>NW_026622985.1:53474430-53792930 GCF_023065955.2 Ursus arctos | reverse complement strand
GGGGTTGAAGGAAAGTGAAGTGCATGGTATCTTGGAGAACAAGTGAAGAAATCACGTCCATGAGGAGGGAGTAATTAACTGCGGTGTTACTGAGAGTCAAGTTCAATGGAGACCAAGATCTGGATTTAGCAACATGGAGGTCACTGGTGACACGGACAAGCACAGGTTTGGTGGGGTGGCAGTGTTCAAACTCCCGCGGGCATTGGCTGAAGTGAGAAGAGGGAAGGAAAAGGCAGCACTGATACCGTATGTATTTCAAGGGGGTTCGCTGTAAGGTGGGAGGAAGCAGGCCAATAAAAAGGGTGGTGCCTGCAGGAGAAAAACGCAAGATAATTTTGTTTGTGTTTGTTTTTAAGATGAGAGAGATAACAGTAGGGTTGTGCACTGGTGGAAATGAGTTAGGAGAGAGGGGAAACTGTTGATATAGGAGAAAGCAGCGAGAATTGCTGAAGCAAAGCCTTTGAGTTAGAAACAGAGGGGAGGGGCAGCAGCATACCAGTCCAGGCCCTGGTAGGTAGGAAGATAGTGTTGTGGGAGCTTGTGGAACTTATTTTCCGATAGTTTCCATTTTATGCTCCAGTGAAGTGGGAAGCAAGGGCATCAGCTAAGAGTGAAGAGAGAGGAAAAGGTGTTAGAGATTTAAGGGGTTATGAGTTTGTGAAGTAGTTATCTGTGAGGGAAGGAAATGTCAATCAATTTCAAAAAATTGGAAGTAGTGCAAACAATAGTCTGTAGTCACAATGCAATAAAACTGGAATTTAGCAATAAGAACAAAAAGTTCCCACTCCCTGAATATTAATAATTCTATCTTAAGTAATTTGGGTGAAGGCGGAAAGCCAAATTAAAACCGTTAAATGTTCTGAAAATGAAGATAATGAAAAGACTATCTGCAAAGTCTCTGCCACAACAACCAAGTGGGATTTATTCTAGAAAAATGCAAGGAGGGCATCTACTGACTTATTCCGTGTTAATAGATTCCAGAAGGAAAATCATATAACCAATCCCATAGATGTTGAAAAAAAAAATCTGATTTTATAAAACTAAGCACCCATTCAAATTGCATTCTTAATAAATTCAATACAGCATTTCAATTTTGCTACTGTTATGTGACCTTATTCTGGGGATACTAGCCTATGCAATTACATGAGAGAAAGAAATTGGAGATATAAAAAGAAGAAAGTAAAATAATCATTAGAATGACCATTATGGGACCACATATCTGGAAAAATTAAATGTATCCATTGAAAATCTATTACAAACAATAAAAGAAATCAGTAAAATGGCTAGGTACAGAATTAACATACTGAAATGAAAAAAAAGCTTTTTAAAAACAAGCAACAGGTAGTTAGGAGATGTAATAAAAGATCTCACAAACAGTAGTAACAAGTGTAAAATATTTTAAAATAAACCCTAAAAGATACTTATGAAGATAACTTTAAAATGTTCCTGAGACAAAAGATCTCAACAAGTGGAGAGGCAACAAGAGACTCAATATCATTAATATATTAATTTTCTTAAGTTGATTCATAAATTTAATGGGTTAAAATAAAAGTATTAAAGTCATTTTTGACAAGACAAGCTGATTCCAAAGTTTATGTGGAAAATGAACAAGCAATAATATCTGGAAGAATTATGAAAAAATTTCTGAGAAAAAATCACTAATGTAGAACCACACTTTCAGACATTAAAACATAGTATAAAGCTACAACAATTAGATAGATAACAATAGGATAGAGAAGAGCATAGTGTTGACATATAACTAGACAGAAATTAACAAAATGATCTAAAACACAAGTAGAAATTTAGAATACATACATATAGGATACATATGCACCAACAGGAATTTATATGATTAAGGTAGCATTTGAAATCATTGAGAGACAGATAGATTACATAATAAATAATGTTTGAATAACTGGGTATTATTCTAGAAAAAAAATTAGGGTCAATCCATGTCTCACTTCTCACACCGGAATGAATTCCAAACGACAATTAGAGATTTAAATGTCAAAATGATGGACACATGAAAGTCTTAAACATTAGCTTACATGTGCAGTAAAAAAAAAACAACAACAAAAAACAAAACAAAACAAAAAAACTTTGGAAAGATACTCAAGAAATTGATAACATTCAATTATGCAATAAAATGTTATCAACTATAGTCACCATGTTTTACATCAGATCCTCAGAACTTACTTGTCTTATAGCTCAAAGATTGTACCCTTTACCAATCTCTCCCTATTTCCCCCATCCCCTAGCACAACCACTTTCCTATTCTGCTTCTATAAGTTTGACTTTTTAATAGATTCCACGTATAAGTGATAACCATGCAGTATTTGTCTGGCTTATTTCACTTAGCGTTATACCCTTAAAATCTAACCATGTTGCCACAAATGGCAGGATTTCCTTATTTCTCATGGCTAAACAATATTTACTATGTATATGTACCAAGTTGTCTGCGTCCATTCATCCACTGAGGGACACTTAGGTTGTTTCCACATCTTAGCTACTGTTATTAATGCAGCCAAGAACGGGGTAGGGGGGCAGATATCTCTTCAATACCCTGTTTTTTATTTCCTTTGGATATGTACTTAGAAATGCAACTGCTGGATCATATAGTAGTTCTATTTTTAATTTTCCAAGATACCTTCATATTGTTTTCCATAGTGGCTATACCAGTTACATTCCTACCCACAGTATATAGGGCTCCATTTTCTCCACATTGGCCCAACAGTTACCTCTTATCTTTTTGACGATAACCATTCAAACAGATGTCAAGTGATACCTCATTCTAGTTTTGATCTGCATTTCCCTGATTAGGGACATTGAGTACCTTTTAATGTACCTGTGGCCATTTGTATATCTTCTTGGGAAACATGTCTATTCAGGGTCGCCTGGGTGGCTCAGGAGTGGGATTACTGGATCATACAGTAGTTCTACTTTTAAAGTTTTGAAGAACTGCATATTCTTTTCCATAGTGGCTGCTCCAATTTACATTCCCACCAACAGTGCACAAGGGTTCCTTTTTCTCCACATCCTCACCAACACTTGTTATTTCTTGTCTTTTTGATTCTACCCATTCTGACAGGTGGGAGGTCATATCACATCCTGGCTTTGATTTGCATTTCCCTGATGATGAGGGATGATGGGCACTTTTCATGTGTCTGTTAGCCATCTGGATGTCTTCTTTGGAGAATGTCTCTTCAGGTCCTCTGCTCATTTTTAATCAGATTATGTGGGGTTTTTTGGTGTTCAGTTATAGAAGTTCTTTATATATTCTGGATATTAACTCCTTATTGGATATATCATATGCAAATATCTCCTTCCATCCTGTAGGTTGCCTTTTCATTTTGTTGATGGTTTCCTTTGTTCACAGGCCCCATTCTGGACAGAGAACATACCCTGAGCATATCTGTCCTTCTTCTAGTTTTGTTTTTATCTTGATTTGCTTTTGTCTCCTCTGAACTGAAGTTTTCCCCTCGCAGCTCCCCAAGAGACTCAGATTGAGTACCTAGGGCACTCCAGCTCTGTGCTCAGAGTCTGTGAATGCTCAAGAGAGAGGGACTGGAGAATGCTTTCAAGGATGATTCTGAGCGGGAAGAAGTATAGGCCGCAGGCCGTCAGGAGCTGGGTCCCTCGCTGGCTCTTACTTGTGCTGACTTCAGGCACATTGCCCTCTGATTTCTCATGTGCGAGTTGGGGACGGGCATAAAGAACAGGAAGACAATTGTCATGTGAATGACAGGTGGATCAAAAAGTATTGCTTTCCTCACTGTTTCTCTTTCTTTCTTTCTTTCTTTCTTTCTTTCTTTCTTTCTTTCTTTCTTTCTTTTTCTTTCTTTCTTTCTTTTTCTTTTTTTTCTTTCTTTCTTTCTTTCTTTTTCTTTTTTCTTTCTTTCTTTCTTTCTTTCTTTCTTTCTTTCTTTCTTTCTCTCTCTCTCTCTCTCTCTCTTTCTTTCTTTCTTTCTTTCTTTCTTTCTTTCTCTTTTTTTAGTTTTTTAGTTTGTTTCTCTAACCTTACTCCCTTTTTACCTTTTCAATCTAAATTCATTATTTCCTACTCAGACCTTTCCCTCCTCTTCTTCTCAAAGTTGGAGGACAGCAGCTTACCACTCTTCAGTCTGTGGACAAGAGGTCCCAGGAGACTATTCCTTGCTAATTTGGCCACCTCTCCTGAAACAGCTTTGGTTAAAGTCTTGAGCCTTTTAATGGGAAAGGGGTTTTGTGCAAGTCATTTCTGGCCGCCTGGTTTGACTGGAGGCAGGAAATGCAGGTCTGCTGAGCACTGAGGGGAAAAGATTCATATTTGGCAACCAAACCACATACATCATTTCAGAATTTAAGAACTGGGGCCCAAATTTGCTCTGAATCAGTGATACCTCTCAGTCATGGCAGATTTTTTAAAGTCTTTAAGTTTCACCCTTAATAGAAATAAACTTCACAGCCATGTGACCCACAAGAATAATTTCAAGTCTTTGGAAAATTATTCTCTACTATTTGATAGCTCGCGTGGTAGAAGTGATATTACACCCACCCACTAATTCTAATACTCAGAGTACAGGAGAGCAATTTATTTTATATTTATGCTTTCTTTTACGAGTCTGATTGAAATAAAATGCTGGCTGGAGGTACATTAGAGTTCTCTGAACAGAGTCTCAACAGAATTGGGAAGAATATAAGCTGGTTGTTCTGAGCAGAAACTCAAAGTACAACCATTTCGACTGTTCGTCCAGAAATACTTTTTGTGTGTGGTTTGTTTTTGGTTCTCTTCCAATTTGCATGTTTACCAAAATCCCAAGGAAAGGAAAAAACCATTAAGATTTTTTCTGTAATCCATTTAAGTCAAAAATGGAGAAGAGAGAGAAAAATTTGTAGCTTTCAAACACCATTAGTTTGCTAATGATAGCTTTCATCCTATGACAGTTCTCAGACTGATAAGATGCTCTAAACATCCACCACGAAGGAAGAGGGCCATTTATAGGCCCCCGCTCTGTCTCTGCAGCTTGCACATGTTTTCAAACATAATTTCATGCCTGCTTTCTGACAGCTCATTAAACAAAGGCCTCTTGGTGCCTATATTGCCCGTCTCCCCGCTGAGAGTGTAACATATTTACGGCCTTTGCAGATTGCTGGCTGCTGGCGCCTTCTCTTCCCCGTGGCCTGCCTGCCAACTGCTTATCAGTCTCCCCCAAAGGTGACATCCTCCTCGTTTGTTTGGGTAGCGATGGTCCTGTGTTTGACCCTTGGAGGCCAGCAGCGGAGTGATTAGGAGCGGCTCCTGCAGCAGCTAGATAAGGGCAATCACGCTGGTGAAGACAGCGAGGGGCTGCTCAGGGGAGCCTCGCCAGGCGGAGTGCTCCCATTCAGGAACACGCCGGCAGTTCGTTAGCTCGACAGCTGGCAGTGTGCAGACCTTGTGGGATTTCTGCCTGAGAGAAAGCAAACAAGGTTTCGGGAGTGTTGAGGAGCTATCTGGGGCTGTGTACAAGGGTGATCAGAGGCGATTGCTCCTCATTACCTGCCTCTTGACTGCCATTAAGCCATCATTACACATCCAAACCCATAAAAACCCCTATGAATGCAGCACCTTATACTTAATTTTTATCCTTTTCTCCTGCTTTTGCCAAAAGCGTTTTGCTGGGGTCCTGGGAGGACAGATGAAGACATCTTGGAGGCGGTGAGAGGCTGCAGGCTGCATCCATCTGCCATTTCAGGATCTGACAAAACTGGTAACAGGTTTCTGCCACTGCAGTGTCCTGGGGGGTGATGCATCATTTCCAATGAATAGGAATGGAGAGAGAACGGGGAGGGGAGGAGGTAAAAGAGGGAAGGAGGGAAGGAGAGAGAGTAAGACCTGGTTCTTCCCAGCCAGGTGTCCCTGAATTCAGCCCTTAGCTGTTGTGGGTTAATGGCCAGGCTCCAGGGGCAGGGTTTTAGTCCAAGCCTCAGAAGTCCTTGGCCCCAGAAATGCCCATGTTGTCCCTCTGGGATCTGACTGGTGGCAAAGTAGGAAAAAGATTTTGGTGTGACTGCATTTGCCTTTGTGGTGGATGATGACAATGGCCACCACTTTTCCAGCACTTCCTATGAACGAGGCAGTGCATAACCATTTTCGTCTCACGTAACTGAACACCATTCAGGTAGACCCACTGCGCCAATGATAAAACAGGGGCTCACAGAGACTAGAAGGCCGCACCAAACTCACAGCCAGTCAGCAAGAGAGTCCAGGGCTGTTGGTTCCAACGTCTACATTCTGAACCCCCCAGCTTCTGGTGAATCCGTGACCACACTGGAACATCACTGCAGATTGAGCTGTTGTTAAGCCTGTTTCCCCAGGGGGCCTGCCCATCAGCCAGAGAGGCGGTGAACCGTGGAGACCCCCAGCATTCTGCATGAGGAGGGGCTCCCAGGCAAGGGATGAGCAACCTTCCTCTTTTCACTTCTCAGAAGCACCCTTGCTGATTCTGTACAGGGCATCCTCAGGTGACACTTTGAGAAAACATTTCCTAACCTGGGTGCTCCCTGGGGAGAGAGCATTTCCTAACCTGGGAGCTCCCTGGGGAGAGAGCAGACTCATTTACTTGTTCCTCTAGGACCCCACAGAGTTCTCCCAGCACATAGTAGGTGCGCAGTCAGGAGAATGGTTCTGTTTAATTTTATTCCTCTATATCTTGTTTCAAATTGTATTGAAAATTCCATATCGTTTAATCCTCTTGGAAGGAAGCAGGGAATAAATCTACAAATAAAATTTATGTTTCCAATATGCCCCGAGCACTGACAAGGTGATGTCTTTCATTGTCACACCACCTCCTCCTTCCATGCAGACAGCTGAGCCTCTGACCTCCACAGTTCAGCATGGAGATAGCTCAGCCAGACCTTACTGTTTTATTGAATACTTACACCAGAATTATCATTGCTTAGAAAGCATCCCTCTGTGCACATTTGTTAGTTGATATGTATAAGCCTGGGCATCTATTACATATGAAAACTATTTGCTATATTTCTTACAAATAATTTGAACTTAGCTTGTTTTCTGGGTATGGTCGAGAGCTTTGTTGTACTACAGCTTCTGCGAATTGATCTATGTGCATTGTGCATTTTAATTCTTTATGCATGGTACTTTTGATGAATCCTGACTTGGAAAATAGGTATCACTATCTCCACTTTATGGATGAGGAGAGTGAGCCTCAGAGAAACTAAGTGACTTTCCTAAGATGACATAGGTAGCAGGTGGCAGAGGCAAGATTTTAACAAGCTCTGGATGAATCTAAAATGAAGCACTACCTCTATGTTACCATGTTGCTTAAAGAACAAACCGATGATTTCAAAACTGGATTTAAAAAATGCTGGAAGGAAGTAATGGTAAATATTAATGGCAGTTGCCTTTGGGAGATGCAATTCTGATTCTTTGTACTTTTCTGTATTTTCTAAATTTTATAACTTTTATCATTGTGGGAAAGCTGAAACACACACTACCAGAGAACACACTATCTTAATAAATTTAATTACTGTTAATTTGTCAGGAGACTTTTGTTTTGTTCATTTGATATATGTTTTTGATAAACAACAACAACACCACAAATAGTAAGGTACAGTAGGATTTCCTCCTGACTAAAAATATTCTGACCACAATGAAACTAGATTATTGCCAGTAGAAGAATTCTTGGTTTGGTTCTTGGCAACAGAAAACAGAACAGCATTTGCTATAACTTGAAAACCACCATTTTCAATCTTTCAGATCGCCTGTTGTTTACAACTAAGGATGGGGTGAAGGGTCTTACATTTTTTCACCACCCTGCAAGTTCGCAAAGGACTTTCTCACCTGTCATTTCCTCTTGGTTTCAATAATCATTGATTCAATACACCCCGTGCACTAGGCCCTGTGCACAGTGATTTTCTGAACATTTTAACCTGAGTCCCAGCAGCCTTAGAAAGTGGGCTGATGTGTTCTATTATTTCTTTTACCAGTGAGGACACCGAAGATGAAGTGACGTGCTGAGGGGCTTGCAAGGCAAGGGCAGGAGAGCTCCAGTTTTAGCTATTCAACTCCAAACCCAGTATCTTTGAACTTCATCACCTCCCGGCGCTTCTCAGGGTCAGATCCGTTCTTGAGCAATACATCATAAAGGTTATGCTGGATCTTTTGATATCTTTTCAAATGTTGTATTTCAGAACCCATTTTTCACTCTCTCACTTGCCCAGGGACTACCGTACCATCTTATGCCCCATTCAACCACCCTATGGATGATATCTCAGGACTCCAGACTCTCTCCTTCTCCTCTCTCACCCCTCTCTGCCTCCCAGTAAAACCTGGGGAACGTGTTTTCCATTTGCTTGGAAACTTGCAGGGTGGTGAAAAAAATGATAATGCATGATGGGGATTCCTAGGCAACATTCCTGCTTTTTTAGAAAGAGGACATTTATGAATGTTGTGCCTTTGCCCAAAGAAGTTCCCCAGTGGTGGGATAATTTGATAATATAGGAGGTCAATGGGGAGAAAAATGAAAAGGAAAAAATACCATAGATAAGCACTGGAGAAAAACACATGAAAACATCATTTCATTTGAGAGAAATGCTTCATTAGCAGATGCCCAAATGTTATAACTCCTGGAGAGCCATTTGGCCAGGGATAACAAAAGTCTTTTAAAAATTCATAACCTTTGACTCAGTAAATCCAGTTCTGAGAATGCATCCTAAGGAATAATTCTAAAGACAGAAAGAGCTTTGTGCACAAAGACATTCACCACAGAGTTACTTATGATACAGAAAAATGGCAAAAAGGATATTGATTATGTAAATTGTGATACAATGGAATATAGTCATTCTGGATAATGTCTGCAAAATGTTCTGAAATAATGTGAAAAGATAAAATGAAAAGAGCAGACTATAATTTTAATCATTATCACATTATGATAATCATGTCCAATATTTGGAAGCTAATTATCTACTTATGTTTAGAAATTGCTACTGTGGGTAATGTTTTTCTTCTTCCTACATTTTAAAAATTTTTTCCAAGTTTTCTTAAATAAACATGTCAGTTTTCCGATGGAAAAAAAAATAAACTTCTTTGGAAATATTATTTTACTCAATCCTGGTTTTTACTTAACTCAGGTAATATACAAGTGTCTATATCCAAGAGTGATGTCAGAAACAAACATACTTTGTAACTGTGCAGAAAAGAGTCATTAGAGCAGGTGTCATTGCTATCCTTGTGATAGGCCTGCTTACAAGGTTGGCCCTTGGATGGTATCTGGGAACTTAGATTCCCAGAGGGTCCAGGTGTATTTGGGCCACTGTAATAAAAGGCCAGTGACTGGGTGGCCTAGAAACAAACATTTACTTCACGTAGTTCTGGAGGTTGGAAGTCAAGGATCATGGAAGCAGCGGGTTGGGTGTCTGGTGAGAAACTGTCTCCTGCATGGCCAAAGGGGTGAGGAATTTTCTTGGGTCACCTTCATAGGGCACTAATCCTGTTCACAAGGGCTCCACCCTCAGGATCTAAGCACCTGCCAAAGTACCCTCCTCCAAATACCATCATATTGACATTAGATTTCAACATATAAATTTGGGAGGGATATATTGAAGTCCATAGCAGTTCCCACCACCATTAAGTACGAGTGTCTCACAATGTTTAAACTATTTGGACAAACCATAAAGTTGATGTTAAACACCTGCTTTCCCTCTGGGAGGGTAGAATTTGGGTTATCGGCTAGGCAGAAGCTGCCTATGTGACCAAGCCCCCCCTAAACCCCAGGTATTGAGTCTCTACCAAGCTTCCCAAAATGACAGCATCCTACATTTGTTGTCACAGTTCGTTGCTGTGTGCGTCCTGTGTGACTCCCCTGGGAGAGGGCCTTGGAAGCTTATGCCTGATTTCTCCGGACTTTACCCATGTGCCTTTTCCCTCCCTTTCTTTTAACTGTAATAAATCATATCTGTACGTATGACTACATGCTGGGTCTTGTGAATCCTCCAAGTGAATTGTGGAATCTTAGGGTGGTCTTGGGACCTCTTAACATAATCATCATCATCATGCAGCCCTAAAAAAAATCACTTTCTTCCCATTTTTTGTCCTTAAGAATTTAGCTATATATAAACTACAGAATGATGCTTTTCTAAAATATATTAAACCCACAAATTCTAGTGCTAGGAAAGAGAACCGTGTCATATTTTTGCTTTACAGATGAGGAAATGAGTGAGTGAAGTGAGGCATCCAAATCAGCATCAGAACCTCGGACTCCCGACTCTTCGTTTCTACAACACTCCATCCCCTTTCACAGATCACTGTTTTCCTGTGAATGGCTGACCATGAGGCATACAGGGAAAAGATAAATAATTACAACGATATAATGTGGAGTAAGGGAAGAGTGGTTGGGGATATTGGATGTAAATCAGAGAGAGATGATAAAATGGGATTTCCTTCATTGTTTATAAGGGGTGAATCAATAGTTGGTGATAGAATAGGAAGCACACACAGGATGGTCTCGGGCTGTAGAGCCAATTACTCTAAGTAAGGAAATACTTGAGAAAGGTGCACCCTAGAATGAAAAGTGGACCAACTTGCTCCTCCTTCTTTACACTGGTAGTTAGGTACAAGCCATTGAAAATGAGGTGTTGTTGGCATTTCCCCTTGGAAATGCACATGTCCAATCAGGGTTGACTACAATAAAATTGAATATTTTCATGCTTCTTTCAAGTAGTCAATACTTTCCTGGCTTACCTCCTAAGGGGGAAAGGGGAAGGGTTACAGAGAGTGAGAATCTTTAAAATTGGGGAAATTTCAATCGAACGTCTACTTCTTACACTTCAAAGATCTTATTCATAAATTTAGAAATCTGCCAATCTATGCTCATCACTTAAAATCTGATGAGAGAATATCATTCTTAAAAATCTGCATTGCACTTATCATAATCCTATTCATTCAAAGGTAAGACCATCTCTGGGTCTCTCCTATTGATGAACACTGGTAGCAGTGATGAAGAGATGATCCAAATTCCACAGAGAAAACAGACCCCCAAGACCATGCTGTAAATCCTATGGCCACATCTCACCAAGGAAGAAGGCATTGGGGAAAATCAAGAACAGAATTCACACTTAGCTACATAGAATCACAAATAAGTAATTGCTTACTACTTCCCTTCTTCTTCTACTTTCCTGCTTTCCCCCTACTGGGTCCAACAGTGGAAAAGACTAGCTTCACAAAGGCCTTCACCACACTGACCTCAAAGAACATCTGATGAAAAAATGATCCCTTGTAATCTATCAGGAGATTTAAAAATATTATAAGTCAATATTTTATTAGTCCATTTGTATATTCCATTTCCTTGGTGTTTGGGATTTTTCTGGTCATTGGCTTATTAAAAATGGGCATCTAGAATGCAATTCTGGCTTGTGTCCATAAGAAAAGAAAGTTCTGGGGTGGCCCCACAATTTTTATGTTCTTTTTTTGACTTTTGTCCTAGTTCTCATTCTCAAGACAATCTAAAAATCCCTCTCACTGAAAAGAAAGTCATACCAAAATCAAATTCTTTTAAATAAATACAAAAAATGACACAAGAGGTATCTATCCTTGGTAGGGGTTATTTGATGGGAAAGGTTTAGGGTAGTATACTGTCCTAGGTCAGGCTTCCTGGAGACCTCTTCAGACGCTGAGGCAGGGAATTCCCCGGGGAGCGACCTTGAGAAGAACATATCTAAGGTAGCAGGATGGGGCGGAGGGAGAGGTTGAATCGAAAGCAGTTGCAACAGAAGGCCTCAGCTCATCCCACTGGGATCTCTGGAGCTGAGATGGTCCTGCAGAGTTGTCACAAATCCAAGGCAAAGGGCTGGGTCTTTGTATCCCTGCATCAAACAGTCGTTAGACTCCGGCTACCTCTGGGAAGAGGGCAATACAGCTTCCTCTGGCAGTGGGCAATTCCCTGAAATGATCGCAGCTGTGAGCCTTCAGCAGCCAACTCTCCTGGCAGCTGAGGGAATGAGTACCTCAGTCCAAAATGGGACCTAAGCAGGTACACCGCATTTGTGTTCTTTCATATCTTTATAATCCGTGTGCACATTCGAAAGAGGAAATCATTGGCTATCCCTTTATTCAACATTATACTGGTTTTTTACTCTCCAGTCCTCAAAGTTAAATGTGAGAGAAATATCATATTATCTATGATGTTACCTAATTTTGCAATTCCCAGTCTCCATCCTGCCAAGATACATTGGAAATGGAATATCGTTATTCTTGGGGCTTCCTTCCCAAATCAGGGCTATTCCTAGGTTCTATTGTCCAAAGCAGGGCCAAGGTGTGCAGGCAGGGGGGAAGGTGGGGGATGGATATTTATAACAAGGCCATTCTGGTTGTCCCTAAGACCACTGACTCCTTTCACTTGGTCCCTTCAGAGCCATACTTGTGAAACACTGAGACCTATAATCCTGTTTCCCAAGCCATTCCTTCCAGAGACTTGCCACCTCCCCAGAACACTGCCAGAAAGAAGGTTCCTCTTCCTCACTGCACCAGACCCAATGACATCTTTCTTTCTGTGGCCCCAGGGAATATCTTTCTGACTCAGGAGCAGCCCCTATCTACCTACTATACTTAAAAGGCATTCCACTTTTTCCAACAAACCCCAATTCCCTTGACTCTTCAGCAAACAAACACCCAAAGCTTCTTTTCTAGAAGCAGGGAGGGCTTAATCTTCAAACCCTCTTGGAAGGAAATATTTGCAGTCTACCTTTCTCAGGAATCAAAGAAAGGAAGAAAAGCAAAACAGTTCAGTTCCTGTATTAAAACTGTCTGAAGATGATTTTTTTGCCAAATCACTTAGAGAGCTCTCATTTGCTGCATATTCTGGCTACAAGAAAAAAGTAATGTATTTTTCAATAGTCACAACCAATTGAGTTTTATATACAAGACAATTTCAAGAACAGTTGTCCAAAATGACTCTTAAGTTGAAAGGTTACCTCTTTGAGCCTGAGTCTGAATATAAACACATTGAAACATTTTCTTTTAAATGTATCCAAATTTTAGGCTGGTATTTCCCTCCAACCTAGCCTGTGTATTGTAATGATTTCTGTTAGCAAGCATTTTGAACTTAAAACCCTCGTTCTGACACACTGGCAACGTAATCAGCTACAGGCAGTCCCCAATCTTTGAATCTGTTGCTTGCCAAAAGATTGTTTGCACATCTGTTTTTATTAGAATATATGTTTCAAGTGTCACAAAACAATAGCATAAATTGTGTGTGTGGCGGGGGGAGATTTCGATTTCTTTATGGCAGGATAGTTTCTTTCCCCCTGTTCATAGAATTTATTATTTAATGTTTATACTATAAAACTAATACATGCTCAATGCAGAAAAACTCAGGAAATGGAGGGACACAAAATTTTAATCTATAATTTCACCACTGTTAAAATTAGGCATATGCCCTAATATTTTTTCTATGATTAGGAATATGTATTCTTTTTATCAAAAATTCTTCCCATACTGCCCATTGTTTTGTAGAAATCTGCATTTATTTGATAATATACTGGAAAAAGAAAAGGCTGATATTTCAGGAAGATGGCATAGTCCCACTTCCTTTCTGTGTCTTTATTCTTTGCCTTGCTCTGTTCTCCCCAGTTTCCCACTTCCAAGCACCCCCGCCCCCAGACACACACACACACACACACACACACACACACACACACACACACACACACACCTGCTTTCCCTGTCTCACTACCTAGCTCCTTTCTCAGCCTCCTAGCTGACTTCAGTACAGCTGATCCTGTTTGGGCTTGGAAAGAAATCTGAGTGACAATATTCACATCAGCCGTAAATGATAGGCAGCGTCTTAACACCCGTCTCTAAGTTGCTCATTAAGGGATGTTTATTAACCCCAGAGAATCCTTCATTGATCTACTTTCAAATAATATAATAGCACAAACTAGACTCAATGTCTTCAGCCCCCATCTGTCTACAAACTAACTCCTCTTATTCAACGAGACTTGAATTTCAGCCTTATTTTTGTCTCCCCCATTCTTGCTCACCCTCCCAGTGCCAACACAGTCAGGTCCCAGGCCTGCTGGCCTCACTTCCAGCTCCCTCATGCAGCAGCCCTTTCTCTCCATGCTTTCTGTCACTGCCCTAGGGTAGCTGTCGTTCAACACCACCAAGATTTCCAGCATTCTTCCTCCAGGCCTTCTGTTCTGGGCTCCTGTCTTTGCTTCTTCCACCTGTCTTAGCCACTGACAATAGTGATCTTCCTGAAACATAGCCCAAACCATGTCCCTACTGCCAACAGAATGAAGTCCAAACGCTCAGGCACCCGTGCCCCCCATCAGCCTCACCCTCTACCACCCCTGACTTCATATGCACTGTGCCACAACCAAGCATATATAGACTCCACTCCCTGTGAGCCCCTCAAGCTTTCCCTGGTCCTGGCTTTTGTTCTTTTTGTCTTGTCAGTCTGAACACACACTCTGTCTCTCTCTCTGCCCCTTCACATGTGTATTTGTATCTAACAAATGCTTACATGATGCGTGCAATATACAGCCACATGCTGTTCGTGTCAGTTTCTCCATGGGAACTCATTTAACCCTCATACTAGCCATAAGGGGTAATGACTATTATTATCCCCATTTTAAAGATGGGAAAACTGAGTTGTAGAATAAATTTCTCTGCTGCCTGTTCAAATACTACCCACATTCTCAGCCTCAGATTAAATGCCATTACCCACAAAGCATTCCCTACTATTCTGAAATGGAATAACGAGAATAATGAGGTGAAAGAAGAGGATAGGAAGGAGCAGGAGGAGAAAACAATTTTAATAACTACTGCCAAGCTTTCTGCTTAGTATCTCACTTGAACAGAAAATTTTAATCCTTCCCACAAAGCTATGAGTTAAGTACTATTATCCTAGTTTCTCAAGTGACAAAACCAAGACTCAGAGAGGTTAAGAGCCTTCTCCAAAGTCAAATAGCTAGTTTCTAAGTGGCAGAGCAGGGAAATCCCCTGCACCTGAAATTCCTATCAGTCCCTACCAGATGATGCTTTGTATATAGTGTATGTACCCTATAGATGCATTGTGTGTGTGTGTGTGTGTGTGTGTGTGTGTGTGTGTGTGTGTGTATCTATCTCCCCGTGGTAGACGGCATTATTGTTCCCAATTATTTGCTGCCCTCCCTGCCAGAGGAGCGGACATCCCAGCCTGTGGCCCTATGGCTTGCGGTGACTGCTTCTCTGTGGGAGAACATTCACATCTGCCAATGAGATTGGAAAATGGCCTTTAATGGCTGTCGTGTGCCTTTTTCCCTCCCTGTTCTCTTTCTCCTTCTCCATCTGACATATAAATGCCATAGTTTGGATAGAGGCTGCTCCTTCACCCTGAGTCCCAGAATGAAGCAAACACACTAGTGAGTCTGCAGGTGATGTGAGCATGAATAATAAGCCTGCTTTGTAAGCCACTGGTTGGGGGATTGTTTGTTACAATAGCGTAACTTACCAAAAGCTGACTGATAAACTCCTCTTTTAGATAATAAGCATTTTGAAGGCAAGATATTTGATTCATCTTTGTACCCTCCTGTTCCACTCCCCATCTACCCATGCAAACCTTCATTTGGAAGACCCTCAATAAATATTGGTTGACTAAATGAATACAAATGAATGTAATAAATAAATAAGTGAACTAAAACAATATAGGGACAAAAATATAAAACCAAATGCCTTCCTCCTCCCCACCCCCGCTTTTCTCCCTCCTTCTTTCTTCCCTCCCATTCTCTTCTCTCTTTCCCAATAATAGGCAAGCTGTCACTTGTGCCACATTTAGTATTTAACAGGTGGAGCTGGCCTCCAAAATGAGGCTATATATCCAGGCAGGAAGCATATCAATTTTGACTCTAGATTTACATAACTATCCATAGCTCAATGAGAGACTATTCTTTCCCAGAGCCAAAAGTGCCCAAATAGTGCCCAGACATGGACCGTGCGATCGAACATTTGGTGGTAGTACTGGGACTCACAGATTAAGATCTGGAATTCCAGGGATGCTGTGTCTTTTTTTGCGAGAATTTCTAGCTTAATCAGTAGTCCTTGAAACTTTACCACTCTCCGTTATTCCATAATTCACGCACATCTGAGGTGGTTCTCCAGGAGGAGCTGTAGAAATTTAAATCCAATCCCAAAGCCACATAAATTTGTGAATCACCTCTGAAACTGTGACCTGTTTAACAAGAGCAAATAAACAGCAACCACCACATAGCTCTCTAGTTGTTCAACATTCTTCGCTGAGGATGTAGGGAAATGAATTCAGGTTTCAGTTGCTCGCTGTTCTCTGCACATACTCACTCGACTTGGCCAACAGATGAAAGGAAGTAGAGGTATTCAGCGTCCTTTTAATTTTCCTTCGCTTCTGACGTCACAGCCCTGGAGGCTGTGCCATATCAGCAAGAAAGTCATCTTACGAATTTAGAGGTAAACAAGGCAATTGTGTCAGAGCCCTTTCATGCTTGAAACTCCCATGATCGGAAGTATCAAATAAATCAAACTTTTCAACAAATTTTACCACCTCGCTAAACAGAAGTTTAAAAAAAATTTTTTTTGTGATGCTCTCTTGGCTTCTACTTTTTTCGTTGCTGTTGTTGCTTGTATGCCCCTTTATTTTTTTATTTTTTTTACATATAAAAGCAACTTTAACTACTTGAAACTTTACAATTTCATTAAATTAATGCAATGTTAGTAACTGTCCATATAATTAAATGAAGTTTATCTTAATTTTTTTATAATAATTTTTTATTATGTCATGTTAGTCACCATACAGTACATCCCTAGTTTTTGATGAAAAGTTCCATGATTCATTACTTGCGTATAACACCCAGTGCACCATGCAATACGTGCCCTCCTTACTACCCATCACCGGTCTATCCCATTCCCCCACCCCCCTCCCCTCTGAAGCCCTCAGTTTGTTTCCCAGAGTCCACAGTCTCTCATGGTTCATTACCCCTTCTGTTGGCTTCTACTTCTGACAAATATCCCATGAATTAGCCACGATGAAGGGCCAAATAGAAGAAGATTAGTAATCTGGCTCACAATCTCTACCTTAACACGGAATTCCCCGGCTTGCAAAGTTCACAGCAGAGATTGCACTAATGAACGAACAAGTGGAAGCTGGTACACAAACTTTTCCTTTGACTTCACTAATCATATTGAAACCTTTTTCCTCACTCTGTACTAGAAAGTACCCAATCTGTTACAAGTAACTTTACTTTTTTCCACATTCCTAATTTCTCAGATATTTTGCAGGCCTTACAAGTACATAGAAGATTTTTGCTAAAATTCTCAGGCAGTTGAGCAGTGTTTGACCCACAGGTCACAGAATGATGACTCTGTTCATTCAGTAAATGTTGGCTTCTCCTTTTTGTTCTGAGAAATGTTGTAGCAGCTATTATTGTTGGTAATTTACCATTATTATTATTATTAGTCACCAAATAGGGAGCCCTTAATCATTAAGTATCCATATTTTTTTAGAGTGTGCAGTTAATGATTTTTTTATTTTGTTATGTTAGTCTCCATACAGTACTTCACTAGTGTCTATATTTTTAACACATAAGTTTCTTTTTAATGCTGTTTAATTTGCTTTTCCCATTTTTCATGACATCTTCCTCCACTCAGGCTGACTCAGGTTTAGGTTTGCAGTCAGCGAGTGGTGATATATTGTGTCACACGCATAGGTGACCCTCTCTGCCAACGCTCAGCCAGTGTCCCTGGAATGAAACTTATCAGGCACAGTATTGTTCATTCCAATGTGTTTAGTAAAAATCTCTGCTACGTGTCCGCTCTGGGAATTTCTCCTCATGTATTTCAAGCACAGCCAGAATGAGGCTGACAGGAACACTAAAAGAAGACTTCTTTCCACTATCCCTCCACTAAGAAATGTCAGGCCCCACAAGTTGGGGACGCCTTCATCCTTGCTACAAAGACATACGGAGGCAGAGCTACAACTGCAAGCTGGCATCATATCTGTCCACCAAGACTCTGATTATAGAAAGAGGGCTTGGCTATTAACTTGGCACTTTTCATCTTCATTCAAATGCCTTTGGGGGTTGGGGGGGAGAAACGCTGAGCTAACCCCGAACAATAACATGGTAATAAAAGTGAGAATCATTATCATTGAGTCTCTGGATTTGATTCTCAGCAAAGAGAATGCATAGGAAGTGCCTTTGAGGAAGAGCCAACATTCCAAGCTCTACCTTTGTCCTCCTCCCACCGCCCCCCCTTGTTGATTCTTTGATGTTCATGGGGAAAATCCTTTATAGGGGCCAGATCCTCTCCCATTGCATTCCCTCAAGCCTTTATAATAAGAGCGAGCCCTTGCATTTGTGTGGTGCTCTTGACTTACAAACTGCTTCCACATCCTTGGCCCCACCTCTGCAGCGCGCTGGAGAGGAAGAGGACTCTGTTCTCAGGATGCATATTCAGCTTGAGTCCCTGCCCCAGCCATCTTGCCTAAGGTTAAGCAAGTCCACATTCCCAACAAACCTTGTGTAACTTGGAATTTCCTTAGCAGCCACTGGGGCAGTGACATATCTCTCATCCAGGTTTCTCTGACCTGACAGCTTGACTGGCAAATGGTAGGAGCAGGGAGAATCCTAAAGGCTAAAGGAACAAGCCCCATGTGCTGGGGCAGGGGCCTTTCTACCATGGCTTCTGTGTTTTGCACACCTGTTGGCTCATGTTTCCAAAGGCAGTTGACATCTGCTGACCCAGAGGCTACCTGAGCCTGGAAATAAAGGGGGCTGAAGTCTCTCTGTTTCTGGGCACAGGTTTCAACATCTGTAACCCATAAGTAACAAGGAGTAGCAGGATTTGGGCCTTGTGATTCCAACAGTCCTTCCTGCTTTCCTGTGATCTGGTCTCTCATGCAGTTCTTTCTATAAATTCTCTTTTATTGGAAAACAGAATCTCATGCATAGAAAAAAATGAAAAGAGTACAAGGTTGTATACAAAGAAAAACGTACACCTCCCTTCTGCCCCCAAGCTTCCCATGTCTCTTGCCAGAAGTTACAACTGTTAATGGTTTCTTGTATATCCTTCCAGGACTATTCTATACATATACAAGGAAACAAATACATATATATAAACTAGAAGTTCTTAACAAAATTTAATAATCAAGCTGCACCAATAGAAAACCAAAAAGAGAGATAGTGTGAGATAATTCAGCATCATTCAGAAGCCATCTATGGGCCAAATTCTTCATTAGCTCTTAAGACACTCACATATTAGGGGCGCCTGGGTGGCATAGCGGTTAAGCGTCTGCCTTCAGCTCATGGCGTGATCCCGGCGATCTGGGATCTAGCCCCACATCAGGCTCTTCTGCTATGAGCCTGCTTCTTCCTCTCCCACTCCCCCTGCTTGTGTTCCCTCTCTCGCTGGCTGTCTCTATCTCTGTTGAATAAATAAATAAAATCTTTAAAAAAAAAAAAAGACACTCACATATTAAAGCTTTTCAAATGATAAACTCAACATATGTTACACACTTTTTTTTTTGCACTAAGCCTACAACCAAAGTGAATTATCTTGCTTTGTCAGTGTAATTCCCTCCCTACGAGAAAGCTCTTATACGGAATCAACCAGCTTTTAAAACTTTAAAAATAATTTAATTTCTAAGAAACTAGCGGCTCCTTGTAACTATGTTGTTGAACCTTTGCTTAGAAACTGACTCTCTCTTTACACATTGAGTAGGACTGTTATCGCGAAGCCCTCCCTTTAGGCTCATGCAGATATTCTAATTTCCTTCCATCTAGCCAGGTCCTCCAGGAACTCCTAAAGTCACAGGCTCTGTTGGTTGGCTTCCGTCCACTGGAAAACACCCTCAGGCCAGACAAACACTGGAAAATACCAAGTCCTGATACTAACAGTTAACATTCACTTAGAACTTCCCGGTGCCTGGCACTATCCAAAAATTTCACATTCATATGTATGCGCTCTCTAACCCCATGAGGTAGTATGCCTAGTAGCCATATTTTACAGTTGAAGAAAATAGATCTTGGAGAAGTTAAGTAACTGGCCCAAGATCAAAGTATTGCTCTAAGAAGTGGCATGCAGAACATGTTTTGATTCCACAGCCTGTGCTCCTAACCCCTTGGATCATGAGATCATACTAACTTTCAAGTGAATCTTGATTCCCATTCACTACATTCCCCAACCTCACCAGCAATCTCGTGTAGTAATGGACACCATTCACCCTGCAAGGAAGGCTTTCCTTTCTCCTGCAGTGAGGCTGATCCCACCTGGCTCCAGGACCCCAAGTTCCTCAGGCAATCCCCTAACACCTGTTCTCAGACCTTGACAGATATATCTGGATAGGAATTTGCACATGTGGCATCTTTGTACTGTTTTATTATTTATTACTATAACTTGCTATTTGTATGAGGTTAAAGGACCTTTCCCCCTTGTGGACTGACTGGCTTGGAGGCCAAACCTGTCTTGGTGAACTGGGGCCAAGAGGAAGGTGCGTCTGTGATATGAAGGTTTAGCCCAATGACGGGTGGGAGGTGAGCTTCACCCCAGACCTGTCTTGTTGCTACGGAGTGAACGTGCACTTTGGAAATCAAGATAAGATACTTCACCCTGGCTTAGGAAGTGACACATACAGAGGGAAATGTAAATGTCTTGATTGTGGAATGTGAACCGGGCACGGGCAGTGGATTGTGAACAGACGCTGTGTCTGTCTCATTAGTATTCCCGGCATGGGCCATGCTACCATCAATCCCGACATTGCGTTCCTACCTGGGGACTCCTGCTTCTGCATCCCAGAGGATCTTTACCTTTTGAGGAAATATAGCTTGCATGGTCTCCAGGCATGTTCCAGAATTGCTGTGGCTGCTGATGTGTGAGATGAGGAAGCCTATTTCCAGGGAACCCTGCCATCTCTGAGGGCCATTGGGCAATTACTTTTCCTTTCTCATTACTCTCCCTGTTTAACATTCACCAAGCTCTCCCCGGAATGAAAGTGCAGGAGGCACACCTCTTCAAAGACCAGGTGAGGCCAGCAAGAGCTGCTACATCCCACTGGCACATACCCATTGACAAAATGAGATCACAAATAGCAGCATGGGTGGAAACTCCCTTCTGGGTGAATGACTTTATCAAATCAAAGGCCTCAATCAAAGGAGGATCAGGTTTCAGTGATTGCACGTGGCACAGGAAAGCAGGTGGAAAACCCAAAGGACCAGGCCGGCCAGTTCTGTTCCCTCCCCACACATATCACTAGCCCCTTCCTTTCAGCTTTCCCTTGGTGGCTGAGGAGGGTAAGCATTCCCTTCTGAACCTGAAATACAAATGAGTTAGAATCTCTGTGGAGGTCGCACGGTGAATTCGGTGCCGGTTTAGAGAAGGTCCCCCCAACAAGAGGACCAAGTGTCTCTGACACACAGAGAAAGAGTAGCGACAATAAATGGGGGGGGGGGGGGTCTAGGCTGTCTGTTTTCCCTAGTCAGTTGCTTGTTCTCAATCTCAGGCTCTGCTCCAAAGCTGAATTTGTTTCTGACAGGCTTCTCAGTTTAGTAGCGCCACCATTCTTTTAGTCTGAGAGAGAAGCATGTGAGTGTCGGTGAAGGGGTAGGTAAAGGTACAAATGTAGGAAAAAGTGGAGGTGTGAGTGTACAATTTTCTCTTGATGCCATTAAAAGGGAAATAGGGACAGTCAGCTCCCGTCTGTTTAATGGATGACCATTTGGTGGAGAGTGGGGCTGTCGTATTCAATATCCTCTTTGGACCAAAGAATCTTTCCCGTCCTTGCTTATCCTCCTCAACTCCTTACTCTGCATAAAACTATTACAAGGCTAGATCTGAATGTTCTTGTTTTCTCTGGTGACAGATTCCTTACACCCCTTTCACATTTGGGTGGTTAATATTTCCAGAAAAAAAGCCAGTTGCATTAATGGAATGTAGCATAAATGAAAACAATAATAGCTGCATAGTGTGTTTTCCTACCTGCCAAGAAACAAAACTGCCTGTGGTTTTTAAAAATGGGATGCCGCATAGAAGACACAAGAAGCAAGTGTCTGGTCTTTCTCCAAAAGAGGCTGCCTTGAAAACTCTTGCCCAGTCATTAAACCAAAGAGGTCTGTTTTCTTACAGTGAGGTCTTTTGCTCTTTCAATTGCATTTTCTGCCACATTTGTGAAATTTTGTTTATGCGCAGGGATCTCGTTAGGAAGAAAAAAATTGGGTCGATAGAAGTTTCTCAGATTCTTTTCTTATGTACTTAATGTCCTTATGGGATAAATTTCATGGTTTCTACAGTAAAAGTAGCACTGATTTGGGGTTTCCTGGTGCAGATAGATATCTTTTCATCACTTTCAAGTTGAAGTAAAAGGAGCATGATAATGTGAAACTTTGGAACACTTTGATTCCTAAAAAGAGAATGTGGGGACATGCTGCAGATCCATATAGAAATCATCTTGAGAGCATTAGAAAGATTCCTGATTCCTATCTTGCTTTCAGGATCCCCTAAGCAAAACGGCACCTACTTGTTACAGTTGATATCCATGGTGTTCATGTACTCCATGCGTGTCCTGGGCGGCAACTATTCAACTTTAGCTTTTGCCTCCGGTGCTGAACCTTGTCTTTATGAGACACGTTGATACTTAGCAGGTTGAAGACAGATTCCAAGCAGTAGGTGGGCTGGGTCCCCACCAAGCAGTAGAGAAGGCCATGAGTTGACAGTCTTCAAGTCTGTCTGCGTTATCCCTTTCATCTTTCAAAGTCTGGGGAGAAGGGAGACTAGGTGGAGGAATGCGCCCCAGGAGGACTCGACAGGGATGGTTAGAAAAATGCACAACCAGTCTGATCTGCACATCCTGTGGATTATGTCCTTTAAGAGAAAGACAAGGAGCTGATTATGGTGGAAGGGTGATATGTTTAGCTCCCTCTTGGTCCATTGGCTCTGAAGTGAGTGAGAATAACACACCATACAACTCTGGATTCATCTTTTTGGGGACCAGAATGCCTGCTGCTCTGGAGAGATTTTTTCCCCCCAGGGCAATTTCTTTGCAGAGTCCACCCATTTTTCATTGTATGTTTCAAAATTCAGCTCTTATTGGTTCTTAACAATAGAGAACAAACTGAGGGTTGACAGAGGGAGATGGGGGGGGGTGGGCTAGATGGGTGATGGGTATTAAAGAGGCCCTCGTTGTGACGAACACTGGGTGTTGTATGTTAAGTGAGGAATCACTGAATTCTACTCAGAAACCAATATTGCACTGTATAATCACTAACTAGAATATTTTTTTAAAAATTCAGCTCTTATTAATTGCAGCTGCATCATGAAAAAGACTAGCTATTTCTCCTCCTCAGCTTTTTCAACTCAACAATGAAGAAAATGAAGAGAAATCTAGGACATCTAACAAAAACGTCCCCCAGTCTCTGCTTTCGAAGGCAGAGCATGGAGAGTTGGGTGTAGCTATTCTCTCGCTGGATCCTTTTAAAGAAATAGCTATTTTCCAGCACATGATCGAGAGGCCACGTGTCCGGAAATGGTCACCACGTACCTGCTTGCTGCTCCTGATTTCTTGCTGAACCCCAAAACTACGTCTACACAGAAACTTTCTCCAAAGCGGCCTTCCTGATATTGGTGTTGGGATTTAGTTCTACTTGTTTTGCTCTCACAAGGAAATGACTGGTTTCAGTTTTGTCTTTCTTGGTTTATTTTCAAACTTCTCCTCAAAGCAGTACTATTGTATTAGGCTGATGATGCTACCATCATTCTTTTTTTTTTTTTTTCTAAGCAATAACCTAGCTCTCTCCCTGAGATAAACGTCTTCATCTTGGACCTCAGTTTATCCAGTCTCATCCAAGGTGATTTTCTCAAAAGAGCATTAAACTTTTCTACATGGATGCACTTAGGGCCCCCTGTCATTTTAGAGGCTTAAGCAATCACCTTTACCAGGAATATTAAATCAATCCTCTTTGAAGATCTCACCTTTTCAAAACATGAGCTATATCTGACATTGATTTCTAAAAAATTCCCATTGACTCATGAGCCGGACCTAGACATCGATTTCAGAAGATGGACCTACATTTTCTCAGTAACAGGGTTTTGCTTTCTTCTTGTGATGTAATATGGCCCTCATATTCCTAATACAAACTTATGAACTTTGCACTGCTGAATTGATGCTATAAAAACAAAATCATCTTCACACCAAAGGCCATGTATGTGTGATTTTGACAGCCCTGTGCATCATATCGCAAGCAACAATTTTTCTTAATATCAGCCACCGAAACAAAGTTATGAGTGAGTGATGTTGCTGTTATATAGACCCACTGATGGCCAAGCCAAGTGCTGTGCGATTTCTCTTCTGGAAATTGTTTGCTATCTCTGCCTTTTATGCATCCAAGCACTAAAAAAAATCATTTGACTTCAGCCTCACGTTGCCCTGCCACCACTTACATGTTCCAAAACTTCCAAGGGAAATCAAACCATTCCAAACACAAGTCATATCTATTTCAAATCACCAGGTCATAGAAATGATGCAGGTATTTATCTGACTCTTTATTTTCCTCCTCTTAATTAAAACTGTCGGAAGTTAATTTCTTGGCCTTTTTAACCTATTGCTCTATTTGCCCAAAGATGCAATTTATAAAATTACTACCTACCAGCAGTAACCACAGCAATAACCAGGTGGCTTTCAGGAATGCTTGTTTATTTTAAATGAGACATCTTGGCCTTTTTTATTTTTAACTTCACAGGGGGAAATTAAGCATTTGTACTTTTTGTTTGGGGCTCTAATCACTGGAGCAAACTCGAGAAAAGAAAACAGAGCCCACAGGAATGAGGAATAATTTACAATTAAACCCATGAAGATGAAAGGGAGAGAGCAAAGGGAATTAATGACTTAACAAGAGTTCAGCCTGACCTGCTCCATAGTTTTGCTGACTTCCTGACAGAACTGAATGTCGCTTTAACTCACTGTGAGCCGACCTACAAATGGCACCTGGCCTCAATCTGGCCACTAAGTGTGGGTCTTAACATTTTCTTTTTGTATCTCTGAGAAGCAGAGGAAGAGAAGTTCTGGGAATCCAAACTTATTTTTCCCTGTCTGGCTTTTCTCAAACCTGCTCCCTGTGTTCTATTTATATGTAATGACTTAATTTTTTTTTTCTTTTTACCAAATCCTTATAGATGATATTCCAAAGGCATTGGTTCACTTTTTTCTTCATTGATTTGCATATTCATTTATTTCACTTATTCTTTCAGTGGACCTTTATGAAGCTCCAAACTAGACACCACACAAGGGGACAAGGGGTGGAGGGGGAGGGAGACACACCAAAGGGAATTAGCAAAGTTCTTGCCTTCTAAGACATGAGAATTTAGAAGCAGAGATGAGCTTCATTCACAAGAACCATATTTGAAATGCAAAGTATGTTGGGTTCAATGGAAGTTTATGAACAAAATTCCATGGAAATTCTGAGAAGCTAAAAATCTATCCTTGGTAAGAAGCTTAAAAAAGACTTTGAGAGGACTTAATCTTGGAATTTGCTTGGCAAGATGGAATCATTTCCAAGAAGCAGAGAGTGAGCTAATGGAAAGCAGTGAGTAGAAAAATGGGAAGAAGAGGGTACGGTGGTGGAGGGGAGGGGAACTTCTGGTTTCCCATAAAGCTTAAGAGGGTGGACGAGGCAGGCTGGCAGATGATCACGCAAGGAATGACACTTTGGACATGTCTGGAGTGGGGACCTTGTCATGGAGAAACTCTCCTATCTAGGCCTTATGAGTTTCATTCAGAATCATAGACTTCTGGAGTTGAAGGGGCTGTTAGAAATCTAGGCCAGTCTCCACACACTTTACAGATAAGGAACCTGAGGTCTAGGCCGTTAAATTACCCATCTGGGATCACCCAGCCACTTAGGAGCAGAGCGTGGACCAGAGCTCTTTGAAGTCAGCTTTTTTATTGCTTGGAAATCACAGAAATCAGTAAGAAGGAGATAATAGTCTGAGAAGGCAAGATTTGAAGACAAAAAAACCCACAGCGTTTTTACTATAGATTCGGGCTTGTTTTCTCAGGAGAGCAGGAGTACTGCTTGGATATGCACTTTGGAAGGACTTAGAGTTAGGGGTGGGCCCCACGGGGCTCGAGACCAGAAGAGAGGGTTCTCAGCACAATGAACCGACCACCTTACCCTAAAGCGGTTTGTCATCCTCTACACAGAGCTCTGGGCAGCCTTCCTTCTGACTTATTCTCAACTAGGAACGGACAACCAAAGAATACAAGCTTTTGAGGAAAGTCCATAATACATCAGAAAATATATAAGATAAACCAAGTGGAAAGCGGGATTCCTGAGGATTTAGAGAAAAGGGATACCACTACCTCTTAGGCCTAGAAGATGTGAGCAGACATTTGAACACTTGACTTCCAGTAACTTATCATGGCTGTCACCATAACAGGGGAACACACATTTATTTTTTTTTTAAAGATTTTACTTATTTATTTGATAGAGAGAAAGAACACGCACAAGCAGGCAGAGCAGCAGAAAGAGGGAGAGGGAGAAGCAGTCTTCCCCACAGAGCAGGGAGCCCGAAGTGGGTTCGATCTTGGCACAGTTGATAGAATTTGGTATCCAAAGATTAGATGGTGAAGGAAAAGAATTTCTAGTTAAATTGGATCTAAATTTCAAGGTCTGATTGTGACCTTGTCTTCAAAATAAAACAAAGTATTAAATAATGTAAGTTTATTGGATTTATCAAATTTTATCTGACAATTTTAACTATGCGTTTTGAGAACAGATGAAGAATTCATCAATTGTAACCTTTTTTTTGTGTGTGTGTGAGGGAGAGGTGTAATTTTTCCGTGTGGCTCTTTTTTTTTTTTTTTTTTTAGGAAACTAATGCAGAATATATTTTTTTCTTTATTTTTAAAACACACTTTAAAAAATAACTGACAATTCCGTGTGCCTCTTTGAGTTCTATTCTCCTTTCTCAGTGTGATCTCTAACAGGTCATTCTCACAGAGACATTTGGGAGTATTAGTTCTCTCAAAGGTCTCTCTTAATCCTTTGATATCAAACCATTCTCTTTTGGAGCTAGTGTCCCCCACACAAAGAAATCCTTCTTGCCTAAAGCAAAACCATGCTCACAAAAAAACAAAACAAAACAACCCAATACACATATATCCTCCATAAGTTAAAACTTTTATCTCTTTCATGTGATTAAATTGTGATGTTGAATTTATTTGGTGACCCCTTTGGCAAGGACCATGATCAGCTCACCTGGAGGATGTAGGCCCACTGAAAGCTGAGAAGTGGCTGGTGGGGTTCATGGGTCCACAAATAATACCCCCTTTGCTGCTACAATAAATCCAGAGTTATAAATGCTGCAGAAGGTGTGACTTTAGGTTAATGACTACAGAAGGACGTGGCTGGATATCAGTGATGGTGGAAGATTCTGTGTCCAAGTGTGATGGTTAATTTTGTGTGTCAACCTGATGGCCATAAGATGCCCCTATATTCGGTGAAACATTATTCTGGGTGTGTTTGTAAAGGTGTTTCTGGATAAGATCTGAATTAGTAGACTGAGGAGTGCAGATTGCCCTCCCTAACGTGGGCTGGCCTCATCTAATCAGCAGAAGGCCTGCATAGAGCAAAAAAGGTGAATACAAGGGAATTCTCCCTGCCTGACTGCCTACAGCTGGGACATCATTTTTTTTCCCTGCCTTCAGACTCAAACTGAAATATCAGTTCTTCCTGGGTCTCAAGCCTATTAGCTCTTAGATGGGAACTTACATCATCAGCTCTTCAGACCCAGACTGGGACTACACTAGCAGCTCTCTAGCCTGCCAACTGAAGTTCTTGGGACTTGTCATTCTCCATATATACACAAGGGGGTGACACGTGTATCAGATGTTCCTGGTTCAAATCCTATCTCTGCCAATACTAGCTATGACTCATTTTCCTTCCATAGGCCTCAGTTTCCCCCCTGTAAAATGGGGTTAATAAAAACCACCCCACAGGGGTTTTGTAAGCATTTAATAAATGAAAATATTTAAAACAATACATAGTAAGTGCTCAGTATATGTCATCTATAGCCTTTGATCTCAGGGATACACACAGCTGATGAATCTTGTATTTACATTCTTGGATTTGGTTTCTCCTGGATGGGATATTGAGTATGACCCATGAGGTCTTTACATTTCATCCCTCCCTTTATGAGCTTTTCCTTGTTTTCCCATCTCTTAATTACCCTGAATCACAATCATTCTTGTAAATATTTATATCCCCAGGCTGACATTGTCATCCTGACCAACAGAATCCATCTCTGAGATCTCAGAACTCAGAATCTTAGAAAATGTTAGAACTAGAAAGTAGTTAAAGAGCATCTACTGAAAACAGATTTAAATTTTTTCCCTTTTATGAGATAATCAAAAGTTATACATGCTCTTCGTGGTAAAATTTGGAAAGCAGAGAAAAAGATAATCTTCCCTGAGTTTGCCTGGTAGATAAGTCACTTCTTTCTTTGGATTCCCACACCAATTTTTTTATAACCCTCTTTTATAATACTTGATGGTTTGTGTTTTTCATCCATCTTCCTCAAGACAAGGAGAAGGTCCTCTTTCCTTGCATCAGTGAAGGTGTCCACCGCCTTCCCTCATGAATGGATGTATGACTAAGCTACTGACTGATTATATGACAGGATGAGTGGGTAAGTGAATATAGGAAGGAAGGAATAAAACAAACCAGGATTTTTCACCACAGCCTTATCCTATGGGTGTCAGATCACCTGAGACTAGAATGAAAGTTCTTACTCTAACTCAGGCTGTATTAAATGTGTACATATTTTTATGACTTACATTGAAAATTAAGCACTTGGTAATGACCTATTTCATTTTTATGAATGTGTAAATTAGGACAATAAAATCTGAAATTAAATTCACAGACCAGCTTCGACTCAGCCATCTCCAGTTTTCCTTGCTATGTCCTTTCTAGGGCGCTCAGCTCAGAATTTTATTTCAGTATATTTTAAAATTTCCTGGGTTATCTTTTTCCCTGCATTAACCTTTTTGCTAAATCCAATTGTTCTTTTTAGATGTGACTGAATGATCTAAGGTTAGATGTAGTAAGTAAAAAAAAGTGGATTCACAAAGGTATGCACTGAGGAGCCTCAGGGAGTAGATCTTACAGTAGTTCTTATCCGGGGCTTTCTCAGGAGTATAATCATAGAGGCTTCAAATATAAAGAGCTAATAAAGCTAATAAAGCTGGACCTGATCAAACTTCTAGATCCATTAATAAATTGTAGGAAATAGAGAGGACAGAGAAATGTGGGGGACGTAGTCAACAAAATCACAACTGCTAGAAATTCTGCAAGGTAAAGACTAGTTCCTTCAAAAAATAAACAGGGAGAACATGAGGTCTGGGTGGGAGACGTAAGGGCAACCTATTGATAAGAGGGACATCAAGTAAACCCAAGGTGTGGGCCTTGTTTGCTTGATTCCAGCAAAAAATGATTAAAATAAAGTGACATTTGTGAGAGTAATGTATATTAACAATTTTTTTATCAACTTTGAAAAGGTGAGATAATGATATTGTGGTTGTATAAAACTGAGGGCTTCAGAGGGGAGGGGGTGGGGGAATGGGATAGGCTGGTGATGGGTAGTAAGGAGGGCACGTATTGCATGGTGCACTGGGTGTTATACGCAACTAATGAATCATTGAACTTTACATCGAAAGAAAGAAAGAAAGAAAGAAAGAAAGAAAGAAAGAAAGAAAGAAAGAAAGAAAGAAAGAATTCTTATCTGGGGCACCTGGATGGCTTAGTCAGTTAAGCATCTGCCTTCAGCTCAGGTCATGATCCCAGGGTGCTGGTATCGAGCCCCTCATCAGGGATCCTGCTTCTCCCTCTCCCACTCCCCTGCTTGTTCTCTCTCTCTGTCAAATAAATAAATAAAATCTTTAAAAAAAATAAAGGTATTCTTATCTTTTACAGGTAGATACTAAAGTATTTATGACAAAAAAATTGTAATTTTTCAGATTCAAAATAATACAGAACAGAGTTCTACTTCTAGCCAAGATGGAGTAACAGGGGCCAGGTTTATCCCCTTCCTGAAGCCCTCTCTCCTCCAAAAAAGACAAAATATATGAAACAGTGATTTTTATGGCAGTGGACATCGGGCAACAAAAGATAATCTTCTCTGAGAGATGGGGGAAAATAGGTGAGTCTTATCATTGCCACTGCTTCCTGCACTGAAAACGCCTCTAGATGATAGCACAGGAAAGATATAACCCAAGAAGAATACAAGGGACTCCCTGAGTTCGAGAGATAGAGCTGAGACTCTAAGCAAGAATTGTTGGCAGGACAGAATATTGGAAATGAGAGAGTTGCACAGAAAAAAATCCTAGAGATATGCAGAGTCACCCTTGAGCATTCAACACAGTATAGGTCAGTGCATCCATGTGGGGAAAGTATCTGAGGGTAGGGGAAGAACTATCCAAAAGGGTAAGAGGGAATAGTACCCACATCCCACACAAAGTTGAGACTAGTGCATGTTCCCACCAACCAGACTAAAGAACCTACGATTTAAGGGGCATGTGGTTGAACATTCAGGATGGTCTTGCCTCAGTAATGGGGGATAGACTCAGTAATGGGGCTTAGACCAAGCATTGCTCTGGATTTTCTCAACAAATCATAAAAGTAAGATACAAAAAGATCCAGTTGTTTCCAGGTAACTTAACTGCGTCCCAGAACTGCTCAAGAACTCTTTTAGAATACAAAAATGTCCTCTACCCAAAAAGGTAAAATTTATAATGTCTGGCATCCAATAAAAAATTACAGGTATGCAAAAAGCAGAAAAACTCTATCCATAATGAAGAGGATAATCAATCAATAGAAACTGACAGAGAACTAGCAAAGATTTTAGAAATAGCAGATAAGGACATTAAAAGTCATAATAAGTGTATTTCAGGTGTCCCAATGCAGTGGCCAGAATGGATATCTAATATGAGAAAAAACAAAATATAAGACAAAAAATTGCTAGAAACAAAGAGGGACATTTTATAATGATAAAAGGGTCAACTCATCCAGAATATAAAGCAATTTATACATCTATTCACCTAATACTAAAGCCTAAAAATACAGGAAGCAAAAACTGCAGAATTGAAGGTGGAAATAAATAATTCAACAATAATAGCAGGAGATGTCAATACCCTCTCTAATGGATAAAACAACTAGACAAAATTAACAAGTAAATAAAAGATTAGAACAACACTGTCAACCAACACGGACTAATATATGTAGAACACTCCCCCAACAACAGTAGAACTGCATTCATTTTAAGTGCGCACATAGCATTTACCAAGATAGACCATAATGTGAGCCATAAAACAGATTTTAATAAATTTTAAAGAATTCTAGTTATACAAAGTTTTTTCTCTGACCACAACAAAATTACATTAAAGATTGTAACAGAAAAAGGTGCTGGGTGGCTTAGTTGGTTAAGCAGACGACTCGGTTTTGGCTCAGGTCATGATCTCAGGGTCCTGGAATCAAGCCCTGCATCGGGCTCTGTGCTCAGTGGGGAATCTACTTGAGATTCTCTCTCCCTCTCCCTCTGCCCCTCCCCCCATCTCATGCATGCATGCACACTCTCCCCCCCCTTTCTCTCTCTAAAATAAATAATTAAAAAAAAGAAATTGTAACAGAAAGATATTAGGGAAATCCCTAAATATTTGTAAATCAAATAACACCTTCTAAGCAACCCATGATTCATAAAAGCAATCAAAACAGAATTTACAAAGTTTTTTTCCAATTCAATGAAAAGGGAAACACAACATTATCAGAATGTGGGAAGCAGCTGAAACAGCATTTATAGAAAATGTATACCAAAGTAGCAAAGAATCAATTACCTGAACTTCTACTTTAAGAAGCTAAACAAAGAAGAGCAAATTAAGTCAAAGTAATCAGAACAAAGGAAATAATTAAGGTCAAAGTGGAAATCAACTAAGAATAATAAAGAAAATCAATGAAAAAAACTGGTTCTTTGAGAAGATCAATAAAGCTGTTAAAATTCTAGCTAGACTGATAAATTTACCAATATCAGAAATGAGAAAGGTGTCAAAATTACAGGTTCTACAGATACTAAAATGATAACAAGGGACTACAACTAACATTATACATATAAACTTGACAACTTAGCTAAAATGGACAAATTCTTTGAGAGACACAAAATATCAAGACTCACTCAAGAAAAAAAAATACAGATAAATTGAATGATCCCAATCTATTAAAGAAATTAAGTTTGTAGTTAAAATCTTTTCACAAAGAGAACTCCAGGTCCAGATGACTTCATTGGTGAATTCCACAAAACATTTAAGAGAGAAATAATACAAGTTCTATACAAACTCTTCCAATAAATTCAAGACGATGGAATATTTTTCAACTTATTCTCTGAGGTCGGCGTTACACTGATACAAAAATAAGGCAATGACATTATAAGAAAAAATGCCCACAGAAAACAGAGGTCCTTACAAAGTTATCGTGAGAGCCAATGAGACAACCAATCCTCAAATTCTCTCTACTCTACCCTCTAATTACCATATAAGTCACTTCTTCCCACCCCTGTGAACTTTCAGGCCCCCAACTTGGTTTGGATGACTACCCAAATCTCCTTATTGTCTTCCCTTTTACCTTCACTCCCCCAAATCTCAATACTATAGATGAATGGATTCTTCTGAAATTGTAAATCTTGGCCTCAAAGGTGCTCCTTTCCCCAGGTTAGAGGCCAATTCCTTGACAAGTTCTGTAAGATTCTTTCAGGATCTGGTCTGTTGGCCCCCAAGCTCATTTCTTGTCTCTCCCTTTCTTCATACATCTCTCCATGATCCAGCCACATTGATCTGCTTGCTCTTCCCCAACACATGTGTTCCCCAACACATACGCTTGCTCTTGCTTCCGGACTCTGATATCCACTGATCCCTCTTCTTGGAATATTTTCTCTATCCTACCCATCCTTGTCTCATCTTCTTCTGGTTAACTACAAATATTATTTCAAGAGAGATATCAATTCTTCCATGAAACCTTTCCTGACTCTCCCCATCCATCCAACCCTGGGCCAGGTGCCCTCCTAATGCTCTCATAGATCATTTTGCTGCCACTGCTGCAGAATTTATTATAATCTATCACAACCGTTTGTTTATCTTCTCACTAGGTTCTCACCTCTTCAAGGGCAAAGACCACGCATTGCTTACTGTGGTCCTCCCAACACACAGACGACTCTGTGAGGTAAAAAGGATGCTCAACAAGTATTTCCTAAATGGCTAATAAATTTCATTTATTAAATGTTTACACTGTTCTAGGCACTGTGCAAGGGACTTTATGAACAACGTCTTTTTTTAAGCGTATCCATCCAAGAGGTACTATTCTAATAGATACTTTACAGAGGAGGAAACTGAGGTACAGAAAATGAATGACTGATATGACATCACAACAGATATAGAGCCAGAATTCAAGCTCAAGTCAATGGGTTTCTAGAATTTATGCTACTAACCACAATAGTTTACGAATGAATCAATAAATCAATGAATGATTTCAACATCTACTTACTAAGTACCTACCATATGTTAGGGTCTGTTCTAGATGCTGAAGATATTGTAGAAAATAAAATAAAACAAAATTCATGCCTTCAAGGAGCTTATATTCTAGAGGGAAAGACAGTCAATAAACAAAGTGCATAAATAATCTGATGTGTTATGGAGGGAACAAAAGCAAGAAAGAGAGATTGGCAGTCACTCAATTTTAAATAGGGTGGTCCGGGGAAGTATCACCAGGAAAATGACATTTCAGCAATGACCCAAAGGTGAATATGAATGAGTGCTTTTCTAACACTTCAGAATGATAATTTGCCTTATGTTTTTGTTTGTTAAATTTGACAACCCTGCACTCATGGCAAAGCTCACCTCTAGGTCAGACTAGGAAGAATTGTTTTTCATTACTAATTGTGGGTCTACAGGACCTGTGTTTTTCTGAAAATTCTGGAATATGAGATCACAGAGCATTGGTATATTAGCATGCAGCTTCAGCAGAGTTCTGCTTGGCAGCTCCACATAGATATCTCCCAGAAGCAAGAAATATCATTTTGCAGATCTTGACAGATGGGTTTTGCCCATGAGGGAGGACATTTAGGACAATTCATACCAACTGGCATATCAACAGACTTTGAAAGTGAGCTATTAAAAATGGGATTGTGTTAGCTCTGATTTATGCTGAACAAAATAAGCAAAACAAGAAACCCATTAGAAGGAAGATATAAGACATTTAACATTTGAGAACTTTGAAAGGCAGGAGAAGGGTGCATAATTAGTTCTTATTTTGCTAGATTGTAAAATTCTGCTTTTCAAGGAAGAGCTGAATCGTATAATGATTTCTCATTGAACCTAAAATGTTATCTAAACTTGGGCAGAGCCAGAGATGCATTTGAGGGGGTTTCCTCTTAAGTGCTGTACACTATACAACCATGGGGCCAACTCCAAATTGAGAACACTTAGAACAAGTACAACCCCTAATAATGTGTCTTTCAAATTGCTTTTCCTCAACTCTAGTCTCCATAGGCTCTTACCTGGCACGTCCTTTATGTGACAAGCTTAATGTCATTTCCTCAGCAAGTATTCCTGCACCTCTAGGACTGCATTAAATCTCGTTATCTGTCCCTTCTCATAACACTTATCACACCGATAATTAGTTGTACGGTCCGTTTTCCCCACTAGCCTGGGGCTATGCATTCACTATATCCATCACTATCTCTCCAACACCCAGCACGGTTTGGGTCAATAGATGGTGCTCAATAAATATGAATTGACTTGATTAAAAGCTTTCAAGGGGTTGGCAGCCTCACCAAGCTGAGCTTATTGTGGAATCTGGTCTACCTTGAATGAAATGAGACTCAGCAGAGTCAAGAAGAATGGTAAATTGTAATTCTTTAAGTAACAAGTGTGCATAGCACTGCTTTTAAAAGTGAAAAAATTATATAAACACTATCCATTAAAAAAAGGTGAAGCCTCAGGGTGCAGCAGTTTGTCTTCTAAGATCAAAGGAATAAAGCTGATATATATATGGTGTCCTAGACTTTTCTTCTGTAGACAGTAAGCTGAGTACATATTATAAGGTAATAAGGAGATTATGATCAACAGATATACAAGTTGATCCCGCTTCCATGAGCATCCACTTGTTTGGGTGACATACTCACTTGCTGATAAGATTTGATAACTTCTCACATCTCTTCCATTTCTAATGTTCTACATCTCCATAAAGGTAATCCAGACTAAAGAGATACAATGTCCACAGGAATAATAATATATTTGAAGCTAGCCTAGGGTTTCTCAATCTTAGCACTATTGATATTTGGACACAATAAATTTTTTTTGGGGGGGGGGGAGTCCTGCCATGTGCATCGCAGTATATTTATTAGCATACCTGAACTCTAGCCACTAGATGTCAGCAGCACCCCTTCCCCAATATGACACCTTAAAATGTCTTTAAACATCGTCAAATGCCCCTGTGAGCAACATCAACCTCAGCTGAGAATCACTGAGCTACTCTTTACTGAGTGCTTAAAACATTCCACCCCTCTACTAAGTGCTCACAGGAGAGAGCTTCTCATTTAATCTTTCCAAAAATTACTGTGAGATAGGAATAATCAGTATACCCATTCTACAGATTGGGAAAGGTCAAAGATTGCTGAGAGGCATGCCACTGGTAAGTAGTGGAACTCAGGCTTTTCATCTCTACTCTAGACTTCAAGTGGTTGTGGGAAAAAGAGGTAAATTGGGATTTGGTGGGGGAGAGCCAAGTCAACACTGAGCATTAGCTAATGTGAAGGCTTTATAACTGCTTTCCAGCAAAGGCCAGCTAGGGACAGCTAGGAATTCCTTATAGGACTTCATTAAGGAGGTAACCCCAGGGCAATCAGAGCTAGTCTATCTTCATTTACTGTCTGTGAGCTTGCCAGCTGTCAGCGGGCTGCGTGCTTAAGTAAACAAGAAAGATATGAACAAGAAGATGAAAGCCAAAATTAAATGATTGTTGTTATTATTTGTTCTCTAACATTTAGAAACAGTGAACCCATACAAGGTTAGTCTATTGCCTGTGTGTCAGATTTCAACCTGGGGTGCCAGACTTAAAATCGGATGCCAAATTTCTGATCCCAAAGATCTCTGGCCCACCCTTGCCCTCCATGTCTGGAAGAGCCAGAGGAAGAACGGAGGCAAGCCTAAAGTGAAGGCTCTGTGTGTGGTAAAACTGCTTTATGAGCCATCCCCATCCTGTCTCGGCAACAGAAAAGCAATCCCACTGACATTGGAGAAGGCTCCTGACATTCCCTGTGAGGCCAGAGGGGAGGGACAAGACTCCCCCCAGGCTGGGCTGATGGAAAGTTCCTCAACTACCAGGACAGTTAGTCTCTCAGCAAGATGGTTAATAAGAAGCCCTCCCTGTGGGATGTGGCGCTGGCTGGAGAAGCTGCCCCAGAGGAGAAAATGGGAAGTTTCCTGCAGAATACTCCCAGGCCAAGTTGCCAGCTCTGAACTTCTACACCCCAAACCAGGGCTCCACATCTATGGGCCCTGCGAGGTCTGTAAGGGAGAAACCCTCACAGACACACCAAAAGGCGCATAGAGAAATGCCTATAGCAGTACTGCTAACGGTAATGAAACTTGGATACAAGCACAAATTTAAGATTACTTAAATAAATAAACCGAAAGAAAGAAAGAAAGAAAGAAAGAAAGAAAGAAAGAAAGAAAGAAAGAAGCAGGCTTTCTCTGAATAAGATGGAATATAGGAACCAGGTTTACCTTCCTGCCTAAAACAACCAACCAACCAACCCACACACCAATAAGAACAACAACAAAATTGACAAAATACATAAAACCAACAGTTTTTAAGATCCTGGAAATTAGGCAATGAAAGACAATGATTTCTGAGAGACAAAAAAATGAGATGAGCCCTACAATTACCTGACTTAAGAGAGTTTCCAGGCCAAGCAAAGGAAGGGCATACTCAAGTAAGGCCAAGCCGACTCCCTGATTTTTGCCCATAAAAATACAAGTTGTGTCTTATGGAGATGCGGATGATGTCACCTGTAAACATCGACCAGTTAAGCATCTATATGTAAATTCATTTACAACGGAAAGTGTAAAGTACTTAGAATTAAAATAAATGAAGTCACTATATATTAATATTTGTGGGAGTCAGGTAAAGTGATACTTAGAGGGAAAATTATAAATCTGAATACATTTATCATAAACCAAAAAGAAATGAAAATAAACTAGCTAATTGTTCAACTAAAGAAAGCTAGAGAAGAAGTGAATAAGCATAAAGAAGGAAATAAAGGTATTGGTGGAATCAATGATTTTAGAAAATTAAAAAAATTTTAAATAATTAAAAATAAATGTTGAGTCTTTGAAAACACCAATATGTTTACCAAAACTTACAGTAAAATTGATCGACGAAAAAAGGGAAAAACCCAAGTAACAAAATATAGAACGAAAAAGAGACAACCTCAAATAAAGCAAAGACTTAAAAAATCTTACAAGCAGATTATTATTATGAACAACTACACTACAAAAATTTTTTTTAAAAGATTTTATTTATTTATTTGACAGAGAGAGAGACAGCCGGTGAGAGAGGAAGCAGGGGGAGTGGGAGAGGAAGAAGCAGGCTCTCAATGGAGCAGAGAGCCCGACTCGGAGCTCCATCCCAGGACCCTGGGCTCATGCCCTGGGCGGAAAGCAGACGCTTAACGACTGAGCCACCCAGGGGCCCCTACAGGCCAATAAATTTTACAACCTAGATGCAAATGCAAATTTTCAAGAAAAATATAAAATGCTAAAATTGACCCTAAAGAAACAGAATATTCCCAATATTACAGCTAGTATTTGAAATTTTGATAACCTAAGACTGAAGATTCTTACTTTAAGGAAGAGCATCACAGATAAAATTAACGAACTGAAGACATTAACAATATGTGAAACTCACAAACGCTTAATATGTACAGCCAATAAAGAACTCTCTAAAATCAACAAGAAAAAAACCCGGAGGTTATCCAGTTACCATGGCTGCAAAACAAATCACCTCCAAATTCGGTGGCTTCAAAGAACACATTCGTTTTGCTCATGGATTGGCAGCTCGGGCAGGGCTGAGCGGCGGCGGCTCAGCTCCGTTCCGCTCAGTTTCCACTGCAGCTTGATGTCTGGGTACAGGAGCCATGTAAAGGGGGCAAACTAGAGCCTTGTAGGCCAAATCCTCTTTTTCTACATCCCACGAACTAAGAATGGCTTAAATATGGACTATTTGGCTCTTTGAGAAAATGGTTGCTGACTCGTATCCTAAAGCCCACTCATTCACACGTGCCACAACTGATGAGGGCAAGCAGCTGACTTCTTAGCTGGAGCCTTAGGCGGAAACATCTAATACTGTTTCCTCATGTGGTCTGGCTCCCTCACAATATGGTAGTTGCGTTTCAAGGGCAGGAAGAGAAAAAGAAAAGAGAAACAGAGACAGGAGAGAGAGAGAAAAAAAAATTTTTTTTTTAAAAACAGAGAAGCTGTATTGCTTTTTATGATCTAACCCCAAAAGTCATGCAGTGATTTTTTTTTAAAGATTTATTTATTTATTTGACAGAGATAGAGACAGCCAGCGAGAGAGGGAACACAAGCAGGGGGAGTGGGAGAGGAAGAAGCAGGCTCATAGCAGAAGAGCCTGATGTGGGGCTCGATCCCAGATCGCCGGGATCACGCCCTAAGCCGAAGGCAGACGCTTAACCGCTGTGCCACCCAGGTGCCCCTCATGCAGTGATTTTTCACCACATTCTATTAATTGAGGTAGATAAAAAGTCCTACCTAGATTCAAGGAAGGGGAAGTAAACTCCTCATCTTGATGGAAAAATGCTAAAGTTCTGGAAGTGAATGTGGAAAGGAAAATATCGCTATGGTCATTTTTGGAAAATACAATCTGCTATAAAAGGAAACCAAAAAAGAAATGTGCAAAGTCAAATGAAAGAGATGTCAAATGAAAATAATGAGATCTCATTATAATATCTACTAGATTGGGAAAAGAAAAAATAACATTGGATAATATTAAGCACCATTGGAGTTGTGGAAGAAACAGTAAACTTCATGACCTTATAGTGAATGGTGCAATTTATTGGAAAGCTATTTGGAGTAATTTAGTCAAAGTGTATATATGCCTATCATCCAGCATTTCCACCCTTGGTATATATATAATTGGAATACGCTCATAGGAGTACCCGAGGAGGATGTCCAGTAAAACACTGTTTGCACTACAAAAACAAACAAACAAACAAACAAACCAAAAACCAAAAAACAAAACAAAACAAACCAACATGGCAACAGTTAAATCCCTATCAATAGAAGAATGAATAAACAAAATGCAATATATGCAAATCATAAAATTCTATGCAGCACCTTGATATAAATAGATCTCAAAAATATAGTGAGTGATGAAAGTAAGAAATGGAGAGGCAGGTACAGCAGAGGGAAGGGGACCCACCCAGGGGATGGATGAGAATGTAGGAAATCAGGAAGAAGCATGTCAAAATTAAATTTATTTTTCTAGAAAAAAAAATAGATCACTTGAGCTTAGTAAAAAACAGTTTTCTTAGGCCTCGCTCCTAGAAATGCTGATTTGATAGGCCTAAGGTAGAACCCAAGAATCTATATATTTTTTATAACTGTCTAGATGAATCCCAAGATCAGGTGAATTTTGAAAACATGTTACTTTAACATATTCAGAGTTGCAAGCAAGTTTCAGTTTATATTCCTGGTTTGCAAGCAACAGAAACTGACTCAGGCTGACAAAAGCAAATGTGGTATTTATTAGAAGGATGTCAGGGCATTCAGAGAATTGTCAGGAAGGACGCAGAACCTGGCTTGGAAAAAGCAAGAACCCCACAACTCCAGAGGGTCTGGACAGCAACAGCCGGAATGAATGGGGACAAGTTGTGTCCCATTCTTTTTAATGCTTTGCTCACAAAGCAACTTGAATGCTGGGAAGTATCTAATTAGCCTAGAAAAGGCAAATCATCTTAATCAATAGTCCCATCAGCTTGTGTTTAGTACGTAATTCCCTAAACATAACCCAGGCTGTTGTTACAAAGCAATGTGTGTGGGCAGTTACAAAGCATTAATTTCCCACTATGTCTGGGCAGAGAGGAAAGAATCAGAAGAAATCAGAAGAGGGGCATGGAAAAATGAGAGATTTAGGGGCGCCTGGGTGGCACAGCGGTTAAGCGTTTGCCTTTGGCTCAGGGCGTGATCTCGGCGTTATGGGATCGAGCCCCACATCAGGCTCCTCCGCTATGAGCCTGCTTCTTCCTCTCCCACTCTCCCTGCTTGTGTTCCCTCTTTTGCTGTCTGTCTCTATCTCTGTCGAATAAATAAATAAAATATTAAAAAAAAAAAGAAAAAGAAAAATGAGAGATTTAGGAGTTAGATTAGATTTGGGTTCAAATTCTGGTTATGACTCATCGGTCTTACCTTGGGCAGGTTCCTTAAGCCACTCTGCCATGTAACCTCCTGTCAGGGCTATGTTGTCATGTGCAAAATGCCTGGGATAGCTGGTTCTTTCTTTGCCACCTTGTCTGGCATCAGGGCAAATGGTCCAATATGCTCATACCAATGGGCTGGAGATGGTGGAGTGAGGTGGGAAAGGCTCGTGCACATGAGCTTTCATGGTTAGGAGAGTAAAGATATTTGAAACCCGGTATCTCTTTACAGGCCACTTACAGGGCTAACATGCTGAGATTATCTGAGCCTCTGCTTGAGGCAGTTGGAGCCTCTCATATGAACTGGCTAAACATCTCAAACCTTTGGAACTTCCTATTATCATCACCATCACCACCATCATCATCATCTCAGGACTCCTGGGTGTTCTCCAGTCTTTTCTTTGGCCAGCATATTTATGTTTGATGAATATGTTGTACACATTAAAAGTAGATAAACGGTTTTCCCTCCTTAAATCCATTTGTTTAAAAATGAAGGGCTTGAAACAAAGATTAAACCGAGCAATGTGATCATCTATAAACAGTGCTCCCAGATACCTGCTGCCCCCATTAGCCTTGCCAGCTGCTATTTATTGCTCCTCCTCAGTGCTGTGGTGTCTGTCTCCATGAGGCCTGTGATAACAGACCGATATAAACAATGAACTCCACTAGGGGCAGAGGTTAAGTCAGTCAGCTGAGTCCCCTTGGAAGGCAACGTTCTCAAGAGTTCTGCTGCTGCTGACTTTAAATATGGGTGGCCTCCAAAGTTAACAAAAGGTCAGCGCTTAATCCACCATGAAAACCAGATTCCTGGTCCTCCTGGTGTTATCTCATCCTCCCTTATCCCAACCAGGCATTAGGTAAAGCACCCATTTACTATGCTGTCAGGTTTTTTAATATCCCTTAAAAAGTTATAGATGGCATCCACCCACAGAAACACTCAGATGGTGGTAGAGAGAACGGTGGGAAGTTTATAAGACAGCGAGATGTCAAAAATAAGGAGGTTCTGGAAAGACATTAGGGATGACATATATATAAAGAGAAATCCAAAGAGGAATTACAGATAAAGGCACAAAAAGTCAATCATAAATGAAGAATTAGGGTACAGAAAGAGGTAAGAAGGGCTTAGAACAAGGACATTTTCTTGAGATTTTTTGGTACAAATATATTTGGGTTACACCTGGATCTTGTAACAAGTTTTAATTTCTGTAAAATTTTTCAAAAGTAATTTTCCCCAACTGAATTCACCCAAAAAAATTACTTCTGAGAGACCCTACTCATTTCTGGGATTTATCCAAGGGGGTAGTTTGAATAAAATGACACGATGAGTATGTTAAACCAACATATAAAGTCAGTTTCAGTTTTTTGGGACTTCAGAGCCTTCTTCTCCTTTTATCACTATACTTCATTCTACCTGAGTGTGCAACACCTGCAATGAGAATTTTTAATATAATATATGAATTATGGAATGTGTATACATCTATACAATGGGATACCATGTAGCCATGAAAAATTATGTTGTAGAACCATATTTTTTTAAAGTATGGTTTGAGAAAGAACAATATCAGAATCAGCCAGGGGTGCCTATTAAAATCACAGACTCCTGGATCCTAGTCCAGACTTATTGGTTCAGGGTCTCTGTGGTGAAGAACTAAGACGAGGCAGTTGAACAGCCTCTCCAGGTGATTCTTAAGCACAGTAAAAGTTTAGACACTTTGTGGTGGAAAAATATGTAATGTTTTAGAAAAATGTTTTTATATAATATGTGTGGTCTAACTCCAATTTTGTAAAACAGGAAAATGCATAAAGATGCTAAGAATATAGATTGGAAAGTAGAATGGTTCACACCAAATATGAGCAGCTGTTATCTCTGGGGTATAGGATAATAAATGATTTTTTGTTGTCTTTCTATATTTTGGCTTTGAAATTTTTATAATGAAAATATATACTAATGTAACAGGATAACTCTTGATTTTCCTTAAAATATTGGCATTTGAATGGATTCTGAGAAAGGCCTTACTGATAGTGGCTTGTAAAACAGCAAGAATATGAAGAGTCTGCAAGATGGTAACCTGCCAAGGATGGAGCCTAGAAAAGAGAAAGGGTCTTCTTGAGGCAAGAGCCCGGGCAGGGGTGGGAAAGAGGTAGTGGGGGGGGGGGCAGGAAAGACAGACTTCGACCCCATGCACGCATGTTGGATAAGTACTTGAACTGTATTTTTTTAAGCCTTTAATGTTTGGGAAAAAGTGTTTAAACATCTCACGGGAAAAAGGTTGAACCACAAGCTATAGACCCCATCCTCTGTTGTTGTTTTATTTCCACTTAAAGCTACTCTTTATCATGATGTACTTACATGAGGAACTGTTTTGCAGTGGTGCTGCAGTTCGTGTGTGAGCTCCGTGGGAGACAGGAACCCTGTGCACAGAAGAGCTCTCTGAGGAGCAGCTCGGGGGCTGGTCTGAACGAGCGTGTTCACGGAGAAGGGTGATTGGTTATGTTTTCTGACTTGTTGGCGGGTTGCAGTTTTGATGAGGAGAATATTACCAGTGACTACAACTCAGAGAAAAGACAGTTTCTCCGAATCCTATTTCTGAAGTCTAAAATGTACACACACTATACAGTGAGGAAATAAATGACATTTCACAAATAGTGCCCTATTGTAATGTTATGTATCAATGGCTAGTATCATATACCAAAGATTCTTTTGTGTGGCATTTATAATTAAGAAATATATATTTTTCTATTCATTGTGCTAAGTATTGGGAGATGTTTGTTATATCAGGGTTTATTTAGAAATCAAGTGCTTTACCTTTATTTGGTTTCCTGTTCAGAAAACTGAAAGGATTTAAATACTCATATCTCATCAATATCGCCTTTTAGATCTTTTCCAATCCCAAGATTAAATAGCTCTATGATTCTCTCCCCAACAGACTGCAAAAACAAGCTGCAAATGTATGTAATACTTTGCACTTCAGTGCATTTGTGGCAGAAGAAAATCAATAGAACAAATAAGCATTGGGTGCCACTGTTAAATCATTATACAAATATCTGTCTATTATAAATTAATACTGGAAACATATTTAAGGAAGTGAATTTATAGTTTTTAAATTGCATTACATATCCCATTAATTTCCCAACAATATCTTGAGATAGAACGTAAAGAAAGGAATTCAATTTTCTGATTTTGCTGGTAGAATACCTGAGATGTTAAGATGCTGGTTATCTGTGACTATGGAGAGTATGAGGGAAAAAAGATTACATTCACAGCAACCTGCTGATTTAGTAAGTCTAGTGAAAGAAATGGTCAACTCAATGCGGGGTGAGGGATGGGAGGTGAGGGAGGGACGATCTAATTCGATGAGGAAGTCCAACCTAAGCAACTGTTTCGTTAATTGGACTTGTATCATGACAGTCAATACAAAGGCCATATGGAGAATCAAACATTGGCTTGTTATTCAAGATGTTGAAACAATTGGTTGGTTCTGTTACACATGAAAAAGAAAAGGTCAATTCAATAAGAAAAAAATTACAAAAATCATTTGCCTTGTTTGAATAGAGAAAGTAACCAGTTAATTGAAGTTTCAAACTGGGGTGAGGCATGATCTATTATTGGATGCATTTAATACCTGTCTAATCATTTATTCTCCAGAATAAATATTTCTTATCGAACAAATAAGCCACATAAAAAACAGGCTCTAGTGGGCTCTTATTCTAGAGTATCAGGCCTGTATCTTGAAATGCTCCGTATTCTCCTCTCTTCCTTTTGTCCCGCCCTGTGAGCCAGGAGGCCTGGACACAGTTTTTACAATAGCTCCTCGTGGAAAAGCAGAAGAGGAGGGGGACCCTGTGGATCATTTCCTGCTGTTTGTGGGTGTTCGCAAGAAGGTCAGAGAACATAAGATTTAAGCTGTTGCCCTTCGAAGGCCAGAGACTGTGATCATGCATGAGCCAGTAACTAAGGCTTTCTGTTCATAAAGGGACAATAACACTTGGTAGCCCGTACGGCAAAATTGTTTGTCTCTTCAGAGCTTCGATTTCTTTCTTTATAAAGTGAGGGTAATAAGAATATTCATCCCACAGGGTCCTAGGCCAAGCACTGTAGCAAGTGCTTGACATACATTCTCTCATTTAATTCTCACGACAATCTCCTGATGTAAGTATAACTATATCGCCTTTTTACAGATGAGGAGTCTGAGACACAGAGGCATTTAGTAATCTGCTCAAGGTCACACACTGAGTAAGTGGTAGAAGCAAGGATTGAGCCCAAGTCTATCTCATATTCAAGTTTGGGCTTTTAACCCACACACCTCCTCCTCTTTACACACATGTCAACTAGCAATCCAGCTTTTATGTCATATGTAGATGGCCTAAAGCAAGGGTCTGGTAAATCTCAAGGCTTCCAAGCACATGTTTCGGAGGACAGTGACCTAAACAAACCTTTCCCCACATCAGCTCCTATCACTCATGCAGCACAGGGTGTCAGGAGGGTGAAACCTCAGGTCCTTTAGCCAAGGCCTATTCGGCGGGATACTATGGGCCAAGCCAGAAGGCAGCCATATGTGGCCCCGGCATGTTCTCTCTCAATAGAGGCCTCTGTTTCAATTGGCTGGTATCAAACCAACCTAATGAACCATGGCTTACATGCACCAACCCCTCTCTTCACAGAGCATCAATACAGAGCAAAACAGGAGAGGCGCTCCTCTCTGTGTCTTTCCTAAGGAAACTTAGGAACTCTCCTCACTGGCTGTAAACCCCACCTCAGAGTTGGAGAAACTGTGGCCCAAGGCAACTAGGCCTCAGAACGACAGCCTACCCCATGTTCCCAGGTTTGCTTCCAATTAATCACCTTTCTGTATGGGAAGTTCTCCAGGCATATCCATTTCATGTGACCTTGCAGAGCTAGTCCTGCTGGACCAGTTCAGTTATTGTCTTGCAGAGAATTGCCAAAGCCGCTCAGCCCCAGGATTGGAGGAAGGCGGAAGGTCATAGCTTCTCTCTGAGACCCCACCACGTCCCATCACCCCTTTTAAATCCCCATCCCCACTTTCAGCAATGCCCCCAACTACAGACCCCCAAAGACTCTGCCCTCCTGGGGAACATTCCTGTGACCTGAGTGACTCCTTCCCCATATCAAAACATATCAATCTATCGTCTCATTCCCAGCCAATCTAATAAAGAAATGTATTCTGCTATGACGATGATTTAATATGTGACATCAAACAACCTACCAAAGTCTTTCATTTTTATGATGTATTTTTTTTCCTTTAATAGTCCCTGAGTGCTTAGCAATATCCATATGTAAAAAGAAATCATATCTTCAGCTTTTCTCACGTACTAAAAGAAATCTCCCTAGAACCCTAATAGAAGGTTCCCAGTACTGCACATGGGAACAGAAGTTGATGTCCTGTCTTTAGTTGGCATGTACTTGGGAACTCATGCCCTCTGAGTCAGTGAAAAGTCCCCCTAAAGAGCATCTACAAATGGTTTATTGCATGTTTAAGTGGGACTGATAGACTAATTGTTCCTAGAGTTGGCTTTTTTTTTCTTTGCAGGAAATCCATGTCCCTATGTGCGTATTTCTTCTCCTTGTGTAAACTCTGCACACTTGTTAAAGTTTTAAAAAATATATATATTGTAAGCAAGACTTTCCAGAATGGCATCCTTGGGACCAGAGGTATAATTTAACTTTAGGTTGTGTCCACACAGGCATGGGGAAATGGTGAGTTGAAATAATTATTCAGGGGGCGCCTGGGTGGCACAGCGGTTAAGCGTCTGCCTTCGGCTCAGGGCGTGATCCTGGCGTTGTGGGATCGAGCCCCACATCAGGCTCTTCCACTATGAGCCTGCTTCTTCCTCTCCCACTCCCCTGCTTGTGTTCCCTCTCTCGCTGGCTGTCTCTATCTCTGTCAAATAAATAAATAAAGTCTTTAAAAAAAAAAAAAGAAAGAAAGAAATAATTATTCAGATAATTCAAGTAAAATGGCCCTTTTCTGCCACTAAGAGAAGAGCATTTTTCCTATGGTCAGACCTTTCCAGATTGGCTGTTAATCTTGATTTTGTTTTTCTCCTGGAGGTGGGGGCACTGGGGAGGACTGGAGAGGTTAGAATGGGGAAAACCGTTGCATTTCATTCACAGAACTGGGACCACATCCAGTTCAAGGCCCACGAAGGCTTCATTTCTAGGTTTTAAGCCATTCCAAATCTTCACCTTGGTCTGGTAATTAGATAAACAGAGACAAATGAGCCAATTGGCACCGTGGTACTTGAGTCACAATGACTTGGGAACAAATGCTTCCTCTCTCAATAATAACTGTGTGCCAGATCCAAGAAACATCCATTTCCTTGCGCTGGCTTTCTGGGCACAGGTGATTGAATTCCTCCCCCATCTGCAGCCTAAATGTGCTATCACCGGCCATTTCAAAGCAGAAACGTTGCCTTAAGTTTGGCATAGCCTAGGCGAGAGCTTGCCTCATTCGGGGATGATAGCTCCTTTTACAAGCTTTATTATTGGCATAATCATTCTTTCAAATGGATCCCTGGAGGTTTTGCCTTCCCCAGCTGCTGTGCATTTTCTCTGATGGGTTTTAAAAATAAACAACAAAAAGTTCCCGAAGTCAAGGAATACTGAAGAGTTGGCAGCACTGTCGAGAGAAGTATCCCTGGGACAGAGAGTAGGAGGGTGGTTGCCAGGGGCAGGGAGCACCGAGAGTTAGTGTTGAATGGGGAGGGGGTTTCAGTTGGGGTGGACGAAAAAGTTCTGGAGATGGATGGTGATGGTCATTGTTCAATAATGTGAATGTACTAATGCCACCGAACTCCACGCTTAAAAATGGTCAAAATGTGGGAATGGGATAGGCTGGTGATGGGTAGTAAGGAGGGCACGTACTGCATGGTGCACTGGGTGTTATACGCAACTAATGAATCATGGAACTTTACATCAAAAACCAGGGATGTACTGTATGGTGACTAACATAATATAATAAAAAATATTATTATAAAAAATGGTCAAAATGGTAAATATTATGTTATGCATATTTTATCATAATAAAAGAAAATTTTTAAAAAGGGTCAAGACCACATCCAGCACTTGTCAATATTTCATGAGATGGTATCAGGGAAATTTTTCTTGAGATGCCCCCCCAACCCCCGCCCCTACCCCGCCCTGCTTTTTTTTTTTTTTTTTTGGATACTGACTTTTCTGTCTCACTCTAGGTCTGTGTTGCGGCCTTTGCATAGCAGTGTTCAAAGAACAGGCCAAAGAGAGAGTGGCTACACTCTATGCAGATACAGGCTATGTGGAATCAAACTGAAAACAAGAACGGCTTTCCCCATTGATTGTCTACGTAAACAGGACAAGGTTATGACTAAGTCATAACTCAGGGCATTGGAAATCCAGAGTTTCTGGCTGTTTTGAAACGTGCATGAAGAATTGGGAATTCCTCCTGGGCTTGAGGAGGGTCTTAGTGAGACCTTCAAATCTTCTTCCCATAGCCCCCATGGATATGCCTCGCTGTACATTTTCTCAGACCATCAAATTATTGCCTGGTATCTAGTATGCTGACTTGGTTAAGAGACATTCTACATTTAACTAAAATCAAAAATGTTCACCAAAGAAATGTATTTCTTCCCAGATAATTTACAAGATTTTATTTGGTGGTAGTGTGGTTGTTTTGTTGGTTTTTTGCCTTTTTGTTATTTGCATATCAAAACCATTTATGGGGATATTTTAACAAAGGGATGGAACTGACAATAGAGTAAAATAAGGGTCGCTAGGAAGATCTTCATAAATACCTTAGAATGTTCTTTAAAGCAAATTCCTTACTTTAAAAAAAAACGCAATCACATTTCTTGCAACCCCTGAGGAATTTTGCTTAAGTGCAGTACATTGCTCCAAAAGGAAGAGAGAGGGAAAACCGAGTGGAGAGGCTAAACCCCCGGCAGAATAGCAATCAGTGTTAATGCTCTCTCACACCTTCTGCTCTGCCATTATTTCCACAGTTAAGTAGTTACCCAACAGCAGCGCTGACACTAGTACCTGTGCTCTTGCATCAAAATCTCGCTTAATGAGACCAACTTGTGTGTAGCAACGGCTGTTTTTAATCATTTCTGCAGACAAGATAAAGTCATTATGTATAGTCATTGCATCCTTTTCAAATTATTAATTTGAAAAGCTAAAAATGGCCCCCAGCTGATTGGAAGCACAAGCATTCAGAAAGACGCAACGGCTGTTGAAGTTTTTGCCACCCTTCTGAAAATAACACTTAAGTCTGGCTCTGAAACATTCAGGATCTGCAGGAGAAATGAAACTTTACGGAACCGACGGTGCACATGAAAAAAAGACACTTTGAGTGTGAGCACTAACAGTAGCTATGTTAGTATTTCAAACTTTTTACTTTTAAAGGATCCCCTCGATCACTGGGCCACAATTTCAAGGTTTTGCCACTATGGTGTTGCTCTTATCCTATTAACTTTTAGGATATTACTTCTATCCTATTAATCTGCTTGGGGTTACTCCCAACATATCTACCTCCTACCGTGTGCAGTGGCAATATACAGCAATTTACAGCTTCCCCTGATGTGAACCTCAGAATTCTGACTTTAAGTCTCTGCTTCTCCATATCTGAGTCCCCAGCTTCCTTCCTCCTCCATCACACCCTCCACTCCCAAAATAAAAGTAACTGAGAAATATGAAGAAGACTCACAGTGAAGAGGTGAGATGAGTTGAGTTAATAGCATATTAACTGGAGCTTTAAATGAAAGAGGCACCTTTAATAACTAAGTCCATCTTCCCATAAAAGCAAAGTCTGACAGTCTTGATGAGAAAAAATGTCGTCTTGTTCACGAATGGCTTAGTATCTTACCTGCGTCTGAAATCTCTGCGTGCTCAAAGGAAATAGATGGGTTCTCTTTAAGGACAGAAATGAGATGACAATTTAGATGGTGTCATTGACTGACCTCCAGGAGAGATCAAGAATTGATTACCAAACATCACTTGATAGGTACATAATGCATTGCTTGGGAGGAAAGAAGATCCAATAAAATATCCTAATAATGTCCTGGACTGGCCAAGAATGGAGTGGGGAAGAGAGAGGAGAGAGATACAGCTGACCTCACCTGAGAGTCTGTGTTGTCTTTTCAATTTTCATTGCACTGTTGAGAAGATAAGGAGTATCAAGAGCTCTTAAAAAAACCATATTTTATTTCATACCTAGTGAGAGCAGCTGCAGTTATAGGAGGCCAATCAATACAATAAGGCTGGCACTTCCTTCTAAAATCATTTTTGTCTAATTGCTGTACATTGCATTATTATTTTTAGTCTTATTAGCAGCTTTGATTGCTTTGATTTTGGGCTGTTTTCATATCAGATTCTCAATTCTGTCTTCAGGCTCCTAACATCCACTTAGGTCTTTGCCACTTTCTTTGTAGTAAGACCTTTTTTAAAATCCGGAATTTCAGGAAAGAGTGTTCCAAGGGTCCGACAGGTGTAGCAGGCCATTTGCTGAGCTATTCCAAATGGAAAATTGACCCGAAAGCACCAAAATATTTTTTCAGCTTTTAAAATGTTTTTCTAGGAAACAGGAAAGCAAAGGGAGAGCTAAAGGAATGTGGGGGGGGGGGCACATACACGTGCCTGTGTGAATATTGAGGAAGGAAATATGGACGGGAAGTCATTTTCCCACGTTCGGGATCAATGTTCATCACATATTGATAATTTACTGCCCCAAAATTATTTCTAGAAACTATACAATTGTGAGTCTGCATGAAACTTTCCAAAAGTCATTACATCTGAGTCGGACTGGACTTTGGCCCTCCAAGGTCTTACAAGATAAATTAGAAAAGGTTACCGTTTCTAAGGAAAAAGTTTAAATAAAGTACTTAAGTTAGAAGTTAGTAACCGGCATGAAGCACGTCATTAGCCCCCCGAAGCCGAAGCAGCTGTCATCCCATCTCTGGTCTACCCAGCCTGGAACTCTCAGCCAGCCCCTTGAAGCTTCAGCCTCAGGTTCCCAATCTATAAACTGATGTTTCCAAACTGTCAGTTTGAATTTTTGACTTCCTCATATCCTCTCTGTCCTGAACAGTAGTAATTACGGTTTGACACCCTCCTCCCCACTCCCTTTGTTCTTGAAGCCCATGGAATGATTTAGATCTTTAATGATTTGCACTGTTGTTTGGGGATGAAAAACACTTAGATTCAGTGATCCTTCCAGTTCTATTAGGATTCAAAATACAAAAGGTGGCTGGGTTGGCTGAACGACTGGCTTCTGCTCAGGTCCTGATCTCAGGGTTCTGGGATGGAGCCTTGAGTAGGCTCCCTGCTCAGCGGGAGTCTGCTTGTCCCTCTGCCCCTCCCCCCACATGCTCGTGTGCGTGCGCGCGCTCTCTCTCTCTCAAATAAATAAAATCTTATTTAAAAAAAAATACAAAAGAATACCACAGGGTATTTTCACACAGAGCACAGTGTAAAACATCAAAGTCCAGAAACATCCAGAATGCTCTAGTGCCTGTTATCTCCTGCCACAGAACAATAAAAATTCTGCATATGCTCAGGCTCTGTTAATTTTTTTAAAGATTTATTCATTTATTTGAGAGACAGTGAGAAAGAGAGAGAGAACACAAGCAGGGAGAGTAGCAGAGGGAGAGGGAGAAGGAGGCTCCCCACTGAGCAGGAAGCCTGATGTGGGGCTCGATCCCAGGACCCCAGCACCATGACCTGAGCTGAAGGCAGACACTTAACTAACTGAGCCACCCAAGCACCTGAGCCTCTGCTAATTTTGTTCCAACCCATTTTCAATTTCTTCTTTTTTTACCCCTGAAGGAGAGTACAAATTTGGAAATATCAGAAATCAAGAAATAAAGTAAGATAGGATTAGAGATGATTTTTATTTCCTCATTTACTTTTCTGTGTTCTTCAGCTTCTCTCTAACCTACATCTATTACTTCTGAAATCAGAATAAGAATGAGAAACCAGAGAAAGAATTAGATATTAACCAATATTCAAAAGTCAGACTTTATCTTCTTCTGGGCATATGGTTGCATTTCAGAAATCCAGGAAGATGTTAAAAATCAAGCATTTCTTTCTAAAAATGGTAGCTCAGAAAATGAGAACATCTGATTCTATGTGAGAAATATGGCACTTGATAAGTCTGATGGTTTTTGATTTTTTGCCTTTGAGTATTTTCAACTTCATATACAGTATTCTAATCTGCTTCACTTGTTATAGACTTCAAAATCATAATCCTTTTGTTTTAATATATTGCTCCCATATTACCACCTGACATGTGCTCTATCTGGCCATAGTTATTGATTTGTCAGTTTCTCCCTCCACTAGAATATTCTATTCACGAGGGCAGGAACAATGTCTGTTCTGCTCTCCACCATATCTCAGAAGCTTAAAATGGTGCACAAAGCAGGTGTTCAGTACACACTGGAGGAATGATCAAGCGAATGAACGTTTACCTACTTAGTGTTGGGACTTGAAGAGGCAAACAGCAAGACAGAAGGGCAAGACCTATCGACAGGCCACCTAAATATAGATCCTGTTACATTAGATAAGTCACTATTTATCAACTGTTCATTAGTTTTGCAGACCAAAACTAACAAAACAGAATAAAAACAGAGTTTTGCCCATGTATCAAATATGGATCAGTTAATGGAGCAAAGATAAACATTAACCAAGTTCACGGGAGGCTGAAATACAGACCAGAATGTAAAGTTATTCACTGAAATGAGAACCAAGTGGAACTATTATGCTGAGCAAGTATGGCTCATAGGTTGTAAGCATCAAGTACCTTTATTTTCATCTTTCTCTGTTGCTTTAAGTGTGAATTCCATGGGTCTGTCTGGTTCTTCCCTTGGCCCTGGATGAAGACTCAGAAAGGTCAAATGACTTCTCTGGCCATTCCTAAGTAATAAATAAAAGTCCTACAGTCAGTTCAAGTGGAAAAATGCAGTTTCAGTTCAGTAATGAAGATGTCCAATGACATATAATAACCAATACTCTGAGACTTCTTCCTTACCCTAGCCTCCACTCACTCACAGGCATGAAGCCTAAGTCAAAGGCAGATTGGGTCAGTTTTTCTCAGTTTTCTCTCCTTGAGTTGCTCTCCTTCTAGTAGCAGGTTTGACCCTTCCTTGTTGGAGCCGGGAAAGGGAGGAGAGGTAAGGGAAGCAGGCATACTCTTCCAGGAATGGTGCTGCAGCTCTGTTTGGTGTCTGTTTGCTGTTTTTATTGATGGGGGTACCAGCACCCCACCATGACGGGCACTGGAGTTGGGGAGAAAAGAAGTAGTTCATCTGCATTCAGTTCCCTTAACAAATGATACCCACACAAGTGTTTCTCCTCTGCCTGTTGCTTAAGAGTCCTTCCTCAGCACCTATATGTCTCTTATGGGTTGAATTGTGTTTCCCCCCAAAAGATAAACTGAATTCCTAACCTCAGAATGTGAACCTATTTGGAAGTAGAGTCATTGCAGATGTAATTAGGTAAGTTAAGATGAGGTCATACCAGAGTTTGGAGGACTCTTAATCCCATATAAACGGTGTCCTTAGAAGAAGAGAGAACTTTAGACGCAGAGGCAGACAGGGAAAATGACCATGTGACAGTGAAGGCAGACAGTAGAGTTACAGAAGAGACAAAGAAGGATCCTTCCCTATAGCTTCAGAGGAAGCATGATCCTGCCAACACCTTAATTTCAGACTTCTGGCTTCCAGAACTGCGAGGGAATAAGCTTCTGTTGTTTTAAGCCGTCAGTTTGTGGTACTCTGTTAAAGCAGCCCTAGCAAACTAACCCAGCCGCTGCCTGGCTATTTCCACTTTCTATTCATACCTCAAGGCAGCCCTCTGGACTGGATATAAGACAACACCGTGCTGGCTCTCACTTGTCCACCGTCCACTTCTTGCCTGGGCAACACGCGTGCCTCCTTTTCTCCCAAGAATTGTGGAAGGGCTATTATTTCCCAAACCACATCCCTTAATTCTCCTACCATACGCCTCTTCAGCTAAGCAAATGTGCTTTAGATTTCTCAGGTGTGACTCAGAAACCAGCGTCCGAGGCCCCCAAATTGCCAAGGACGTATCTCATGTTCTCCGGGCTTTCTCTTTAAGGCACCTCTTTCTCCATATTGGCTCCAGAAACTCCTGAGTTTACATATGAAGCAAATATGAGAGACTAATGAGAGTTTTTGAATCCCCATTACAAGTTTCTGTGGTGGAAAATCCGATTGCCCGAGTTCTGTGTCAAGTGCCCACCCCTCTAATCAACCTTGGTCTGGGGAGCAAGGTGGTATACCACAAATACAGGTTTCAGAACCAACCACTGTGGGTGGGGAAGGCTCAGAGAATGGAGCTGTAGGTAGAAATAACTTCATTTCTATTTCAGGGAAGGGGTCAATAGCAAACCCTTAAATGGAGTAGAGCCAGGGTTTTCTGCTCCTCACACAGCTCTGGATATTTCCAGCCTTTCTGGATCTCTAATTCTCATTTTTTATGTTCCATGCAGACCCCATCCTTCTGCTGACATATTCTCTATCACATGGGCTACTGCCACTGATTCGGCTATAGTTTCTCTAGATCTCTAGGCAGCCATTCTGTCTCTTTAGGGTAATTTTGCATATATTTGATTTCATGCATTAGAGTTGATACAATTAATAATACTAAACTTGGGGGGAAGAGTGAGTGCTGGCACTTACCTTCATTAAGTTGCAAAACCTCAGTAACATTTAGTAAAATTCGGTAGCTCTTAGCCTCATTTATGAGAAAATTTTAACTTACTTAAGAATAAATTACATCAGTGAGTTTGTGATTTTTATGAGAATAAATCTTTGAATTTCATAAATAAAATGTCATCTTATGAACAAACCTAAGTACACTTAGTGCAAATTGACCTTAGAGTCTTGATTTTCTGAGCCTCTCAGTAAATCAGAGCAGGTCAGTTCACTCTTCTGCATCTGCAACCCTCATTTCAAAAATGAGCATTAATCACCTTTGCATGTCTGTTAAAATTCCAATTCCTGAGCCTGACCTCGGATTTCCTGAGAATTCCTGGGTTGGAGCCTGACAACTTGCATTACTACAAATTCCCCAGGGGACTTCTTCTGCTCAGTAAATATAAGAATTCCTAGGAGAGCAGGGCGCCTGGGTGGCTCAGTCAGTTAAGTGTCTGCCTTTGGCTCAGGTCCTGATCCTCCAAGTCGTGGGATTGAGCCCCACTTCAGGCTCCCTGCTTGGTGGGGAATCTGCTTCTCCCTCTGCCTCTCCCTCCTGTGCTCTCTCTCTCTCTCTGCTCTCTCTCTCAGATAAATAAATTAAAAAAAAAAAAAAAAGAATTCCTAGGAGACAATGTAGTCCCCTAGCTCAAACATTCTATGTTCCTAAATTAACACTGTTTCTAATTTAAAAGAATTATACATGTTTTCAGTGGCCCTCCAAATATTCTGCCCAATTTATTTCCAAAAAGGAGCTATAATATTATTTTTTACTCAATGTTCCAAAGTTCTAGAAGTTGTATATAACACTTTTGAGTAAAAGAAATTTGCTTCAAAGGACACATCACATATGTGTACTGATTTGGGGGTAGGGGCAAGGGTTTGAATTCCAGTTCTCACATGTACTAACTAGCTCTACTTTTTTGGCAAATAACTTCATTTCTATTTCAGGGAATATTTTATCTACAGGAAAATAGAACCAAATGTTTCCACTTTGCAGGGTGGCTGTGAGACCAAGAGGTAGGTAGCATAGCGTCATGGTGAAGAGCAGGGACTCAGGAAGCGATTTAGATCCAAATCCACACTCTGCCACTACACAGCTGGGGGGCCTCGGGTGAGCTCCCCATTCTCTCTAAACTTCATTTTCTTCATTTGTCAAAGAACAACCAGAATCATGGAGCAGAGTCGGCATGGGGAATCATGTGAGTTAATATGTGTGAAGTGCTCAGAATGGGACCTGGCACAGCAAGCTCTATCTAAGTGTTAGTTAAATTGGAAACAAGATTCTGTACATGACAGTGTTTTGTAATAGACTAACCAAATGTAAAGAATTAAGAAAAAAAAATGTTATTAATAATCCTGTTCAAAGCATTCAGAAAGCCTTGTAGCTCTTGAAATGTCTCTGAAGTCACAATAGAAAAGAGCTTTAGAATCCATTTTCCAAATCATCAATTATCCCTTCTGCTGTCATAATTAATTCCTATTGTTATACTTAATAATGGCCAACATCATCATCTTGGGCTTATTGTTTTATTCTATTAAGCTATTTCATTACACTCAGATGGGCTGAGGGAATGTATGTAATTGACTTGTGAAAATTATTCAATTTGCACAAGAAATTCATCCAATGTGTAAGAAAATTGGTTCAAAGAAAAGCCACACTAACTAAATTATGGGCCTTTCTATTTGCTTTCCCACTCTTCTAAGGAATATTTTTTATATGTATCAACTGAATAGACAAGAAAAATGTAATTGAATTTTATTTGGAATTTTGAGGATGCCTCATTATCAAGAAGCCCTTATCTTTTTACAGAACAGAGTCATTGACATCCAGACCCTAATGTCATGTGTAGACTATGAGAAGCCGTAAGAGAAAGGGCGCTCGAGAGGGGAAAATAGCCCCAGTCGGCAGCTGGTACTCATATTGGCTGAATACTGACCTGAAAATGATGGCCTTACACCAAAAGGTACCAAATAACCTTGAATTGGTGTGGTATGTCCTCCTCATCCCTACCTCCTTCCCTATCATCAGCAGGAATGGGGGTTCAGGATAAAGTTGAGGGTTTTTTTTTCAGTAATAGAAAAAACATAAACTACATTTTTGGCACATTTGAGTAGATAAATATAACAGAGTCAGAAGTTTATCACATTAGTAATATTACCAATCATAGTTGTCCTGACACACCTGTCAAGTAAATAGTATTATCCCCTACTTTATAGATCATTAATGGAACAGAATAGAGAACCCAGAAATGGACCCTCGGCTCTTGGGGCAACTAATCTTTGACAAAGCAGGAAAAAACATCCAGTGGAAAAAAAGACAGTCTCTTCAATAAATGGTGCTGGGAAAATTCGACAGCTACATGGAAAAGAATGAAACTTGACCACTCTCTCCCACCATACACCAAGAGAAACTCCAAATGGATGAAAGACCTCAATGTGAGACAGGACTCCATCAAAATCCTAGAGAAGAGCACAGGCAGCAACTTCTTTGACATCGGCCACAGCAACCTTTTTTATGACACATCTCCAAAGGCAAGAGAAACAAAAGATAAAATGAACTTGTGGGACTTCATCAAGATAAAAAGCTTCTGGGGCGCCTGGGTGGCTCAGTCGTTGGGCGTCTGCCTTCGGCTCAGGGCGTGATCCTGGTGTTATGGGATCAAGCCCCACATCAGGCTCCTCCGCTATGAGCCTGCTTCTTCCTCTCCCACTCCCCCTGCTTGTGTTCCCTCTCTCGCTGGCTCTCCCTCTCTCTGTCAAATAAATAAATAAAATCTTTAAAAAAAAAAAAAGATAAAAAGCTTCTGCACAGCCAAGGAAACAGTCAAAAAAATTAAGAGGCAGCCCACGGAATGGGAGAATATATTTGCAAATGATGCTACAGATAAAAGACTGGTATCCAAGATCTACAAAGAACTTCTCAAACTCAATAAACAAGAAACAAATAAACAAATCATAAAATGGGCAGAAGATATGAATAGACACTTTTCCAATGAAGACATACAAATGGCTAACAGACACATGAAAAAATGTTCAAAATCATTAGCCATCAGGGAAATTCAAATCAAAACCACACTGAGATACCACCTTACACCAGTTAGAATGGCAAAAATTGACAAGGCAAGAAACAACAATTGCTGGAGAGGATGTGGAGAAAGGGGATCCCTCTTACATTGTTGGTGGGAATGCAAGTTGGTACAGCCACTCTGGAAAACAGTGTGGAGGTCCCTTAAAAAGTTAAAAATTGAGCTACCCTATGATCCAGCCATTGCACTAATGGGTATTTACCCCAAAGATAAAGACGTAGTGAAGAGAAGGGACATATGCACCCCAATGTTCATAGCAGCATTGTCCACAATAGCTAAATCATGGAAGGAGCTGAGATGCCTTCAACAGATAACTGGATTAAGAAGATGTGGTCCATATACACAATGGAATATTACTCAGCCATCAAAAAGAATGATTTCTCAACATTTGCTGCAACATGGACGGGACTGGAGGAGATAATGCTAAGTGAAATAAGTCAAGCAGAGAAAGACAATTATCATATGGTTTCTCTCATCTATGGAACATAAGAACTAGGAAGATCGGTAGGAGAAGAAAGGGATTAAGAAAGGGGGGGTAATCAGAAGAGGGAATGAAGCATGAGAGACTATGGACTCTGAGAAACAAACTGAGGGCTTCAGAGGGGAGGGGGGTGGGGGAATGGGATAGGCTGTTGATGGGTAGTAAGGAGGGCACGTACTGCATGGTGCACTGGGTGTCATACACAACTAATGAATCATGGAACTTTACATCAAAAACCAGGGATGTACTGTATGGTGACTAACATAATAAAAAAATTATTATAATAAAAAAATAAAATAAATAAAAAAATAAAATTCACTTCATATCTAAAAAAGGAGAGGAGGTGAGAAAAACACTATAAAATTGTTGCTTAATCTGAGCACTCATACGTATTGATATTGTTGAACGTCAATAAATATTGCTTCAGTATTACTGCTCACCTTAATAAATAAAGATTTAAATAAATAAATAAATTGAAGTGCTCTTAATAAATATTGCTCATCTTAAATAAATATGGCTCATCTCTGTGATTTTCATCTTTAAATAGTTATTTGAAGATGAGATGAATCCTTGTCAACAAGATGAGTAGCACAGTTCTCGACGTATCATATATGCTCTACCTCTGCTTCTCTTCATCTTTGGGGACCCTGTGGCAGAAGTTTGTCCTTTATGTCATATTTTGACAAAGAGCCAAAGCCACCTTGCGTATAATGCCATTGAGGCAAGAGAGTTTTGAGCAGATTCTCCCAATTAATGAGTAGTTCAAAAATAATTCCCTTCTTTGCTCAGGCTCCGAGTCCCAAGTTGCCCTTGTCCAGGATTTAAGTCAAAAGCAGGGTCGCTGTGATCAATGCCAGAAGGACTCACAGAGAATAGGAAGCCAGGGGAATCCTGGAACTGAGGACATTCCACAGTGAATCTTCCATTTTTACCCAGACGTCAAGGTTCTACAAGACACATAAGTGCTATCCCAGTGAGACATGGCTCTAACATATTTCTCCACTGGTGGTGTTTACAGTGTTTCTTTGTTTTTAGTGCCTTGTTTGTGACTTTTATGCCATTACAGCATAAACAAAACTGTGAATTATGCTTTATCGTGAAGTTGACGCCTTGTTTTGCATTGTTATGGGCAGTTATAATTATTTTCTTCTTTAGGGCCTTGAAATCACAGCAATGCTTAGTACATGCTCTTGGTGCCCTGCCCACATCCCTCTCCTGGGGCACCCATCTCCCAGCTGCTGTACAAATTGGTTGCTAACAGCTCGCAGCTGCACCCTTCCCCGCTTCAGCGATTTGCCAGCAGCCAGCTGGACTGCACAGTTAGAGACGCCGGGGAAGTTCTGCACCACCCCTTCCTGGGAGGAACGACAACCCCCAAACTGACTGATACATTCATATCAAAGCCCAGCCTGCTTCCCTCAAAATGGAACAACCATTTGTACTCGGAGGCCTCCCGTGGGATCGGGCTGAGGCGAGACAACTAAACCCACTTGGCAATCTTTGTCCTGCTTGTTTCTGCCCTATACCCCCTCCCTCATTCTCTTACAGATTTCATCTGTGAGCAAGTCCCTCAATATATGTTGCTCAAGAATCACCACCTCAGATTTTACTTCTAGAGCATGTGACTTATGAGACACCTTGGGATGTGATCTTTTGAGGGAGCCATGCTATAGAACAAGAGTAAAGAACTCACCATGATCAGTGAAAGGTGGGCTTAGGTGTACGTTCAGGTTATTGCTGGTCAGAATTTGAGAAAATTTGCAGTTTTTTTTAACTATTTCATTTTTCAGATGATAAATCAAAAGCTTCCTGGCCTTAGCTAGGACGAGATCCAGCCCACCAAGTTAAATCCAGTGGGCTGAGAGTCGGAGAATGGATATAAGGATTTACCACCAATCTGCAGACAATGAACAGAGCTTCCCCCAACTCTCTCCTCCTCCTGCGTGGGCAGCTACAATGCAAAATGGGCAACAGGCAATGGTGACAGAATGACTAGTATGCAATGGAGACGTTCCCATTTCTTTTGGGAAAAAAAACAAAAACAAACGAGAATTGGGCATCATATCACTTTTCATGCAGAATCCTAACTATCCAAATAAACATGCCTGTGGCCAGGACTTGTGGAACCTGGTTTCGGTTCTTACTGTGCTACATGCCAGCTATGTGACTTTGGGCAAAGTCACTTTACTATTGGCAGCCTCAGTTTCCTCCTTGGTAAAATGGGTAAAGTAGAGGAAATGGTCTTTGGGAATATAAACATAGCATTGGGGACCGTGGGTGGGAAATTCCATCCCACCTCATAAATCTCAGAGTAGGAGAAAAACCTTTTAACTGTCATAAATGTGAACCGACCATGAAAATTATGTGAAATCAGCTACATAAGTTGTACAACATCAGTCATGGATCCATTTGTTCTGTGACAGTGTAAAAATTGCAGATTTCCCAATTTGGAGGAAAAAACCCTACTACTCCCACATACGAGTAACCCGAGCCCCTCCAGTACATATTAAATTTCATCACACTACTTCCATGACTGAAAGTAGCAGAATGGTGGAACTAGAGGGGTCTTATGATCTCCCCTGGAATCCTTGGCAAGTTATTGCTGTCTTTTCACTATAACAACATAGATTCTTCAGGAAACATAATCCAATGTGTCTCCCCTTGGCTGAGCCACCTCTTTTACTAGGCAAAACAATTTTCCTTCTGGGTGAGAAAGAGGTGTGAAGACAGATTAATGGCTCCTGTGTCTTAGCGCATGTGCATGTGGTCAAGTGAAAGTTCCAAGCACTGTGTTCTCACTGAAGTCATGCCATGAATCATCTCTTCTGTCACCTCCAAATATCTGATTCCTCCAAGCAGGCAGGTCAACAATTCATGTTTTAAAAACTTTACATGGACTGTCTATTTCTCTGTGCTGGAAGCTGGCTTAAAAGTTTATTTTTCTTCTTTAGTGTAAGCCCTAAAGAATGGTTGGCATTATTTGGTAAGAAACACGGGGGTTTCAGGAAAGATCTTAGCATCTGCATAACACTAACAAGACATCCCACCATAAACAAAAACAAGACACAGAAGCCGATGAGCAGAGGACGTCATCAGACCTGAATTCAAATCAAAATTCGCTACTAGCCAAATGTGCTAGATCACCTTTATGTCAGGACAACTGCAATGTGGGCATGAGTAAACTTTTAGACACAAAAATCCATTTTACCAGTCCTCTTGGAGTTCATTCCAGAGATTCCACAAGCAGCAAGTTATTCATTTATCTATCCATTCCATCAGTAAGCACTTATTGATCACTCCTACATAGCACTGTGCTAGGAACAAGGGACACAGAGTTAAATAAGACATGCTTTCCTTCCTTTGGGAACTCAAAGTCTACTGGAAGAAACATTTAAAAATATAAGTAGAACACAACGTCATAAGGGCCATAATACAGATATGCACAGGGGTCTCTGGTAATAGTCATTCTGCTTGGAAAGATCAGGGAAGGCTTCACAGAAGAAGTCACATTCAAAAAGAATCATTCAAGGATGTATAGGTGTTTTCCAAATAGAGAAAGAGGCAAGTGTCTTTCTGGTAAAAAGAAACAATAGAATCAAGGCAAATAACCTGGAAGTGAATGACTATTGGTAAGAGGAAGTAGAACAGTATGACTGTTTATGATGGGGGAGGGTGTGAAGAAGGGCCTTATATACCAAACCAAGGATTTTTAACTTGATTCTATAAGCCATCAACAGCCATAAGAGTGGGGGGTTGGGAGGGGTTTTGTTTAAAGTTTGGGAGAGACATGATCAAATCTGAATTTTAGCAAGAGCACCCTGGCAGCTGTATGGATATAAACTGTACTAGGCAAAATCTGAAAACAAGAATAAGGTAGGAGATTATTTCAGTAATGGAAGAATGGGTATTAAGACTGTGGCCATGGAGATAGCCACTTGCATGACCTTGAGGGCAAGTGTCTCCTTAATTTTGCTTCCTAGGCTCCTCATCTACTTCATCCTATTCCATGCTCTGTTGAAAAACCTTGATCTAAGCCAAAAGGGAACCTAAGAGAGAGAGATGCAGCAAGAAAGAAGGGTGAAATGTGGGCTATCTACTTACAGAAGGAAGTTAAAATCATGAAAGACGATGAGACCATCCAGGGAAAGGTAATAAAAAAGAGAAGGTAATTTAAGAGTCCTGGAGAACGCAATCACTTAAAGATGAGCAAAGGAGGTTCCAGCAAGTCTCTTAAGTACCCCTGGAAAGTTAACAACAGCATCTCTTTGATCCTGGGAAGAGGAGAGGGCTCTCTAGATTGATGAGGAAGTCAAAGCTTAATCTGGACAAGGATTCTGTGGCAGAGGTGGCCACAGAGCCAGCTAGCTCTCAATATCCATTCTCCTTTTCCATGGTGATTCAATTTTATCCTAAGTGTAAGGTCTCCAAGAATAAAAGCTACATTTCCCAGACTCCCTTAAAAGTAGTATGGCCATATGACTAAGTTCTGTTCAATGGGATGCGAGCGGAGGTGGTGTGGACAACTTGCACACTGCTCTCTCAAAGGGAAGGGAAAACTCACCCTTTTCCCTTCTTCCTTCTTCATGCATGCTGGGACAGCAAACTTGGTGGCAAGCCATTTTGGACCATGTACATGAGGGTAATCTGCTGAGGATAACAGATGGAGGAGCCAGAACCTCTACAGGTACTATTGAGCATTGCTACCACACCTGCTCAGACATTAATCTTTGTAAGTCACTAACATGGAGCTGAACCTCTAACCAATACAATGCCTAGAGCTATATAGAATTCTTTAGCATTGACCACCCTAAAGCTTTCGTAAATCAAAGTATGGATGCGATCTTTGAAGAATGAAATTTCATATCTGGTGTTAGGGTTTGAAGATCCGTTTTCTCCCAAATTCTAAGCCAAGTGAAAAATAAGACAAAAGAGTAAAAGACAAAGGGATCAAAACATCACTATAACTACTGGTAATGCAGAAGCTGGAGAATATATGGCCCATACCTATGGCAATTGGGCTTCCTAACACTGAACTAAACACAATTACCCAGGATTCAATTAATTATCCAGCATGCATGGGACAACGGGTCTACTCTAGACCTCCCCTACAGAGCCGGCAGAAGTGTTACACTAGCGAAACTCCCTCCACATGGAAAAACAGTAGGACGAGGGAAGAAGCATTAGTGCCTAATATTCAGGTCCCACTGGGATGGCAAAAGATGCAATGTGAGGCCCATTTAGCTTGGAAGTAACACCTGAGATAAGGTGAACCAAGGATCTCCAATATTAGGAAAATCTGAGCTTAAAGCTCACCAGTAATGTGCATCAACAGAGGTTTTTATAACTCAGGTTGTTCAGGTTTCAGAGTATCAAATGGATATTTGCAATTCCATATCCGCATCCCTGCCTGTAACTTCTGCCTGAGCTCACCACTTTGGATTTGATCATTACTTCTCTTCGAGATGGGAGGGTGAGGGCAAACCAAGTTCCCAGTAATGTTTTCCTCCATGCGAGGAGGAAACAGATCATTCCACTAGCCCACAACTTTCATGTGGCCAGTCATTCCAACAAGGAAGGACTGGCGTCAATAGTAAGGCTAACTCATCGCTAAATTATAAATTCCTGCAGTAAAGATGAGAGGACATGCAGCAATCTCCATCCATAGACTAAACCAGTCAGAGGAAAGATCAATGGTTCTCCACGGGAGGCTGGGCACTGCTCCTAGGGGATATACAGAAATATTTGTGTTTGGGGGAGAATTTTTGATTGACACAAATGACTGGGGTTTGTGCTGACATTTACTGGGCAGTACATATCTTACATCATATGGGACACTTGCCCCATCTAAAATATTAATTGCACTGGTTTAGATGAACTTAATCTAGAAGATGTCCCTTACTGCAGCTCACACCACAATGTAGAAAAATGTAAAGCAGAGCCTAGGTCTTATTATCCATATCTTCCTCCTTTGTGCATCTTATCTTAGGGTGAGTCTCTCAGGAACAGGGAATTTTGGAAGGCTAGGTCCATAACTATTCCTGAGCACTATCTCACAACATTACTAAACTCTGTTTCCAAGCAGTTATTGTTCATTCATTTACTCAATAAGTATTTGTTGAGCAGCTACTAGACGCCAGATACTGTTCACGGTCTTAGGGATATAGGAGTAAAACAAACAAACAAATACAAAAACCCTCTGATCTATTCAATATTGTTTAAGGTAAAATTCCTCACTGTGTTTAAATAAAGAAGCCAGGAATTATATAAATTTATAAGGGGCACCTGGGTGGCTCAGTCAGTTAAGAATCCGACTCTTGATTTTTGGCTCAGGTCATGATCTCAAGGTTGTGAGATGAAGCCCGTGTCGGACTCTGCACCCGGTGTGGAGTCTACTGAAGATTCTCTCTCTTCCTCTCCTTCTGCCCCTCCTCCCACTCTGCTCTTGCTCGCTCTCTCTCTCTCTCTCTCTCAAAAGAAAAATTTGTAAGTAAAAAGGGAAGTTCACCTTCATTGTATAAATGAAGAAACTGAGACCCAAAGAGGCTCAGAGCTTGTTCAAGGTCATATGGTAGCACAGAAGGACTGGGGCCCATAAATGCCAGTTGACTGCAGTTTCTCCAGAATTTTATTGCTTTGTGTTTTATTTCCATCTCTATGAAAGATGACGTCAAAGACTCAGGAATAGGAGCACCTGGATGGCTCAGTCGGTTAAGGGTCTGCCTTCAGCTCAAGTCATGATCCCGTGGTCCTGGGATTGAGCCCCACATCAGGCTCCCTGCTCAGTGGGGAGCCTGCTTCTCCCTCTCCCTCTACTAATTCCCCTGCTTGTGCTTTCTCTCGCTCTCTCTCCCACTCTCTGTCAAATAAATAAATAAAATCTTAAAAAAAAAAAGACTCAGGAATAACAATTGCTTAACCTTTGGTTCATGAAGCTTAAGATTCCTTCATGATAATCCTCACAAATTATCCTTCCTAGTTGGAAAGATCAATGGACAAATGGAAAGGTGAACAGTTATAAAGCAGGCTTTCTAAAAATTTTTAATAATTTCAATTCAACAAATATCTATTGAGCATCTACTGTGTACCAGGTACTCTACTTTGTGCTCTGGGGACTCTAAGATGAATGGACTCTTCTTCCTACCCTCAGGAAAGTTACTGTGTGGTGAAAGAGCCAAATGGTATGCAACGACAGCACTGGATGGAATATGATAAATGCCATAATACAATTAAAAAACCTGTGGGAGTTGAGAGGAAGAGACGAACACCAGTACTTCCATAAAGGGTTTCCTAATTTCCCCAAATGGCATTTGAAATGGCACTTGAAAGATGGACGGAATGTTTATAGAGGGGGAAAGACCTACTTCAAATTCTCATTGAAGATGACAAATCTCTTAGAGGTCAAAGAAAAAATCTGAAACCCAAAGATGACAAAAAGCAAACCAAGATAAGTTTTCTTAGCCACAATTAGGCAGTTCTGGTCCTGAAAAATCACTGAGAGACATTTCCACATCAGGACAAATCCCAGGGTCTTAGTAATGATAATAAAAATGGTAATGAACATGACTGCATTTACTAAGCACACACTGTACATCAGGAGCTGGACTCATCACATTCATGCATTCTCTCATTTAAACCTCAAAACAATATTTTGAAATAGATGCAACTGTCATCCACATGTTACTGGGGGAAATTGTGCTGTACAGGGAACGTGTCACATGTCTGAGGTCACACACATGATAAGTGTCAAGGCTGAGCTTGAAGCTCAGGGCTTGCTGTCTCCAGCCGACATCGTCCCTACATGGTTCTTTGATAAATGCTTTCCCTCAAAGTTTCACCATTTGTTCTCGCTAGCATTTCAGAAGCAAATAAACAGTAGCATATTTCAAAAGGGCTGGTTTAGCCAGCTTGCACCTGTCACACATCCTTGTGATCCTGGACTACCATTACTGCCCCCCAAAGAGGTGTTTTCAACTGGGCCTGACTAGTCAGTAATCTCTTAGCCATATCAGATCTAATCAAACCAATCCCTAAGATTCTGAAACCACTATGTACACTCTGGATCAGCGAACCAGAAGCCATCCTGCCAAAGACTTCATCTGTTCAGCTCCTGTTTCTTCTTCAGACCCAAGTCAGCTCTTATGCCTTCCCTCTCAGCCTCCCTCTGAGCACAACACCCTCTCTTCACAGCTTTGCCCTCACAACTCCTACTTCCAGTATCATTTATATGGCACTGACTCATATTCTGCCTGCTGCACAAAGAACTCTGTCTCCCATCGTTGTGCTTACTTAGTTCCATTTCATCCCACAAGGGAGCAAATAATATGAGAACTAATGCTTCTAGTCCTTCCCTCAACTCCCACTGTTGCCCTTCCATAAGAGAGGAGAAAAAAGTCTTATCAGATTCAGGCGAAGGGGGCAGGATTAGCTGTTAAGCACCCTGAGTGGATCTGGGCAGAATGCTCTCTAGACCTATCTACCCCCAGCACTCAGGCATAGTGGACTCAACTACTACTTCCACTCATGTGCAGCAAATGGATGGAGCAGGGTCAGGCCCTGGGGGGTCTGGTCTATTCTCTAATCTACCCAGCTTCTCATGTTGTGCCTGCCTGTCTGGCTCATGGGCTACGGCCAGGAAGGAGGAGGAGAAGCTTGCCACCTCCTCCAATCTAGCTATATCATTAAGAGGCTGACACAGGGTATGGATCCTCATTTGGCGTTGGGTGTATGATCTCACCTGATTAGTAATTTGGATTGTTTTACCTACGGTGCATTCTCAATACATTTATATGCATGGATGGGTCTTCCCCCATCTGGTGGAAGCTCACTGAGCACAGCGGCAGTGTCGCATGGTGGGAAGAACCCTAGACTGGGTGTCAGAATACCCAGCTCCAGGCCAGGCTGTGCTTTCCATTTCTAGGCCTTTGTTTCCTTATCTTTAAGGTGGGAAAGACAGCGTTCATGTACTCATGTTCATCTCCTGACAGAATGGTAAGAGTTAGAACAAACAGTGTACAGAAGAGTAAACTGTAAAGTGCCCTACATGTGTAAGGGCTTATTATTATTATTATTATTATTATTATTATTATTATTATTATCATCCTCAAACTTTTTTACTAATAGAAAAGGGAGCTCTCTTTTATTCAGCACCTACCACGTGTCAGGCGCTTGAAATACATTCATGAGCCTCTTGAGGTAATGTCTTGTTTGAAAAGCCCAGTGCAATGGTTCCCAAACTTTGCTGCACATTAGAATCACCAGGGCTTTTTTAAAAAAAACACTGATGCCTGGCTCCCACCCCAGATGCCTGACTAATTGGTATGTGGTGTGACCTGACATTGGGACTTTTAAAAGATCCCCAGAGGACAAAAATGTGCATTTTGGACACTATTGGCACGATCTTTTGACAGCTAAAGAAGGACACAGGCAGATTTGGATGAATCAGGTTTGAGGATGTATTCCTCACCTCCTCAGCCAACCATTTCTAGACTCCTATAGCCAGGAGAGAATACGGTGCCCAGCTGGGCGGCCACATGTCCGGGTGGTGGGCATCAGCCTGTGGCAGTGGGCAGGGTGAACAGCTGTGGGATCCAACATTTGGGAGATCACTTAGCCCAAGAACAAACAGGAGCTGAGGGGAAGTGGACATCCTTTTAACAAGCTCTTTAGCCCTCTCGAGGACCTCAGGGCCATTGTTTACTTTCCCTTGGGGTGCGGCAAATGTGAATATAAGAATAGGGAGCCCCAGTAAGCAATTGAATAGTACCAAACCTGGTCTTTCTGAGGAACACCAGAGCATACCCTGTGGCTAACCCCACATTTCTCTCACGCCCCAGCTCATTTTCTCCAGTTCAACTTAATTCTTTAAAAGTCTGCTAGTGAAAGCACTTTAGGGAATTTTTCCACTTAAGAATAAAACAAGTACAGATCCCTTTCTGTCAGTTTCTTAAGCAAACTACATGTTTCCAAGTAATAGCAGCTCCTAGTAAAATCTTGTAAATCCTGTTAGTTCTACAGGTTTAAACCTCCTTCTTTTTAAACTAGTTTTCTAGAGAATTTTGTAAAAGTAGTTCCATAAATATGGCAGGTTCTCTTTCAAACTCTGCAAACTGGCATCTACTGTTTTAATACAGCCTTGTCAGTTTCCCACATTTATTGGCCAGCCTAAGGGGACATGGGTGATTATTTTAATGATTTTTTTAAGATTGATTTATTTATTTTGGAGAGAGAGAGAAAGCAAGAGAATCTCAAGCAGACTCCCCACTGAGTGTGAAGCCTGAGGCAGGACTTGATCTCAAGATGCTGAGATCAGGACCTGAGCTGAAATCAAGAGTCGAATGCTTAACCAACTGAACCACTCAGGTGCCACGGGAAGAGACGATTATTGCAAAGTAGTAGTGCATATAGCCCAGCTTCCTGATGGAGACAGCCTGGGTCCTGGTAGATAGGTAGGAATTATTTTACTGCACAGAGAGACTGAGGCTCAGTCATGACGTGTCTTACAGGAGTGCTGAGGTTCAAATTTTTGTCTGACTCCAAAGTGTAAATGTGTGTATACTTGCCCAGTGTGCCATGTCACCACCTTCCACATAACTTTAAGCCCCAGATATCTTTTCCTCATTAAATTAGAGAGCGTGTGGAACATCAGATCCCCACCTTTCTTTCCCTAAGCCAGATCTTCTTTATATCGATGATCTAGAGCTTGACAATACGATATTCACCAGTTGTTTGGAGAAGATGGTGTGAATGAAAAAAGTTGGCAACTCTAATTCATTTCCCAATCTGAAAGATTTCACATCATAGAAAAATTCTTAAGCTTTTCCCCGGTGACTGCCTTGACATGGCAGCAGGGTTAGCTTTTGGGTAAGAAGGGGAGAGGATGAATTACACAAATTATCACTTGAGAATATTCCTTCAGGTCCTAGAAGAGAACTGTTGTTGGCATGTCCACTCTTCTTCTCTATCACCCCAAGATCTCAATATGCCATTGTGTCCTCTGCAGTCACTTACTCGAAGCTCTAGGTGCCAGAGCCTAGACACATGAATGGATAACCCAGAAGGTGCCTTCAACTGTGTTGGAACTGATATACTATTTTTGATAATCCAGAAGAAAATAAGATATAGGACATTTTCCTTTTGTGAAGACAAAAACCCAAAGAAGAAAGCAAGTGCCAAACAAACAAACAAACAAACAAACAAAAAACTGGACTGTCCCTTGGCATCCTTTCTGCCTTAGTCAACACTCTTTATTTCCTATCACTCTTTACCTCATAATCGTGGACATGTTCCTTTGAAGAATAACACAGTCAGCTCTGCACAATAGGAAAGAAATCTTTGGCCTGAAAACTCTTCTCCAGGTGCAGAGACCCAAAGCAAGGCCACCTTAATGCTGTCTTCCCTAATAGGCAGCAAGGGAAGGAGTGGGAACATGGTGAGTGGATAAAAGGAGAAGCTGCAAGTGATGGCTTTAAATAAATGGGGGCAGAACTTTCACACAGAGAAAGGAAAGTCATTCAGCACCATTTGTACAAAGTACAGGGCCCTTCCCTTTGATACCTCACAAGTAGGATAGAAGAACCTCCCATTCTGCCTCTAGGTCAATGTCAAGCTGACATTGTGATTATTTACTGTGTTAGCCTTGCCTCTGGACATCAGCTCTCATCTCCAAATATGAAAATAACAGAGTAGGGAACTAACAGGAACAGAATGCTTGCCATATATCAACATTGTTCTGGGTATATTATGTGCTTTATTTCATCTAATTTAATTTAGCACTCCACCACACCCCATTTTACAAACGAGGGATGGGAGCTTATGTGACTGATCCAAGATCATGCAACATGTAAACTCATAAATGGCTCATCTGAGACTCACATTCACTTGCTCCAGAACCTGTGTGTGGTTGCCATTTTATCAATATCAATAAGGGTTTTGTTCTCCTTAACAAATTTACCAGAGTTTACCCAATAAAATGAAGGCTGCCTTTCCAAGGATGAAAATACCTGCCCCCAAAGACATTGTAAAGATCAAATACAATGAAATAAACTTGAAAGCACCCGAGATACCAGGGCAAGGCACTCACAAGCATGGGTCCGTTCCCCTAGAAGCCAGCCTCCTGCTCTACAGTGCTCCCCTGGCCAATCATGGTTCAGGCAACACTTTCAGAATGATCATCCGAGACAGGTGTGAGTCCCAGAAACCTTACCAGTGCACACACACACCCTGTTCTTGACTCAACCATGGTAACCTACTTCTGATTACCAGCCCGATTCCCTGACTTGTTCTGAATGACTTAGAAATGTAAAAATGAAATTTAATCACTCTTAGAAACAAGAACATATCACTACTGAAGACAGTCAAGATTATGCTGCTGACTCTGAAGTCTTAAAGAGACTCCCCAAAAGTATTTCCATTAAAAGCAGCATCACTGGTCTTCCAGGTAAACCACTGTACAGAGAATTGCATCCATTTGTATGGATATTTTAATATGTTTATTACCCTGTACTTGTGCCTCCAGGGGAATTGCAAACTTTCCATGCCTAGAATGTTATTATAAGGGCGCTTTACTTCAGAGGAGAATGTGAGTTAATTTGGGCGGCCATAACAAAATACCATAGATCGGGTGGCTTAAACAACAGAAATTTACTTCTCACAGTTCTGGAGGCTAGAAGTCCATATTAAGATGCCAGCCAATTCAGTTTCTGGTGAGAGCTCTCATTCTGCATTGCAGATGGCTGCCTTCTTGCTACATCCTCAGTAGAGAAAGAGAGAAGGAGGGAGAGTGAGAGAAATCTCTACTTCTTCTTACAAGGCCAAAGTCATATCAGATAAGGGCCCCTGCCATTAAGACCTCATTTAACTTTACCTCCTCAAGATCTTATCTCCAGATATAGTCACATTGGGGGTTAAGACATCAACACATGAATTTGGGGGTTGGGACACAAGAATTTTAAATCTCTTGTCTTTTTTTAATCAAGCAAATTTTTCCAATGGCATTTGGGTTTGGGATCTTACAAACACATGGATATTCATTCACCGATCTCAGAGTTGGGCTATTAATTAGCAAGATACTCCTTTCTGGTACTCTTTTTGCTTTCACCTTTTTTCTGAATGATATACACCAGACAACAGAAGAACAATACTACTTTTATCTTTAAACTGGATATTATTTGCTTACTAATGCCCCAAACTGGGATGCCTTTATGAAAAAGACACATTTGCTAGGGCATCACCTTTCCTTAAAGGGCAAGAAGAAGCAAAGAGGAGAGGTGCAAGTTGACAAGAAATGCTACAAATGTTTCTTTAAGGCCTCCCTTGTTAATATCAGTATTTGCTTCCTTGTACCAATAAAACTAAATTACTGGTCTTTGGGACCCCCCAAGCATGAAAAGCCATAACAGTAATCTGAGCCAACTAAGGCTAGAGATACAAGACTTGATTAAGATTAATTTCCTAATTTAAAAATTATTTTGGTGGGGTGGGAAAGGGCACTTCAGTCCTGTCACCTCAGCACACACCCAGACCCCATGCATGACCGATCTGATTGCTGTGGCAAGTCCTGCCCATCCGAGTTTATATCAGCTCAGGGCAGCTAGTGTGTGGTAGGCAGAGATTACAGCCTGCCCTGCCACCATTTTCTACCCTCTGGTTACATTTCCCTTCACAGCAAAGATGAAAATGGTCATGAAGTTTGAGTCCCAAGGCCACCCCCACCCCCGTTTCACTCCTTTGAGGTGACCTGCTCCTCCCTCTGACCAGCAGAGCAGCAAGAAACATCTGCAGCTCAAAAGAAACACATGAACAGCTGCTCTCCCCGGATTAAGGGTCAATAGACTTCCTGATCCAGCAGATCCTCTCCCCTCGCGGGGCGTCTGGTTGCTTTTGCACGTCACTGTTCGAAACTCCATGTTTCTTCTCCAGCCCTGGCCATTGTACTCTGCCCAACTTGTATAGAGCATCAAGATGGCCCGCTATCTTCCCCCCAGTGGTTTCCTATTGTCCCCCAGCAAAGGAGGGGGCTGTGCCAGACACACGGCGGGCCCGTCCCTGGGCTTCCCTTTGCAAAGCCCAAGAGAAAGATGCCGAGGAGGACAACAGCTGCAGTGCTGGCTTGCTCTTGACAAATGGGCCTGTCACTCTTCCTATTGATTAGCGATATTATGACATTTCCCTTCAAAAACGCAGATGTGGCAGGGCTAGTGACAAGGCCACGGCTCTGGGTGGAAAATAAGGTTTGCCATTGTTGGCTCTTCCCCCTCTACATCTGTTCAGCTTCAGAGGGAAAAGAAACCAAGATTCTGAGAGTGTTCAAATGATTTGAAGAAGTAGAAGTTCTGACAGTCCGAGAAATACATACTAATAAGCCATCACTGTACACACGGAAGAGAGAGCACACGGCAAATCTGCCCGGGACACGGCAGAAAGCAAGGGCCATCTGAGGCACTTGGAAAGTGGGGCCTCCCTGTCTTGGCAGAGCTGCTCCTCAGGTCTCCTGACTCCATAAATCAAGCCATGGAGGGGTCTGTCACTTCTGTCCCTTTGCATGAAACGCATGAAGGGAACTGGTGAATTGGTGCTTCATTGCCTTCTCCCCTCCGAAAGTGCCTTTAATCTCACCCTGGCCCTAGGGGGCTGACGGTGTATTAGGGGGGAAATGCACCTAATTCCATTTTCTTTCCCTTGTACAGAGCACTCAGATGATAACATGTGCCTACTTTAATTTGTGAAACTTCTGTGGGGTACCTCCCCCCAACCTATTCCCAACATCTATTCCCATGTCAAGGGGAAGAAAAAAAAAAAAATGTTCTAAATAGCAGTCCATTTATGTAAAAAAAGGAAAAGTGCATCTTGCAGTCCAACATATGGTACATTTTGAGGTAAATTACAGGTAATTCATGAACATTTCCAGCAGGGAGATTGCCATCATGGGACTCTTGTATATCCATTACGTTCTCTTCTCATTTTTGTGGTTAAAGGAATCTCTCAAGCCTTTGAAGCAGAAAAGGCAACACTCTCTCTGCACCATTTTGTCTGCTAAGGAAAGTTATTATCCTGCTAACACACGGGACTGATCCAGCAACTTGATTTCGGCAAAGCTGATGGAAAGCAGGCTGCGAGGGGCATGTGTAGCACGGGTTTTACAGCGCGAAAGATCTGGGGGTTGGCAAGCGCAACAGTTAAATAGGAAAATAAAATCTGAGCAAACTAGAAACAGCCAGGCGGACACTATTGGATGAAAGAGAAAAGAAAAGAGGAAGTCACTTGGGGGATGGGGAGGAGAAACAAAAGGAAGAAAAATATTGCCTGTTGGCCCTGGGGGTCGGTGATGTAAATTAATATGAGCTAAATGGGATGTGACCAATTTGTAAGGCATTTGTTTCTCTCTTGTGAGATGGGAGATCTCCACCCCAAGCAATCAGAACTCGCCTCAGGCTACCCCTGACTAGTCGCTATAATGGTGTTGACCACCTCTCTTAATATATGGAACTCCTCACAGCTACTATGACACCCCAAGTCCAACAACCTTGTAAATTTACTCCTGTGACACTAATGTCTCTCTCCTTGGGACATATCGGATCCTGGTTTGTTGGGAAAGATGAAGGGGAGGAGAGCAGAGGAGAAAGGAAGGACAAAACAAGCGCGCTCAGCATAGTTGGCCCCTCTGTATTGTTTGAGCAGCCTTTGTGTCTGGACCGCCTGCAAGAATTATGCAACTTCCAACATCTCCTTCACATCAAAGAGCTTCTGGAAGAGCTCTTCAAGCTCTGAGGCTGAGTTGCCCTGTGCCTCCCCTACCCTCGTACTAAATCAAGCTTTTATCTGCCTTCCCATCAGAACTGATGCTAAGTGTCCCTGACACACACATCCTCCAAATAATTTGAACTTGATCTGAGGCTTTCGGCCCTCTTGACTCAAAAAAATTGTCTACGATTTGCTTGGCAGCCATCCACCTCAGCATGGGCAATTGTGGGCAGTGATGTTGATGTTCCTGAAGGAGCAGTTGCCATGGCAACACAGAGTTCAAAGGAAGGGCCCTCGGTAGTATCAGAATAGGGGAGAGTGATAAAGTAATGAAGGCTTGTGTCTTCTCAGGGAGGGGCAGGAACTGGCCAAGTGATGGTGGGGGGTGGAGGGCAACATGGGCAATTCACCATTACAGTTATGTCTGAACTATGCATTTATTTGGCTTTTGGGGGAATTAGTAGCTTAGTGTAAAGTATACATGATAAAGATTTTTACCACTATATCCTAGCCTCAACTTTGCGGGTAGATAGGTGAGTGATCTTCACCTTGCAGCTCATTAGTTTCCTCATCTGCAAAACAAAGGGTTGAACTAATAAAATCCAACCTCCTTTCAGTTGCTAAAATGCTCCGATTCAATTACTCTAGGCAATCTAGGGACTTTCTGCAGTATTTTGATGCAGACTACATTCTGCTTAGCAAGGCCTTGCAAAACAGAAAAATGGGCGGATATCCATTGATACAGGGAACAATGCTTCTTAAGCACCTAGTTGGTTCAGGGCACTCACTGTTCAAGGTGCTGAGAGGGTGAAAAAGGCGGATAAAGCCCTTGTTCTCAGCAAACGGCATTCTAGCAGGAGGGACAGGCGTCATACAAATAAATACACAACAGATCATTTAACAACGATTGCAGATAAGGCCACCAGGTTGAATACAGCCTGTAACTGGAAAATCCCAGGTGGTCTAGGTGGGCTAGGGGAGTGTCAGGGAGGCTTCTTATAATAAGCGGTCTTTGGGAGAAGCCCTGAAGGGTGAATAGGAGTTAACTAGACAAAGGGAGGAAGGAGAAAGCCTTGCAGACCGAGGGAAGACAGACCAAGGGAACGGCATGTGAAGCCAGTAAGTGGGAAGGAACTCAGATGAGCTGTGCAGGGGACCTGGGGAGGTGGGCGTGGCCCTGTCAGAGTAAGTCAAAAAGACTACCTTTGGCTGTTCTGTTTTTAACCTATGAGCAATGAGAGGTCATTGAGGTTTATAAACAGGGCTAGCTACTCGGATTTACATTTTCGTAAGATCACTCTTGCTACATCATGGAGGACAATGGCAATTGGGGGTTGGAGAGGTGGCATTTAGGTATCAGAGATGAGAACATCCTCAAGACAATTGTAAATAATTCAGGAATCAAATTTCTTTTACTTCAAGTTACCTATTTTGATAGAGGCAATTCAAAAAATAATTTCACAATTTTTTCTCCTTTGCCTTGCCTGAGTAGACACATCCTATAATGACTTTCCTGAACCTCAATTGGTCGAAACGGCCCAAGGAATTCATGCGACCAGTGGTGAATTATTATTGATCTATTATTCTTCCAGTGTACCCCCACTGGCCTGCAGACATTCCCTGTTCCGAGCGGGGTTGGAGTAAGGGAAAGTTATGTATGAATGTTCATTTTCAAATTCTGAAATGCTTTCTCCTAAAATTCATAAATGTTCACATAGCCACCCATGGAGTTGTACTCAATAATACATCTACGTTGAAACAAAACAAATCTCAGCTTCAAAAATGCAAAAAGTGTGTCTGGAAAGAGTTATTTTCATAGCAACGTTTATTGGGGTCTTGGGGGTGTCAGATTGCCCATTGCAGGGAGAAGTTCTGGGCAACCAGGTTTTTAGGGTAAGAACAACTCAAGAGTTAGCTAGGTGATCAGTGTGGGATGCCTGGGGCACAGAGACAGGCCAGTAAAGGGGTTGCACAGAAGACCCTTGTCACTTTTTTCAGTTAAAATGTATTGCATTTTTGCTATCATCTATGGCCCATGCTAAACGCTTTAAGTCCCTCACCTTGTTAAAGAACAAGGACCTTGCAGAACAACCTCATGGGTAGGTTTATTATTATCTCCGCTTCACAGATGATGAAAGGGAGATGTGGAACACGTACTTTGCCCACCCATGGCAGTGGGCTTTTAGGCCTTCACATGTACCCTCTCTGCTCTACTGTCCAACTGACCCCAATGGAGGAAAATTATGGGAAGAAGCTCAAAGAGGAGAGCATCATGCTTCCAGTCATTTTCTCCCTCAATCTCATGCCTCCTTCCTCTCTCATTCCTGCCTCCTCTTTCCCACTCCTAGAAGGAGGCCATGGGGGAAAGATTTATGAACAAGGAAAAGCTCTCTAACCCCCTTATAAACTTTATGGGCCATGTGGACATGTACAAATCAGATATAAACATGATGTCCAGGGCCAGAGTTCTGTAAATAGTGATATCACTAAGGAAAATCTCCAGGAGAATCTGGTTCCCGGGAGAGAACAGACGAGGGTCCTGAAAACAGTGTGTGAAGAATGATGAAAGCTGCTTTGAAGTGAGGCCCAGGGCCTGTGGTGTTTTCAGCAGCTTTCCCCCTGCAGCCCTTGGAATTTAGCTGCAATAAAAAAAAATACCAAAAGAAAACAGCTGGTCTGGTTGGATTTGTTAAAGTAGAAGCAACGTGTGGCCCTGTGGAGAGGAAAGGTTGGTGGGAAAGCAGGTGTGATGAGGAGGAGGACTGAGGGGTGGTCTTCAGAATTAGTGCATTAGGCCCACCACAGTGTTGCCATACATGTCAAACACTGAACAAGTAACAAGGCACTTCCAGTGAATTCTCCCCTTGGATCCAGACTAGCCCTGTTGGGTAACTAGGGAAGTATTAGCATACCCATTTTATAGATGAGAAAGCTAGAGTCTTGACTTTGGCCAAGGGGAACCCGTGAGGGGTTATACTGCCTGGGCAGTGTCATCTCATGACAAAGATGAGGGTTCTGAGTCCAGCTCTACCTGTGCCTGAGAGTTTCTTATCTGTGTCCAAACTCAAGAAGGTTCTGTGACAGAATTGGTTGCTGAGGGCCTGACACCTAAAGAAACATTGGGGAGCATTCTCACTCATTTATTCCAGCATTATTCCTGAGCCCAGTGACCCTTAAATAGAATCATACTGTAATACTGCAATTAAGGTGGACAGTAGTCAGTCTTGAAGATCGCCACCTCTTGGCATCCATAGCCTTGTGTAGCTCCTCTGACATTGTACTAGGGTTGGACTGTGTGACCAATAGCATATGGCCAAAGGGATGGCATGTCATTCTGAGACATAGAAGACTACAGCTTCCATCTTGGATTCTCTCATTCTCTCTCCTCCTCGAATCACTTGCTCTGAGTAAAGCCAGCCTGTACATTATGAGGATAGTTAGGCAGCTTATTGAGAGGTCCCCATGGCAAGGATCTGAGTTCTGCAGTTAACAGTCAGTGAGCAGCTGAGGCCTTTCAACAACCACATGACTGAGCTTGGAACTAGATCTTTCCCCAGCCAAACCTTCAGATGATGGCAGCCCCAACTGATAGACTGACTGCAACTCATGAGAAACTATGAGCCAAAACCACCCAGGAAAGCTGTTCTCAAATTACTGACCCATAGAAACTGGGATCAGAAAGGTTTGTTGTTTTAACTTGCTAATTTGTTATACACCAATAAGTAACTAACACATTGTGTATGCCATAGCTCTTCTGCTCTGAAGCACTAGGGTGAAATAGCAGAGGAAGAGAACTGTATAATTTCTAATACTTTACTGCTGTTCATCTAAGAAAGTTGCTCAACAAAAACTCTGCACTGTAAAGGGTGCCACAAAAGAAGGACTTTTCATGAATAGATTATAATACTATCGATGGGATTAAATAGACATTCTGCCAAGAGCTGGGATATGAACAGCAAAAAAGAAGAAGATGGAGGAGAACAAGAAGAAGAAGAAAGGGAAGGGGAATGGGAGGGGGAAGGGGAGGAGGAGAGGGAGAGAGAGAGGGAGAAGGAGAAGAAGGAGGAGAAGAAGAGGAAGAGGAAGAAGAAGAAGTAGTACTATGATGGCAGATGACTTAGAGGCCTGAGCTGAATCTCAGGGATGAGTAGGGGGAGGAGAAGTCAGGAAGAGAAGTGAGCAAAATAGCAAAGAAAGAAAGAATAGAATATGTATGAATAATAAGAAAGGCTTCAGTATGACTAAAACAAAGTGGAAAATAACATGAGATGAAGCTGGTTTGCCAAGGGAACATCAGCCTAGGTTAAAGATGGCAAACAATGGTCACCCAACTAAATCAGTTGCTTCAAGTAAAGATCAAATATTGAGTCACACAGTTCATATATAGCTGTGCTGTCCAATATGGTAGTCACCAGCCACATAGAGGTATTTAAATTTAAATTAAGTAAAGTAAAGTAAACTAAAAATTCAATTCCTCAGCTGTATCATGAACATTTCAAGTGCTCAACAGCCGAGCACAGCTAATGGCTACTGTATTGTACAGTGCAGATATAAAAAATTTCTAACATCATAGAAAGTTCTATTAGACAACTTTCATATATACCATTCACTAGATAAAATCACAAGCATATATTGAAATTTTAAGACAAGTTGTGTAAAAGATCTGCCAGCATCACATAGATCCTATCTGATACAACTTTGAGTAGACAAATGCTGTCTAGGTACCGAGGCTTAGACTACAATGGTCCAAAACCTATGTGACACTGCAAAGGCAGGCCTAAGGTGAAAATACATAGCCATCCAAGCCTCACTCAAAAGAAGAGAAAAATCTAAAATGCAGTTGTTATATTCTCACCTCAAGCAGCTGGAGCTGGAACAGTAGAACAGGCCTAACCCATGCACGAGAGAGCAGTCGATCAAGATTAGAGCAGAGATCAATGAATTAGAAACCAGGAGCACAGTAGAGCAGATCAACAGAACTAGAAGCTGGTTCTTTGAAAGAAAAAATAAGATCGATAAGCCACTGGCCAGACTTACTCAAAAGAATAGAGAAAGGACCCAAATTAATAAAATTATGAATGAAAAGGGAGAGGTCACAACCAACACCAATGAAATAGGAAGGATCATTAGAAACTTTTATCAACAGCTTTATGCCAATAAATTAAACAACCTGGAAGAAATGGATGCCTTTCTGGAAACCTATAAACTACAACGACTGAAACAGGAAGATATTATTTAAACACACCGATTAATTATGAAGAGATTGAAGCAGTGATCAAAAACCTCCCCAAAAACAAGAGTCCAGGGCCTGACAGATTCCCCTGGGGAATTCTACCAAATATTCAAAGAAGAAATAATACCTATTCTCCTGAAGCTCTTTCAAAAAATAGAAACAGAAGGAAAACTACCAAACTCATTCTATGAGGCCAGTATTACCTTGATCCCCAAACCAGGCAAAGACCCCATTAAAAAGGAGAATTACAGACTGATATCCCTGATGAATATGGACGCCAAAATTCTCAACAAGATCCTAGCTAATAGGATCCAACAGTACATTAAAAGGATTATCCATCATGACCAAGTGGGATTCATCCCTGGGATGCAAGGGTGGTTCAACATTCGCAAATCGATCAGTGTGATAGATCATATCAACAAGAAAAAAGTCAAGAACCATATGATCCTCTCAATTGATGCAGAAAAAGCATTTGACAAAATACAGCATCCTTTCCTGATTAAAACACTTCAGAGTGTAGGGATAGAGGATACATTCCTCAATTTCATAAAAACCATCTATGAAAAGCCTACAGCAAATCATTCTTAATGGGGAAAAGCTGGAACCCTTTCCCTTAAGATCAGGAACATGACAAGAATACCCACTCTTGCCATTATTATTCAACAAAGTACTAGAAGTCCTTGCAACAGCAATCAAACAACAAAAAGGGATAAAAGGTATCCAAATCAACAAAGAAGAAGTCAATCTCTCTCTCTTCGCAGATGACATGATACTCTATATGGAAAACCCAAAAGAATCCACCCCCAAACTACTAGAAGTTATAGAGCAATTCAGTAATGTGGTGGGATACTAAAGCAATGCTCAGAAATCAGTTGCATTTCTATACATGAACAATGAGACTGAAGAAAGAGAAATTAGGGAATCCATTCCATTTACAATAGCACCAAAAATCATATGTTATCTCGGAATTAACTTAACCAGAGACGTAAAGAATCTATAGTCTAGAAACTACAAATTACTCTTGAAAGACATTGAAGAAGACACAAAACGATGGAAAAATATTCCATGCTCATGGATCGGAAGAATTAACATAGTTAAAATGTCTATGCTACCTGAGCAATCTACACTTTCAATGCCATCCCGATCAAAATACCAATGACATTTTTCAAAGAACTGGAACAAACAGCTTTTAAATTTGTGTGGAACCAGAAAAGGCCCCGAATCGCCAAGGAATTGTTGAAAAGGAAAAACAAAGCTGGGGGCATCACGTTGCCGGATTTCAAGCTATACTACAAAGCTGTGATCCCAAAGACAGCATGGTACCGGCACAAAAACAGACACATAGACCAATGGAACAGAATAGAGAACCCAGAAATGGACCCTCGGCTCTTTGGGCAACTAATCTTTGACAAAGCAGGAAAAAACATCCAGTGGAAAAAAAGACAGTCTCTTCAATAAATGGTGCTGGGAAAATTCGACAGCTACATGGAAAAGAATGAAACTTGACCACTCTCTCCCACCATACACAAAGATAAACTCCAAATAGACGAAAGACCTTGATGTGAGACAGGAATCCACCAAAATCCTAGAAGAGAACATAGGCAGCAACCTCTTTCGCATCGGCCACAGCAACTTTTTTCATGACACATCTCCAAACGCAAGAGAAACAAAAGATAAAATGAACTTGTGGGACTTCATCAAGATAAAAAGCTTCTGCACAGCCAAGGAAACAGTCAAAAAAACTAAGAGGCAGCCCACAGAATGGGAGAAGATATTTGCAAATGACACTACAGATAAAAGACTAGTATCCAAGATCTTCAAAGAACTTCTCAAACTCAATACACAAGAAACAAATAAACAAATAAAAAAATGGGCAGAAGATATGAACAAACACTTTTCCCATGAAGACATACAAGTGGCTAAAGACACATGAGAAAATGTTCAAAATCATTAGCCATCAGGGAAATTCAAATCAAAACCACACTGAGATACCACCTTACGCCAGTTAAAATGGCAAAAATTGACAAGGCAGGAAACAACAATTGTTGGAGAGGATGCGGAGAAAGGGGATCCCTCTTACATTGTTGGTGGGAATGCAAGTTGGTACAGCCACTTTGGAAAACAGTGTGGAGGTCCCTTAAAAAGTTAAAAATTGAGCTACCCTATGACCCAGCCATTGCACTACTGGGTATTTACCCCAAAGATACAGATGTAGTGAAGAGAAGGGACATATGCACCCCAATGTTCATAGCAGCATTGTCCACAATAGCTAAATCATGGAAGGAGCTGAGATGCCCTTCAACAGATGACTGGATTAAGAAGATGTGGTCCATATATACAATGGAATATTACTCAGCCATCAAAAAGAATGATTTCTCAACATTTGCTGCAACATGGATGGGACTGGAGGAGATAATGCTAAGCGAAATAAGTCAAGCAGAGAAAGACAATTATCATATGGTTCCACTTGTTTATGGAACATAAGAAGTAGGAAGATCAGTAGGAGAAGAAAGGGAAGAAGAAAGGGGGGTGGTAAACAGAAGGGGGAATGAACCATGAGAGACTATGGACTCTGGGAAACAAACTGAGGGCTTCAGAGGGGAGGGGGTGGGGGAATGGGATAGGCTGGTGATGGGTAGTAAGGAGGGCACATATTGCACGGTGCACTGGGTGTTATATGCAAGTAATGAATCATGGAACTTTACATCAAAAAAAAAAAAAAACCAAAATCTCCTGGAATGTAATTGTAATGGGATTTTTCATGTGCCTTCCTCACATTCTTAGCATGTATATTTCTGAAAGGTAAGTAATTGCATAATACTAACTATATACATGTGCTTAATGTGTAGTTTTATAAATATTGGTAAATTTCATCAAAAAACTATCCATGGTATTTTTCTCTCCACTGAAATCCTTAGTATCTCTCATAGCAATAGCGTCCTGTGGAACTCAATTGGAGAAACTTTTATAGACCATGAGGAATTTGAGGAGAGTGATATGACTAGCCTCACAATTTAATAGCATATGTGAAAAGCATCAAGCAGGATGTTTTCAGGCAAGGGCTAGTGAGATGTGAGGGGAGGGGCAACCATGAGGATATGGTTGCGGTGGTCCAGGAGACAACCATGAGGGCCTGAAGTAGGACATGACTAGAGAGGGGTCCCTGGGTAAGGTGACAGAGATGCAAAAAGATAACCTACACATGGTCTTTGCTCTGAGCATGCTCCCAGTCTTGTAGGATGCCTCAAAGATAAGGACAGATATGTCACTGTCTAAAGGATGCAAGGCCTTGCTACAGAAAGCCATTTAAAATATCAGATGATGGCTCTGGAGAACATTCCCCACCTCCTACATCTTGTCCCATGGCTGAAAACTACATCTTTAGATTAATACATTTAGTTAAGATACTCTACCTCCAGGATCCTCTTTTCAGAAGGGACAGAAAAGCAGTCTGGATAACAGTTTCGGGATACAGATTCTGAAGCCAGATCACAGGAAGCCAATACCAGCTCCACCACTTGCCAGCTGTGTCACTTGGACAAGTCACTTAGCCTTTCTGTGCTTTGGCTTCATCATCTGTAAAACTGGGCCATTAGCAGTGCCTGGCTTATAGGGCTGTTAAGATGTTGAATTAGTTTTATGACAAATGCTTATAACAGAGCTTGAAACATAAAGAGTGCTACATAAATGTTTGCCCTAATTATATTTTTTCAGTCTTGACCAGGTAAGTAAGCAATGACCACATGTGACAGCTCAATTGATTCCAGGGCATGTGGTCAATGTAATTGGATGGATAGCAGGAAATGAAGAATGTTTGGGGAGCACATGGAGCGGCTGCAATGAGCTCCTCAATCTCAGGTGATCAGATTGAAGAACTGCCAGGGGAGACAGGTGAGCTTTAGTGAAAGAGGTAAGAGCATGGCAAAGACAAGTCTCCCTTGCTTTACAATTTTTGGTGATGCTGACATTGGCTTTGGAGTCAGTCGTAGCTCTGCCTTTTAATAGCTGTGAACCTCAACATCTCCATCAACAAAACAGAATAATACCTGCATCATGAGGTTATTGGGATGATTAAATAAGATAATATGTCAAAAGTATGGTTGACACTTGAACTGCACAGGTCCACTTATATGTGGATTTTTAAAAATACACTACATTACTGTAAATGTATCTTATTTTCTAAAAGATTTTTATTTATTTATTTATTTGAGAGTGAGCAGAAGGGAGAGGGAGAGAGAATCTGAAGCAGACTCCACTCTGAGTGCGGACCCCAAAGCTGGTCTTGATCTCACAACCATAAGATCATGACCTGAGCTGAAACCAAGAGTCCAACACTTAACTGAGCCACCCAGACACCCCTGTCTTCTCTTTTCCTTTTGATTTTTTAAATAACGTTTTCTTTTCTCTAGCTTACTTTATTGTAAGAATACAGCATATAATATATATATCATACAAAATATGTGTTAATCCACTGTTAATGTTTCAATAAGACTTCTGGTCAACAGTAGGGTATTACTAATTAAGTTTATGGGGACCCAAAAGTTATATGTGAATTTTCAACTGCATCAGAGGTTAGTGCCCCAATTCCTGCATTGTTTAAGGGTCAACTGTAATTTACAAATAGTAGGCCATCAATAAATGGTACTTTTTACTATATTTCATTGTAAGGTATCAATGATTATAAGATCGTTGATTATAAACCAATCTCAGAAATATGAACATGTGAAAAACAGAATATAGATAGAATGGAATGAAAGGGGAGGAAGCTCATATTTACCAATTCCTTCTGTGTATCTAGCCAATGTACCAAGAAATATGGTATACATTATTCATTAAATTCTCTAAACAGCCCTAGAAAGTATGTGACATTATTATCTCTACTTTACAACCATGGAAACTGAAACCCAGAAAGTTCTAGAGCCTGCTCAGAGTCATGCAGCTGCTAAGTGCTAGCACACCATTTCAAATCCTCTCTAACTTCTCCTAAGCCTTCATTTTGGCCCTTTCCTCAGACTGGGTATGGCCTTGGTTGGGGAGAGGCTGCAGATGAGTGAAGGGGCCACATGGCTGTCCCTTCACAATCTCATTAAGGATGTTGGCTTCTAGTAGAGAGCATGAATGTGTCCCCTCCTACCCCCTTCTTCAGGAAGGGAGGAAGTGGGATATCAGAGCATGGGCCCACGCAGAGGGCTGGCTACCCTGCTAATGGGGAAAGGTCTCCCAATGAGGGTCAGGCAGAAGCAGCTCTTCACCTGATGGCCCCAGAACTGGTCTCCTGTGTGCAACCAGGCTTGGCTCTGTATGGGGTTCAAGTTGTCATGGGGATAGCAAGTGGGGAATTGTGATCTTGATGTAGAAGAATAGTAATGCTCCTAGTTTCTCCCAACATTTGTTATGAACCCTGGATCTCATGGAAAACAACATCCTGGATGTGCAGGGAAAGAAGGCAAACAGAGTAGTAAAGATGTGGGGAAGAGTAGGAAATGAGAAATGAACAGAAGACACAGGCATTCTTACCAATGCCATTAATGCCAGGGACTATTCAGATTCCAGCAGCCAAATTAAACAGGGGATGAAGGGAATCTCTTTGGCCACTCCTAGGGGATGAACCAGTTCCTCAAACAAACAAACAAACAAACAAACAAAAAACAACAAAGAACTTATCAAACTCAACACCCAAAAAACAAATAATCCAGTCAAGAAATGGGCAGAAGACATGAACAGACACTTCTCCAAAGAAGACATACAAATGGCCAACAGATACATGAAAAAATGCTCCACATTCACTTGTCATCAGGGAAATACAAATCAAAACCACAGTGAGATACGACCTTACACCAGTTAGAATGGCTAAAATTAACAGGACAGGAAACAACAAATGTTGACAAGGATGTGGAGAAAGGGGCACCTTCCTACATTGTTGGTGGGAATGCAAGCTGGTACAGCCACTCTGGAAAACAGTATGGCGATTCCTCAAGAAGTTAAAAATAGAGCTACCCTATGACCCAGCAATTGCACTACTGTGTATTTACCCCAAAGATACAGATGTAGTGAAAAGAAGGGGCACCTGCACCCCAATGTTCATAGCAGCAATGTCCACAATAGCCAGACTGTGGAAGGTTCCAAGATGTCCATCAACAGATGAATGGATAAAGAAGATGTGGATCACATATACAATGGATATTACTCAGCCATCAGAAAGGATGAATACCCACCATTTACATCGACATGGATGGAACTGGAGGGGATTACGCTAGGTAAATATAAGTGAATCAGAGGAAGACAATTTTATGTTTTCCCTTATATGTGGAATGTAAGAAATAGCACAGAGGATCATAGGGGAAGGGAGGGAAAACTGAATGGGAAGAAATCGGAGAGGGAGACAAACCATGAGACTCTTGACACTGGGAAACAAACTGAGGCTTGCAGAAGGGGAGGTGGGTAAGGGGATGGGGTAACTGATGATGGGCATTAAGGAGGGCATGTGATGTGATGAGCACCAGGTGGTATACACAACTAATGAATCACTGAACACTACATCAGAAACAAATGTACTATATGTTGGCTAATTGAATTAAAAAAAACAAATAAACAAAAACAAAACAAAACAAAAAACGCAGCCATTAAAGTTACATAATAATACTAAAATGATAGATAACAAATACGCATGAGGCACTTTGCTGAGCAATTCCCACGTACCAACTCATTTAATCCTTGTAGCAACCCTACAAGGTAGATGCCATCAGTCTCATTGTACAGAGGGAGGAAAAATCTTAGGCTCAAAAGATTAAGGAACTTTCCCAAGGTCATGGATGGGAAAAGTCAAAGCAAAGTCTAAATCTAGGTGTAGATGATTCAAGAGGCTGCACTCCTACTCAGATTGCCATATTGATCAGGAAATGTTGGAAAATTTCTATTTCAATGTCGACGAGGCAATGCCAATTAGATGCTCTGGGACTGATGTCCAGCTTGCCTCTAGAATACAAAAATTAAATAATTCTGATCCATTGTTAAGGAACATTTATGATCCATGGTCTGAAAAGACACACATATTTCACACATAATCATATACGGCTTACTATAATATAATTTAATAACAGCTCTATGAGGTAGAGATGAGAGTCACCCTTTTAAATAGAGGAAATACCAGTTCTAATTTGCTTTTGGTACAGATCAGACCACGGATTCACATCTAGTTAAATCTGGCTTCAGTGCTCATTCTCTTGCCACTATGATACACCACCTGATTCATATTATGTGTTAAATGACATGGCTGCTCGTAGTTAAAGCGGAGAGAAAAGGATATTTGCATCTTTTTTGTTGTTGTTCTGTGATTTGTATGTGTACACTTAATATTAATCTAAAAATACTTTGCTGCAAGTTTGTTGGTTTTGTTTCAATACCTACTTTTACCCCTGATACTCTAAGCAACAATCTGTTAGCAGTGCGCTACCCACTTACACCCCACGTATTTTATCCTAATAAGTTCACTGAATGGCTAATGCCAACCCAGATTATTGGAGATAATTTGGGAATGGCCTATCGCCACATTGGAAAACTGGCCAATTCCATCCCCTATTTATGGCTGTCAAGGCAGACCGCAGACCTGGGGGCCACCTTTCTCGGATTCCCCCATGTAACTTCACATCTTTTGCGGCTCCATCCAGCTGCCGGCTGGTTGCAATTCGCCTTAGGCAGTCTGCTGCAATTTTCCGTGTCCCAATCTTATCCCCCATTACAAAAAAAGATGGGAAATATAATGGGCTGAAAGAATTCCGATAGCAAATGCCAGACATCAAATTACACAGGTAGTAATCACACAGATTAGGAAACATAATGAATACAATACTCAAGCTGAACACAGACAATGAATTTTTCAGTATGATACAAGCTTCTTGTTAATAAAATGAAATAACAATTTTCTTCTTATTAAAGCTAAAGCGATCTCTATTTTCTAAAGGGACAATGTCACCCAGACCTCTGGGCTGAAATGATTTGAAACTCAATACACACAGGACCAAATGGACTAATAGACATTTTGGCTGACTGTTACATTTCAGATCGTGCTGCTGTTATTGTTCATTATGGAGTGGTTTGGAAGTTTCACCTAATGTTTCTGAAACCTTCTCAGAAACAAATGTATTATTTACAACATGTTGGACACAGAAAAGTACTGATGTGGAAATCAGGAGACCTGGGTTTTAGTTCTAACTCCCGCTGTCAGATTTAGCGACTTTGACTATGCAGAGTGATGTACTGGTGAAGCAGTGGGAGGCGTCTACCCGGAGGGTAAGGAATAAGGCGGTGCATTGTCTATAGCCAATTTCAAACCGTAAGAAGACTGACTAAAGTCAGCCCACTTCTGTTACCATGCTCCATCCCCTCAACAAGGTCAGCGATAAAACGCTCCTCCTCCCTCTCCAGTGTTCTGCTGGTCTAAGTTCTTAGTAATTGATTTTAGTGAATAAATACACAAATAAATCAAACCACGCTCCAAATTAGCACATTTTTATTACTTATCTTTTAATAAACACTGTATTCTACATGAACGTTAAATTTTATTTATTTATTTTAAAGATTTTATTTATTTATTCGACAGAGATAGAGACAGCCAGCAAGAGAGGGAACACAAGCAGGGGGAGCGGGAGAGGAAGAAGCAGGCTCATAGCAGAAGAGCCTGACGTGGGGCTCGATCCCAGATCGCCGGGATCACGCCCTGAGCCGAAGGCAGACGCTTAACCGCTGTGCCACCCAGGCGCCCCTAAACGTTAAATTTTAAAACAGCCAGTTCCACAGTTGGCTCCAACACACAGGGATTCCACAATGTGCTACACGCATTTGTTCCTGGAATGTGTGTCCTAGTTGTCATCACTTCGAATATTCGTAATATTTGTAATGATTTCGACTTGTAATGATTTGAGCTCAGTCTGTATCTCGAGCTCCACGAGATACTACAGACTCCGGAACAGAGATTTGGAATAAACAACATCAGCAAGTGATTTTGAAGACCACCAACAGGACTTGTTACTTCAGTTCTGTCATTCTACGTGATTAGTTCGGAGTTTTTATTTGTTTAAAATGTGTAAGAGTGAAACAGTGGGCATTGGGAAGTGTAAAACTTTTGTATGGTAAGTTTAAGTTTAATCATAAACTGTTTCACTGAATTTGAATCATATTTTTCAATTGAAATTTATGCTCTTAAAATGTATAATTGTTTTTACAACTAAAGAAAAAAGCAACAACAAAATAGTGATTATTGATTATCCCTGTTTATTATGGAAAGTAATTTTGTTATATAGAGGACGAAGTGTTAAAAGCGGCCCGCTGGGGGTGTCAGATAAGCTCTGTACACAGGAAGCCTGTGAACCCACCAGTGTATAGGGTTCATTTCTTAGATTAGAAGCAGCATTTCCCAAGGATCAGGGATCTGTGGATCACTAATTCACTAGTTCCCTGAGCCCCTCCATGAAATTTAGTAATACATTTCATAATCATTATTTTGTTCATTTTTCTTTAGTTGTAAAACAATTAAAAATTATAAAGGGATAAATTTCCATTGAAAAACAGGATTCAGATTCAGCCCAGTAAATGTGGAGAGTACTCACTTCCCCTACACCCTCTTGAGGATTAAAAATGTGAGTTACTATAGTCAAAGCTCTGAGAAATCCCGTGGTCAAAGGAAACAAAAACATCTTTAACCTAGTTGGTCCCTGTGGTGTCCTGTGTTCGGTTTTATTTTGGAGTAGGGGTTGGTGAAGGATGGGGTGGGGGGCAGTGGAGAGTGATCAATGATGTTTAGGAGAAGAAGCATCTATCATTGTATGGAGCTGCAGAATTCACTCTGGGTTGGACCAGAGGTTCTCAGACTTGGCTGCACATTAGAATCCCCTGGAGAGCTCTTTCAAATCCCCATGACCAGGCTGCACCCCAAACCAACTGGATCAGAATCTCAGGGGTGTGGGGAACAGACCCAGTATCAGTCTTCTGCAAACTCCCGGGTGATGCTGCTGTGTAGCAAAGTCTGAGAAGCTGTGGGTTCGATCACCTTGAGGTGTTTTTCAGATCTTCAATTATAAAGTAAAGCTCTCGGGCTTTTCATCCCCCACGGTGTTCCAGTCCCATTCACGGACGGGTGGTAGGAAGCAGGATGAAGGGGTGATCTGACCTTTTAGCTTCAGTCAGGGAAGGGATCAGATCACGATTCCTACCTCCCAGCCCACCTCAGTGGCCTGAAATGGCAAGGCTGTCTGGAGCCTGTCAGAAAGAGGATGCCATTAATAATAATAAAAAACAAATGGCTCCTTTAGCCAAAAACCCCCCAGAAGTTGAAAAATGGGATATTTGTGCACTAAGATGGTGCCCAGATGCCTTGAATTGTGAGAAGAGCAGGGAAAGAGAAGACTGCAGCTGGTTTCCCCATTTCTAGGCTGATTTGCCTATTAACCTCCTGGAATTTTGAGCAGCGGTTCGTTTAGCTTGCTTTCCACAACAGCCCCACACAGGCCCTGCCTCTGGGACACAGTGTGCAAGGGTTTTCATTAAAAAGTTAACATTTGCCACAGAGTTCAGAGCTCCCTCAATATCTCATTGAAAAGAGAAAAACAGCTCAGCTTCAATGAGGCAAATGTCGCAGTAAGATAAATGCTAACATTTTCTTGAAAGCCACTGTAATTATTCAAAAAACAATCCCCCTGTCCCACCCCTCACTCCCAGGTCTTTCTTTTTGCCAAAGATCTGCTCCTGCTGTCCTCATTCGGCAAAACTCCCAGGGCCATTTCCCTTTCACAGCCCCACGGGCACCAGCCCCCCCATGCGTGGGTGACTGCGAGCTTTAGCAGCAGGCAGTCATGTCCAGTGTCCTCCAGAACACCGCCGCCCATGAGTTCCAAGCTTCATAAACTGCTCCCCAGGTCAGCTCCCGGCTTTTGACGACCATGTTTAGGAGGTAGAGACCTGAACTGCGAGCCCACAGAGTTGCCCCTGGAAGGCTCTAGTGTTCTCATAGCACTCTATTCCCTGGTAAAGGTCACGTTTTAGGACGAGGTCATGGCAACAGGGGGCATGAAGTCAAGCAGAGATTTGCTTCCACCCTGAGCACGCTTGCTGAGTGCAGAGGCCAGCATGACCTCCTGCCTCCCTGAGTGTTGGGTATGCCCCTCCCCCAACATGAGTAGTTCCTGCTCTTTGGTTTCCTTATTTGTGAAATGGGAATAAAAGAGCACCTCTGGAGATATTGCGACTGAGGATCAAATGAGATAAATGCAGGTAAATCACCTGAACAACGTTTGGCCCAAGTGTCACCCTTAACCTGAGTTCAAGTTCTGACTCCTTATTAGCTGTGCAGTACTGACCACGTTACTGAGGCCCTAGAGCCCCAGCTCCGTTACCTGTAAGACAGGAATACTCTTGGTTTCTAACTCCCAGTTTTTAAGGATTTCATGACCTATTGCACTTAAATTGCTCAGTGAACTTTTGGCACAAAGTAAATTCTCAAGAACTGCTAGCTAAGAAAAGCAGAAAGTTATTTCTGTGTTTGGCGAAGGACAGCTCGGCCTGTATTTTCCGAATTTGAAACTTTTTAGACTGAGGCTCATTGACTCTGGTGAAAAGGAACACGGTTCAGCTTTTAAAGCTTGACCAGCAGCTGAACACTCTTTTTGTATAGCAATTCTGAAATTGACTGTGATCCCACAAAAGCACTGGTGGATACGTTATATTTATACCAGTAAAATAAAATAAAATAAAATAAAATAAAATAAAATTAAATTAAATTAAAAAATAAAATAAAATAAAATAAAAGCAGTGTTATTATGAAATCTTAAAGAAAGGCCTTACCTCTGAACTACAAAAGGATGAATTTGGAGATGATCAAAGGTGATCTGATTCAGATTTAAACTGCAAAAATTTCTGCAGATTTACCATATGCTATCACTCTCTCTCTTTTTTTTTTTTTTTAAGATCTGGGCATTTTTGGTAACTAAGGAAAAGCTATCAGGATTTTTTTTCTAGCTTTATTGAGATATGGTTGTTATATAGCAAGTTGCACGTAATTCACATAAACCACTTTGTGCAGTCGGACGTCTGTGTACACTTCACGTTACCGTCCCCACAGTCCAGGCACTAACCATATAAGAACCAGGATTTTTGAAAGCCATAGCAAACTCAAGTGAGACAAGCACCCACAGATACTCCACACACCTGATTTCATTTCCAACATATCCTTTTCCACCCAGTAACAAAGAAGTTGATAATTCGCGACGAACGAGAAAGTTCAGAGGGGCCCATGACTATTGTTTTCACCACTATTTTCTAGATGTCATTCCCTCTACTTAAACCAACCCAAATCTCACTAATAGCACAGCTCAAAAGAGTTGATTGGAAAAGGACAAGGACAGGTGAAGTCATTTGAGAATTCTACTATTCAGCCATTTTAAACAAAACAACTACATATAGCCAGATTTCCTACTAAATTCAAACTTCAGCAATGATTTACTCACATTTTCCTAAGCTCTCAAAAAACATTTTTTTTTTTTTAAAAAAGAACCAAGAGGAAAGAAACCTATGTCTTTTTGGAATCCAGCAAAGCAAGGCAGAGTTTGAGATAGGACTCAAGTCCTGTTTCATATTTATTTTAAACAACTTGCCGTCTGGTAACATTTTTCTGTTCTATTTTTAACGGCTATAAAGTTTCTATCACATTCAGTAATTATCTTCAATCTCAAAAGGAGAAAGGAAATTCCATAATAAGAACTACATGAAACACTGAGTGTACAGGTGCCAGAAAATATTGTTTTGTTTAGTGGAGATGAGATCGTAAAAATATGGCTCTTTATAATGCATGTTCTCAAGTTTATTTATAGACACTGTGACACCCACTCTTAAACTCCTTACTTAATCACTAACAGAAACATTATTTTGAAAGGGAATTAGGGTGGTGAAAATATACTTTTAAATACTATATTCTCTAGAGCAGTCTCATTTTTTCTTACTATTATCAGCTGCAACTACCCAGAAAAAAAAATCGGAAGGCAATTTAAGCCACAACAAACAAAAGCATTTTAAATTTCTCAGGGGCAAGCTGCACTCCATCTTGAAGGAAATTGGAAGGGTTATCAGAGAGAATTTATTGTCTGATGACCACCCCTGGTTATTTAAGTGAAAGCTGTAAGAGAAAAATACTGCAGCAGTTAAGAGATCTGATATAAACTTTCTTTGAGGGCGGGCAACGTGAAGAGATTTTAAGATTTCACGCATTTCATGTTTTGGGACTATGGATACCTTTGCATAAGTTAATATATCGGTAGCATTTTTTGTGTGGTGTAATTGCATGCTTTAGATGCAATTATACGAGGTTATTACGATTACTTCTGGAAGGGCAAAATAATGACCTCACAAATAGTGAACTCCATTCAGTGCAGTTAGGAGTAAAAATGTCTACCGCCCTGACCACTCACAGTGGGGTCATTAATGGTTGCTTTTCTTCCACTTATGGATAATGTGCATTAACTGGAGGTTAGAAAACTAAATAGTGCTTTTCTGTCTACTAGAAAGTATTTTCCTAAAAGAAAAAAATCACAGAGCACAAAGTGATATACTTCACCTCTATCAAAGTATCTACCAAGATGTATCCACTTTTCAGAGGCTCCTTCATTATCTAATAGAGATCGCATTAGTAAATGCAGTAGAGTTAACCATCTATATATATATTTTTCCAAATCTCAATATCCTAAGTTTATGTCCTCTGCGAGAGGGAGATTTACAAGGGTTTTTTCCAGAAGAGACACTGGAATAATGGTTTTGATGCAGAATATTACAGTGGAAAAGTTTTACATACATACTGTTTTTTTTTTAAGATTTTTATTTATTTATGTGACAGAGAGATAGCCAGGGAGAGAGGGAACACAGCAGGGGGAGTGGGAGAGGAAGAAGCAGGCTCCCAGCCGAGGAGCCCGATGTGGGACTCGATCCCAGAACGCCGGGATCACGCCCTGAGCCAAAAGCAGACGCTTAACGACTGGCTACCCAGGCGCCCCTCCATACATCCTGTTAAATGAAAGGGATTTTTCAGAATACCTAGTCGCTTTTAATGAAGGGGAGTGGGATATGGAGAGAACATAAAAGAGAAGAATTTTTGTGTACATTCCTCACAGACCCACTTTGGACTTTTCGGCTCAGTTGATGAAGCAAGTGAGATGGGCATAGGCCCTGTGTTTAATTTTTTATTGACAGAGACAGTGAAGACAAAATAGCCCACCAAGGCCACCCTACATTTCCGCTGAAAGCCTGGCAGCTGCCGAACTTGTGATTAGAGCGCAATCTACCGCAGAACCGCAAACGGGCAAGTCACAGAGGCCGACGGCCCTCTAACATTTTAATGCACGAGCTTTTCTTCTGCGGACCCACGACGTGGGTAAATAAAGATCAGCTTCACCGAGAAATACAGACCGCTCCCAGGGCGACACTGGAGGATTCTCGCAGATAGCAAGTGTCCCTCTGGCATTAGTCGTGCTCATCAAGGATGTGAAGAGCGTGTCAGTTAAGAGCAGACGAGGTGTTCTTGAAACCTGACTGCCGATTATCAGTTACCTGACCGCAGACCACGGATGGGAAAAACGCTACACAAAATCTCTTTGTTATCCAGTTCAGATGACCGGTTTTCACAGCTTTGTTTCCATTAAACATTTACAAAGAGATTATCCCAAGTGTTGCTTATTTAGTTGTTTTTGTTTTCTAGCTTAACATGCAACACATTACCTAATAAAAATCACACCACATTAAACAGGCCGTGTTGAGTATACCGCAGTTAGCATGACTTTACTGGTGTTATTCTAAGTGTCTGTTCTCTGAATTCCCTTGGAATTTATGCTGTTAACTCCCACAGATACGAACAGACCTCCCAAGCCCGCAGTTACACATGCTGTATATTTATTAGGAGGCAACTGAACTTCTAGATGCTGCACCGAGGGCTGTATTTTGTCCCTGAACACTTGAGTTCCTGAACATACTTGTTTAAAAATGCCTCTTAAATATATGGTTTAGCTGGACAGACTAAAAATTTTGTGTAATCAGAGAGAACGTTTAGAAACGTCGTTTGGGGAGGGAAATAATGCTTTAGTGCTACTTCCAAGAGAATAGACAATGCAACGCCCCTTCTTTGGGGCCGTGGAGTATGCCGGGCATTGCTAATAAATCAAAGAAGAGACACAATCCTCAGAAAGGAGTGATACAAAAACATCAAATATTTAACCATTTGGCCTGGAAACATGTATGAGGACCCAAATCATGTCCTTTCACTAATACAACAAATTCTAAAATACCCCTGCAAAGGCCTTTCAGGGGGAAATATAAGGCTAAAATCAAAGAAAAAATCTCTTGGTGAAGTTTGTGGCTGTACATCTGAAGTGAAAACTTTCATTTTGTCAAGAAAGTTTTCATCCGATTTTAAAAGATTAGAGTTTAATTTATACTTAGGCCGACGGGGTTAACTTTCCCCATTTAGTTTATAAAATATTTGTTTGGTATTGTTGCTTATGTTCCAATATTATAATTTTGTTCTATAGGACACTCCACTTCCAGTAAGAGAGAATTCACTCCAAACGGTGATAGGTTTTTCATTTGTAACAATTGCTTCAGAGCAGTTCTGAACAATTAGTAAGTGTTGTTGAAAACAGGCGCTTAATTCTCTTAAGTTCCTGATTTATTCTGATTTATATTACTTAATGAAATCTAGTTGTGAAAAATCATGGATCCTGATAAAATCATAGATTAGCAAATAATGTGCATGCTAAGCTTTCCTTAACTTGGCATTTCATCCAAACCCATCAAACACTAGGAAAGGGTGTGGAATCACTGATGAAGTAGCGCCACCATCTGGAAACTTTCAGAATGGCAGCTATAAGTTCCTTTCCCTTATAAAGGTGAGCTCTTTCCAAACAATTGTTTATCTTAGGGAAAAACCAAAAAAAAAAACGAAAAACTTGTTCGGTTTACCTAAGTGCCCTAATACTGTCCTAAGTAGTATAACATTTAACCCTTTTCCTGTACCATTGTCTCTACACAGAAAAGAGAGATTCACTCCACATTGGAGAGGATGCTTTCCTAGACATCTGAAATTTGAATGACCCCTCATAAATACAGAGGGGTATGGCATAAAGACAAGCTGAACTTCAACATTGTAGACTTGCAATTTAGACATATAAATGGTTACTGCACATGCGTGTGTTCCAGGACGTTAAAACTCCTCATCTATAAAATGAGGGTAATAAGAGTATCTTCTTCACAGAATAATTGGAGAATAAAATGAGATAATGCCTGTAAAGTGCTGAGCACAGTGCCTGGCACATACCATCAATGAATAATGGGAGGTATTATTAAAACAGCTATTTAACTCCTTTTAAAACATCTGAATTAACATTCACAGTGTTGGCAAGGGCTACAAGACGATGTCAGGTCCAACTCCTGTCCCACAAATAAAGCTTCCATATTTAAAAAAAAAAATCATGAGAAAGTAAGGATCTGCCATCCTCTTAATAAGGTAATCCCCTGGCCAGGTTCTCTACCTCCTGCAGTCTGGCCTCAGTCTCCTCCTCCAGCCCCACAGACCTCCACCTAAACTGCCACCATCAACCACTGGCTTTACTTCCAGACTCTCAAGCAGGCCACCTGTCTATTTCCTCATCTCATTCCCTTTACCTGTGCATTCCACCTCTCTCTGCTTGTTGAAGGCGCACTTTTCTTGGAGGCTTAGGTTTCACTCTTTCTATGACTCCCATCTCCCCCTTTCTTCCCTCACCCATTCCTCCCACACAGGGGAAGTGTTATACTGGTGGCTTTTCCTTATCCCCCTGTTTATAATTTGCTTTTTTGCATAGCTATAAACTCCTGACCAGCAAGCACAAGAGGCTAAACATTGCTGTCCCCAGAAAAGTGGCTGGATGTTTGTTTCTAGGATACTACTCACAGTGGTGAAAATGCAGTTTCATACCTACAGCTGTACAACTAAGATGATCTGTCAAAACTTTGACCCAAATGTATCGTGGAAATGAAACTAAAACCCCTGACCGAAATTAATAAAGAACAACTGTTCACATTAGCAAATATGAGGGCTTAGCTTGGGCCACACCAACAGGAAGACAAGAGCAGATTTTTTGTTTTATTATGGAGATAATAGGATGAAAGTAACATCTCCCTATATAGAACCTTTCTTTCCCCAAGCAGCCTCCGGGTAAGAACCTATTTGTGCATCCTTATTTACCAATCCAGCATCTCTCTGTGGGGGTAGAGAAGGCACCTGGAGGCAGGTGGGGACTCCCAGCACAGGGGAAGGCTGGGCTGGGGCCAGGAGGCCCTGAGTTTGGAATCCTGCTTCTACTACTTACTAGCTGTGTGACCCAGTGAGTTGTTTACCTCTCTGACAGTCACCTTCCTCCTCTATGAGATGGTCAGAATAATCCCGCACAGGGTTGTGAAAGGAGTAGTTGATTCTCACGTGCTAAGGGTCAAACAAGTGTGCCAGAACAGATCACAGGTGTTTGGAAGTTCCTCCCATTACATCCTTGGCCATCATTTCAGAATTCCCTAGCATTCTTTTGTAATCCAAAGCTTTAAATGCAACTTTATCCCAAAATCACCAGCAGAGGTCACTCAAGGACAGACTGAATTCTTACTGACCCCTGGCCTGAGTCCTAAGTGAAGGGCTGCATTATTAGAGTTAAAATAACGTAACATTTTATGGTAACATTTTGTCTTAATGTTATTATTCCATATTGTCCATTAAGAGCTACATTGCAGCAATTTGATCAACGTTCTTCTTACAGAGTTTTCTTCACTTAAATTCTATGTGCAGAGACTCAGCTAAACACCCTCTGGCTAGAGTAGAAGGATCCAGTGTGCAGAAGAGGGAGGGGGTAATGACATCATGTTTTCAGTGACATAGAAAAAGAGTCTAAACCAATGATGAGAGCATGCAGAAGGAGACCCGGGCCTGCACCTGCTTAAGCAGTGAAGGGTGACTAATGGGAGAGATGTGATGGTCTCAGAGAGACTCGGAGGTGAGCCTCCACTCTCCTGTGGTCTGGTGATATTAGGAAAGGAAAACTAGAAGGCTCGACCCTCAGCAAGTCTGACCCGGTTGCAGTAAATACAAATAATTCTGTGTGACTAGACTTAAGGCTACATTTAAAATGAAACACAGAATATTACAAATGCCATACTTTGTGGTTTGGATTTCCTGCTGACAAATAAGAGACATATCTTATGCAATGTTTCACAGTTTAAAAAAAATGCTTTCATATCCATTCTGATATGGCACCTTCAAAGTAATTCCAGGAGTGCCCGTATCACAAACCCTTCTTCGGGGCACCTGCTACATTTCGTGATGTTTTTAATCTGCCCCCAGGTCATTAAACATGATAGGAACTCTGTACATACGTGTTGAATGAATGATCAAAACAGATCAAACCAGAACATCAATTACTTATTTCCACACAACCTTATTATTTATGTATTAAATTTATTATACAGATTTATCAGCTCATTTGGCCAACATTCTAAGTGGGCTTAGATCCAATATCTGAATGGGCTATAGTTTTAGGCACTCATCAAAATTGATGAAATCCAGCATGGAGTCTTCATGCTGCAACCTCCCTCTACAAAATCTTTTGGAAACTAAACATCTTGCAATGGCTTTGATGGCTAAGAGGCTGAAGATTCTATTCTGTATCAGCCTGATGTCAGGGTTCCTACAGAATGTGCCCCAGGCCACAGCTCATGGATGGCCCTCTCCATGTCGGGGTGGGGACGGGCAGGAGATGCCCTCTCCATTGAGGCACTCAGACTAGAACCAACCACTCAAGTCAACGATGTGGCAACTAGATATACTCAGCTCTAAACAGAATGGCTATAGAGGCAGCTGAAATTGAGCAAGTAAAAAATCACTGGGGTTAAAGCAAGGTTTTAAAGCAGATTCTAAAAATCATACCCAAAAAGGGCAAAGGCATTCCTGGTGAAAAGTAGAGTAATGGACAGAAACAGTGTGTTGAGAATGGTCATATTGCCTACAGAGAATCCCAGCGAATTTGCTCTAGGAGTAAAGATGGAGATTACTTGTTCGACAGGTGGTGATTTAAATATAATCATTGGGAGGTTTAGATTGAAGATGGGAAATCACTGAATTATGAATCATAGATCATCAAGATTTTATTCATCTTTGTATAGTCAGTGTTCAGTTCATTTTCATTTGAACTGAATTGGACAATAGGGCAATTCTAATGGTTAGAAATATCTTCCTTTAGGTGTTTTTAGATTTTGGCTCCTTTCAGCCTCTACCCATTGAGGATTACTCAGAACAACTGTAACCATTCTTCTAAGTGGCAGTCCTTCAAAGTCTCAAACACTGGTCCCTGCCTTCCTCTCATCTTCTGCAGAATAAACACCCTTGATTCTTTAATATTGCTGTGTGCCATGCTGCTGACCCTTCACCCGACTGGCTCTTATCATTTGGCCAACGGCCCCCTTTAAATACAAGAAAATCGAAAACCAGGGTCCTTAACGAAGCCAGGCCTCATTTCATGAGCATTTCATAACTACCAACAAATTTATCACCTCTCAGCAGCAGAATTTACCTGTCTCTATGGTCTCCCTGCGATGGGATCTGGATTTGCAGCCCATTTCCTTTATGGAATTCCAAATGCACCAACCACATAATCCATTTTCACCACATTCTCATAAGGAAGTGTTTGCTGCCACCATTTTTCACAGATGAGCAGGGATGGAATAGAGCAGAAACTGGAGAAAAATGAAACAAAAATGTGGAAAATAATTTACCTGGCTAACACTGCTCGCCAGTGGCCAAGGAATTAATGACATACAGTCCTCCCAACTTCTTGCCCAGAAGGACTCATTTTTTTCCTTACATGAGACCACACTGCTTGTGAAGATAGCCTGGCAACTGGGAATCAGAGGGAGAGAGCCTCAGCTCCTGGGGAGGACTTGGCCTTCCCCTCTGTGCAGGGATGTCTCCACTCACCCAGCAACCACCGAGTGCCCGCCTCCCAGCTGGGTCAGAGAGAGAACACCACAGCAAGGGGGATCTGGCCACCAGGTGTTTGTTTCATTTGCCAACTCCCTTTCAGCGGCAGCCAGCATGCGAGCTATGCCCTTGATGGGCATAAATGGCTATGGTACATGCTATCATTCATTAGAGAAGGTGGAGGCAGCTTGCGCCTTGGAAGTGGTGGGGGATCGTACAGTCGGTGAGGATAAGAATTGTGAGAAATAAGAGGGGGCCTGAAGCATGGACCAGACAGAGTCCAAACACCTGGCAAGGTTAGTCCACTGCCAATAATATGATTCCAGTGTAGTCTATATAGTTTACATCAAATTTAGGGGGTTGGGAAACAGTTTGGTTAAGAATCGTGGCAACCCACACACCAACATTATCACCAATCTCTCTCTCTCTCTCCCTCTCACACACTTCTACACCACAGACACACACGTATGCACACACACTGCACACAGTGAAACCTTCCTTCTAGGAAGAAAACTGCAGTTGTCAATCTCTTGGCAGCCTCCTACCCCAGAAGCACAGCGCCACCCAGGAAGAAGAGGTGCCTGCTGCCACTATGGGCCCGGGATGTGTGGTCACTGTCCCCATGGCTTCCGGTGTCTGAGTGCCTGCCTGAACCCTGAGTCTGTCAGCCACCTTTCCTAGATAACGAAGTACAGGCTGCAAAGTGGCAGTTTTCTAACCAAGGAGCTGAGAACGTGGAGCTAGCTCTCAGCTGGAACTTATCCCTTGGTCACCCCACCCTCACCCCTCCCCACTTCCCCAGTCACTCCCCGCTTTCTCCCAGGACAGCTTGCATTTCAGCTGAAGGTAATGAAAGAAAGTTGGCCCCAAAGGTGTCTCTGGGTGTCTCTGCCCAGAACTAGAGAGAAGTTTTTGGCAGAACTTTCAAAGTACAAGCAAACTCCTAACAGGGCTTGGCAGATCACGAACAATTAGGCGACTGTACTCCATAATGAGCCCATGGGGATGGGGAGGCCATGCGCCTGCCAGATTTCTGGTAAGATGTTGCTTTAGTTGGAACGAGGGTGCTTTTCCTTCAGTGTCCCCAGGCCTCGAGGAGGCTGGAAGGAGCGCCAGGACCTCTTAATCTGGGCAAATGTGACCTGTCAGTGTTTTACAGAGGAACTTCAAGCTGGCAACCATGGAAGTCTAGGTCGTCTCAGAAAGCCGAGTGGCCTGTCTGTTGGGAGAGAGGTACACTCATGCTTTTCTGTTTTGTTCCAAATGTATAGAAGCTGTGAGGCCTGATGGTGGATCAGCTCTCCTACCAGGAGGGAGAGTGAGTGTGATGCTCTGTGGGCCTGGTGCCTGCCTCCAAATCACTGGGAATCAAGTCACAAATGAAGCAGTTTCTTCTGACCTGAGGCCGCGGGAACGATCCCTGGCTTCCAAGAGGGCTCATTCCCCGCAGGGTGGAGTTGGGGGAGGCTGTCAGCCATCTGTGAGGCAGTGGGTGTGCCTCAGCTGGGCTACTCCAGCTCAGCTACTCCAAGGCACAGACCCTCAGAGGGCTCTGAGACAAGAGCAAGAAGGCCCACCTGGGTACCCTGGCACGCGGCTTGCCCTCGGCCACCTGAGTTGTGTGCACGCACCCAGGTCTGCCGCACAGATGTGAAAGCAAGTGGATGTGCCCAGCAAGACGCGGTCCCTCCCCACACTCCCCGCACAGTGGGCCTCTGGTGCTTCTCCATCCCTCATCGCCAGTCAGATGGCGGGCAGGCTGCCCCCTGGTGGAGCACAGGCACCCAGGGCGATGGAGGCCTGTGATTCAGCTCATGGGGAGATGCCTCCAAAACGGGCTACAAGTCAGTTTACAAAAATGGAAAAGGAACAAAAAATCTATTAGGTTGCAATCTCTTTTTGGGGAATGTGTTTCTAAAGGGAGTTTACATGCCATGGAAACAAATCCCTGAAGCCCAGTTTCAGCTTATTAGCGCTAAATTGGCCACAGCAAATGAGCACTACAATTGTCAGTGACCTGAGGTTTTATAAGCACACTGGGACTGTTTGTAGAGATTTTACATGCACCCTGCAGAGCAGCTGAGGGGAAGCGATGCAACCCGCTATTCCACTTCCAGAGCCCAGAATAGCAATGCAGCCGCCCCATCGTGCCCCTCCATGCAGGAATCTCTTGGGGCTGGAACCAGCCTTGAGATCTTTGCCCTACAGCTTAGCTGTACTACAAATGCAAGAGCAGGAAGTAAAAGGCACAGTTACGAAGTTCTCCTTGGGGAGGGAGCCTTCATCTCTGTTTAAAATGGATTTGAAAGGGTCACATCGTGGCAGAGAAGTAGTGAGGGGAGCTGAGGAAAACCAGTGATAAGGGGGAATAGAAAGTGGCCAGCTCCCGGTCCTGCAGGGAAACTGGTGGGGGTGACAGGGGAAGGGAGCAGAAAAATCTCCTCTTGCCAACAAGTACACAGCTCTGAAAGGGAACTAGATCCAAATCTGCCTTATCTGATTATGATTTTCTATCTTCTTCTCTCACTGAGTCTCATCCTTCGTGGAGTTCACATGCTGGGGACAGATAAAAAATTAAAATATGCGTATACATGAACAAAATCATTAAAATTCTGATCGGTTTACTGAAGGAAATAAGCAGGCAGCTGAAAAGGAGAGGAAGGTGGGAGCTTACATCGGAAGGGTGATGAGGAGGCCTGGGGGGGGGGATGTCTCAGTGAAGCCCTCAGAGGATAAGAATGAGACCTCCAAGAGAAGTGGGACCAGAGGGACTTTGGAGGCAGAGGGGCAGTGAGCATCCGATCCGTGAGCTGGGAGGGAGCTCTGGATGCTGCTAGCTGTGAGAGAGAGCCAGTGCATGAAGAAGAGAGGCGTGACATCACATCGTAGGGGTGGGCAGGGGCTCAAACACGTGGAGCCCTGTTGCAGGCTTTACACCTTATTTTTTAAATTTTCCTTCTTGAAACTCTTTTTCTCCACATCTGTAAAATAACAATACCATCGGAGCCGTGCTTCTCCAAGTACTCTGACAAGGCCACGACTTCCTTTGCCAGCTCATCTTCACACACACACACACACACACACACACACACACACACACACACGTACATGCACACATACACATGCATAAACACATGCACAGGTATACATACACACACACATACACACACACTTGAGGGTTCCTTTGGGCTGGATTCTTGGCCACTTGCTCTTTCCTCTTTCTCTCTGAGCCAGTCTTGTGGTACCCTGCACTACAACATACCTCTGTGTCAGTGACTTGCAATTCTGTCCACTCTCCAAACTCCTGTATTTCATTAATTGATTAACTAATTCAGTGACCATTTATAAACACTTACTATGTGCCAAGGATTCTGTAAACTTCTGGGAAGATTAAAAAAATCAAATAAAGCCCTTGCCTTGCTCTCTTAGACCTCCACTTGGGGATTAGACATTAAGGGCATCTGCAAGAGTATAAAGTGGAGAGGATTATGTCATCCATCATAGGGGTTTAATGAGATGACATTCGAGCTGGGTCCCCAAGGAAGGGTAGAAGATTTCCATTGAGAAGACGGGGCTGTGGGTGAAACACCAAGACAAAGAAACTGCCTGTATAAGGCATAGAAGAGGAAATGGTCTTTAAGAAACCAGCAGTAGCTTTTTGCATCCTCCCTGCTGGGCCCTAGACCTGTCAGACAGGTGTGTCAGGGTCTCAGGAGGAACATGAAATACCATTGCCGTGATGGTGAGCACCAGTTGGTGAAGAAGAGGTTCAGACAGATGGAAAGCAATGTCCACCGGTGAAAAGGCTGTGAGTTTGAGCCTGGGGGAGTACCAAGGACATTGTGGCAATGACCGCATGACAGTTTATCAGGACACATAAAGCACAAATGAGCAAAACTGAGAAGTTAGAGTCCTGAATTGGATGGACATCCTGTTCTTGGTAGTTAGCACTTTCCTAGAATCTCCTGGACCAGGTACGAGACCTTCAATATGAAGGGGACTAAAATATGGGGAGAATCCTTAACCCTTTAATCCTTTTTCCTATACAACTGGAAAATAGTACCTTTGGGGAAATAGTAACAAAACTGGAATTGTACAGTTTGGGGGAGATGGGAGAGTAATTATATGACCACAATATATAAAAGGCTTTACTATGAAAAAAGATAGCTGATCTTGTTTATATTCTCTTTTCACTGGGGAGAGAAGGAAAATGGTTACTTGAAACCAAAAGGGTTTTGATTGAATATAAGAAAGAGTTTTCAAGACAAGAAGGTCTTTTTTAAAATATCACCAATGCTTACATCCCTGACATAATTTATGGGTGGATTTGCCTGATGCATGTTGAAAAGGACCAAGTGACTTCTCAAGGAAGAATTTTTATTCCTGGGCTGAAAAGGTCAAGTTGTCCATGAACAATCCAGAATTGGTCATTTTGGCCCATGGTAGAAACTTCAGATTCTCTTGCCAGAAATATTTTTTTATCTAAATCCTGTTTACTCTATACCTGCTCACACTCTTCCTTAGCTCCTGACCAGTTAAAGAGAAGATGGAACTACCAAACGCACCCTGCTCCCTCCTGCGTTCCAACTCTACTTCAGACTGAGTCAGCCAAATAGTTCCTATCTTCATTTGCTGTCTTCTGGCATTATCAAAGTCTTTTTTCCTGTTACCTCCTAATAAAGCTCTGTTTATTTGTGCCTTAATTGCTAGCCCTTATTGCCACGAGACAGAATTCTTGTGCAAACTGTATTCTATAAACTTGTTCAATAAATAAAATTCAAGTATTACCATGCCCTTCTGATGGACGTTTGGGGAAGTTCAGAAGCTGAGGGCAAGAAATGAATTATTTGCCCAGGGAGTCACTAAGAAAGAGCCCATTGCTGGATTGAAGATAGAACACATCTACCCCTAGAACATGGGGAACTTCGCAGCCTAAATTTGAGGCCCTGTCAGAAGGGGTCCAAACAACATTAAGTATCTGGGCTACAAACTATGAGGGGTTCTTTGTACATCTTTTGTTGCATACAACCACACCCCTCCCCTTTCATCCAATTCCACCCTCCCCCCCCGCCTTCACATTTCCCTGGGGGTTGCCCTCCAACAGCTTGTGTATTGGCAGAGGGCCGGCTGCCCACCTCCCTCAACCAGAGGGCAGCTCCGACCATGATCACACCACATGCTTAGTGAATCTGAATCGGGACTCTTGCCTGAGCCAAGACTGTCAGAGTGCCAAGCACTGCAGGAAACCCCAGATTCCACGTACCATCTTGTAGGACCCACTAAATAGACCTGCCACCTTGACTATCAATCAAGCTGCAAAGCTGTCCGATGCTCTGTCGCTCTTTGCGGGAAAGCTCTGGAGCTTCAGAAGCTTCCTTGTCACCAGGCTGAATAAAGCTACTAATTTGTATCTAACTTATTTTTCAAAACTCCTCCAAGCTCTCCAACTTCGATGTCAAACTATGTTAACAACGGCTGACTTGGAAAGTCCCTGTAGGATTTGTAAGAAATTAATGTTAGCTTCCTCTCAACAGAAAGCAAGGGCTTTGCAAAACACACCATATGCTTGTCACTTTGCCAATGAATCAAGATGTTTTTGCAGTTTTCTGAGTCTAAATAATTAATGGTAATGTCTAAAGATTACCCCAAGGTTCAGGGAGTAAGGGTAGGGTCGTTGCACTGTCCAAAGTTACCCAGCCTCAGCTCAGTCCAACATTTCATGTGATAAATGGTCAGGCTTCGTGAACATCCCCCCCCACACACACATACCCCACTCATCACCAGTGTTCGTTCTCTTATATTTTCTTCTACTTTCTTCCGTAATGAGATTCTCTGGGTTGCTTCAAGTAAGTTCCTTCTCCTCAACCCTCCAATAATAGGCTTCCACCCAGGTTCCTCCAGTTTCCCTTAATGGCTAAGAGTGTGTGTCTAATATTTTATCCGTTAACATTAACACTGTTCTTATCAAGAGATTAATCTCCTCTCAATACACTCTCACCAACTAATTAATCCAAACCAATAAATCAAACTAAATAAGTCAATAGCCCCACGAATTTGGATGATTGTAGGGATTATAGGTTTTGCTAAGATTTTTTTGAAAGAGTAGATACTGAGCTCTTGCTTTATAAAATAAAGACACTTCCATAAGCTTTTAAAATATTTCCTCTTAATCAGAAGAATCCTTCTTTGATTCTGTGATTCTTTAGGGGGGAGATGAACCTGCATCACTTAGTACTTATTCTTGATGCACCTCATCTCTCACGTCAGCTTGTCAAAATGGAGTTCTATTCAGCCCTCCCCGGAATGGGCCATCATGGTATTTTAGTTGAATAAACAGAAAAGTCTCATTCATTGTAGGAGATGATAGTAATAAGAGTTCATTGTAATAAAGTACTTCCTGTATGCCAGATGTTATGCTGAGAGTTTTACAATCATTATTCCATTTGATTCTCAAAAAGGCTCATTTCTAGATGAAGAGACTGAAGCTTGAAATAGTTTCAAAACTTTAGTCCCAAGTCATACAATCATTAAATAGAAGAGCTAGAGTTTGAACTGGAATGCTCTCTAGAACATCACTCTCTGTGGATTCCCTTCTCACGGAAGGCTGAAACCAGACACAGCCTTCCGGGACAGAATGCCATAGATGGTGGGGTAAAGAGACCCTTGCTACAGTAACGACAGCCTTAACACAGCTTTCAGACTAGGATTCAGCTGAAGCTGGCTTCTAAAGGACCTATTTGTTAATTTACTTCAAATAAATTAGCAAGAACTCTAACGTTTGCTGGCAAAGGCTTTAAAATGTACCATCAATTCCTATAAGAATGGAAAATACCTTGACTCTAAGTCCAGGCTATTTTATTCATGAAATCATCATTATCATTATTTATGCATGTTTCATGGTAGTTCACATTCCTATTTTTCTTTCTTAAATTGTATGAATCTTCAGAAATATTAAATGGAAATGATGAAAATCAGCATAGTAGAATAACTGAGTTCATGAACTATATTTTGAAATAATGATGAAAAGAACAATGCATTGCCCATAGCAAGAGTCAGTCTTCCAAGAATTCAGCAACCTTCAGATACGTTTTAGTATTAGTTCAGCATAACTGTGAATTAAGCCCACAATTATGCTTAATGTCTTATTCTATACAGAATGGTCTTGGGCAGAAGAAAGACAGAAACATCCTGGCTTCACGAATGTTGCCAACCTAGGCCAAGTAAGTCTGTAACCAGTGGGTGAGTACAGTGGCCATTAGAATGGGCACAGGACTGGGTAACCAAGAGTCTAGGATTCTGGACCCAGTGCCCTTAACCTGCTGGGGGATGCTGATGTGCATTCAGTTGGCATCTCTGAGCCCACATTTATTCACCTGTAAAGTGAAAGTGTTAGAGTAGTTGACCTCCAGGAACCATTGTTAAGTCTAGGATTCTAGGGACGCCTGGGTGGCGCAGTCGTTAAGCGTCTGCCTTTGGCTCAGGGCGTGATCCTGGCGTTCCGGGATCGAGTCCCACATTGGGCTCCTCCGCTGGGAGCCTGCTTCTTCCTCTCCCACTCCCCTGCTGTGTTCCCTCTCTCGCTGGCTGTCTCTCTGTCACATAAAAAAAAAAAAAAAATCTTAAAAAAAAAAAAAAGTCTAGGATTCTAGGATTCTGGTGACAACAATAAAAATCATCACATTATCGGTGATGTAAAATATTGGTTCTTTAGGTAAAATATGGGCAGAAATATTATTTAAAAATTATAAATGCATAGCTGTCAAGGTTGAGCTAAAATTTCCATTACTTTCCAGTAATAGGAAAATACAGATTTCATTACTAACCTACTAAGTACAGCTTTTACTAAGTATGACTACTAGTCCCCAAAGGAATAGGGTATATGGAATCTTCATCAAGTAAAAATAAAGGTCATCTGCCAATACTTTTAAGAAGTTGTCTTTTGTATTCTATTTTATTTTGAAGGGCAGACAATAGGACAATGGCCCACATACTCAGAATCTGGACATTCTTTGGGACAAATGACCATATTTCTTGAACAAAAGTAGCATTTAAAAGAGAAAAGGGTTTGACACAGATTAAGAGAAATCTGAGAAATACTAAATGCAATATATGGACCTTGTTTAGATCCAAACTGTTAAGATAAGCAAGCATTATCTTATTATTCATTATTGTTAATTCTGTTAGGTGTCATAACGGCCTTGTGGCTTTTTCTAAGATGGTCCTGCATTACCATCCTGTATATTTGTTTTTCTAGGTAGTACTTCCCTTAGTGTGAATATGGTCATCTATAGATTATCTAAATATGAATTAGCCACTCTGTGAACAGACTGGGACAGAATTCTAATCCAAAGTGGCCTTTCTTTCTTTCTTTCTTTCTTTCTTTCTTTCTTTTTCTTTTTCTTTTTTTTCTTTTTGTCACCAAGTAGGTATGACCAGGTAATATCAGTATATTTTTATATTGGCCTAGGAAAAATATCACCTATTGCAGATCAAAGATCAAACGGACTTTAGAAACTCACCCCTCCACCCACACCCCCAGCTTGTTTCAGTTTATCTCCCCACCACTCATCTCAACTTTCATGATATCCCTCCTTAGGCTCCTCAGAAGGTAAAGCCTGGGACGAAGGCATAAGTGTGAGTATCTGATTGATATAATCTTTGGGAACAAGAATGAAGGGCAAGAGGAGAGAGGAAGGAAAGAAGAAATGCCAGTACAAGGATGCATCATAGAAGCAACTGGTGACTTGATCCTCTAGGACCAAATAACCAGTCATGGGACTGCAGATGGTATTTCAGAACCCCCGTTCAAGGGGAACACAGGGAAGAATTTATGCTTCAGATCCCACCCTCCACAGGTCAGGGGTTTGTCCCAGGGGGTGTTAATTACTGTGCACTGCTAGCTGCGCATCTGTAAGCCCTGAGCAGTTCCATGGCGACTCCCTTGGTGGGGGGGTGCTGGGGTATGAGGGAAGCAAGTTGAAACCCATGCAGGCGAGTCTGAGAGGCTCTGAAGTAATGCATAAGGTTGTCTGATATGCATAAACATTGAGAATGGACTATTACATGATAAACTAGATTTTTCGGATGTGTCAATGCAGAAAAGTAGAAAACTGAGGCCTAAGAAAACAAAATAAAGAAAACATTTCACCTAAGATCCCTATATTTGGAGCTAAAGAAAAGTTTTGGAAGCATAAGTTATCTAATTTCCTCAGTTCCTAATTTCACCCTGGGTATGAAGTATTAGTAGTCTATAATCTTGTTATAATATATTATCATTATTGTATTAGGAAAAGTGGAGAAAAGGGATTCTAGGAACATAATAAAAATTGAGAAGTGATTCATTATTATCATTTTTTTCATAATGAAAGGATAGATATAATCCAGTTAAATTTCTGTTAGTTATTCTAAAATTCATTTTAATTTTGAAACTCTACTCTTGGTAAAAACAAAACACTTCTGGGGCACCTGGGTGGCTCAGTCAGTTAAGCGTCTGCCTTCAGCTCAGGTCATGATTTCAGGGTCCTGGGATTGAGTTTCATATCAGGCTCCCTGCTCAGTGGGGAATCCGCTCCTCCCTCTCTCTCTGCCCCTCCCCCCACTTGTGCACACTCTCGCCCTCAAATAAATAAGTAAATAAATAATTTGAAAACACACTTCCATTCTTCATAACTTATGACTATTAACTAGAGAAAATATTAATTTTAAAATATAAAAATATCAAAATAACACGAATTATATTCATTGTAGTTTATGAGGTTTTTTTTTTTTTAAGATTTTATTTATTTATTTGACAGAGAGAGACAGCCAGCCAGAGAGGGAACACAAGCAGGGGGAGTGGGAGAGGAAGAAACAGGCTCCCAGCGGAGGAGCCTGATGTGGGACTCGATCCCAGAACGCTGGGATCACGCCCTGAGCCGAAGGCAGATGCCCAACAACTGAGCCACCCAGGCGCCCCTATGAGGTTGAATGATTAGAAAATATGTAATTTAACTGAGTCAATAGTGATAGATCACCTTATAGGTCATCACCCATAAGATACTTTGTATAGTTGATATAAAGATTAAAAAGGTATCTTCCATCTCTAATCTGGTTAAAGAGACAGACAGACATACAAAGCCCTTATCATACAAAGCAGAAAGTAAGTGCTTTAACCGAAGCAATAAGATCCAAGGGAGAATGAGCTTTTGGGGTGCTGTGGGAGGGTAGTAGCAGCAGGGATGGCTTCACCAAAAAAAAAAAAAATTGGTTTGGGGTGATTAAGATTTTCATAGGAGGAGAATTGAGTCCTTTGTTGAAACCACATAAATATTATTCAGATACATAGGCTGAAAGTAAGATTATTTCTCTTAGGAATTCTACTTGTAATTCTGTTTGATCACCCTTTTTTAAAGATTTGCTTATTTATTTGAGAGAGAGAGAGAGAATGTTGGCAGGGAGGGGCAGAGGGAGAGAAAGAATCCTCAAGCAGACTCCCCACAGAGTATGGAGCCCAACATGGGGGTCGATCCCAGGACCCTGAGATCATGACCTGAGCCCAAACCAAGAGTTGGATGCTCAACCAACTGAGCCACCCAGGCGCCCCTCTGTTGATTACTTTATGTCACTAAATTATCTATATACTAGTGGCATAATATTTTTGAAAAATAAATACATTTTTCTGTCTGGAGTCATGAGCCATATTTTTTCTTTCAGCTCTTAAATAACTAACATGGATGGAACAAAGAGGGAAAAACCAAGGTTAAATACAAATCCAGCCATATGTCAGGAGGCTCCTTTCTTGGTCCCCAAAGTTCTTAGAGCCTGGACAGACCCTTGGCTCCCTTCACAAATCCGCTCCCTGAGAGGAGCTCAATAGCCTTTGTAGTTACCTTTTCAAGGAAATTTGGGGAGAATGACTAGGACTACAAAACAGTCTTCAGCAGATATCTGAGATATTTCTCTTCCTCACAAGTTTGTTCCCAAACTAGGGGAGCTCCATATTATCCTGAAGGAAATGACAACTCATTCACCGAGAGCAGCTTCTGTGCTGCTGGGGTTAATGAGAAGCGAGCATGTTCATGGAATTCCATCATAGGTGGATCTTCTGCATCCTGGGAGCTCAATCTCTAGAGCGGGTTTTCTCCAAGTGGGTCCACAGTTGAACCACCTATATGTTAAAAATGCAGAGAACTGGGCTTTCAACTCAGACCCACTGAATTAGACCATCTGCGATTGAGGCCAAAAATCTGTATATACACATTTTTTACATTTCTCCAGATTATCTTTGTGCATGCAGAAGGTTGCAAACCTTTACTCCTGAAAGGAGTTGATCTGAAGGGGTAGAGAGGCAGCTGTTTCACATTATCTAATCTGACTCTTCTGCTGATGTCATTCTCCCCAAATTTCCTTGAAACGGTAACTACAAAGGCTATTGAGCTCCTCTCAGGGAGCGGAGTTGTGAAGGGAGCCAGGAGTCTGTCCAGGCTCTAAGAACTTTGGGGACCAAGAAAGGAGCCTCCTGACATATGGCTGGATTTGTATTTAACCTTGGTTTTTCCCTCTTTGTTCCATCCATGTTAGTTATTTAAGAGCTGAAAGAAAAAAATATGGCTCATGACTCCAGACAGAAAAATGTATTTATTTTTCAAATGGTAGTAAAACAAACAACTCCGAGCCCATGGACTTGTTTTCCTTTTCACCCCTGTGAACTTCTGTGTAGGGTATGAAATTTCTAGCTGTTCCTAGTATCCCCCTGGAAATCCCCCTTCTCTGTCATCCTAGCAATTATCTTTGCCTCTCCTGTAGGTGTCCGTTTTTCTTGGATTGTGTGTCAAGTTTACCTCCTCAATATGGTGGAGCACATCATCCAGTAGTTTCCTCAGAAATGGCACATGTGAAGTAAACTCCTTGAGCTCTTCTGAGAGGAAAAGGATAAGTTGTCCAAGACTGATATCCTACAAACTGACCTCCCAGGAAGTATTGACTTCCTTCAAAGCTCAGTTAAAACAGGGTAAGCCTAGTGCTTCAGGCAATCAATTCTGATCCTCAACATCAATCAGACCCCAGGAGAAGGGCTGGTGTTTTACTAACCATGAACACTGATGACATAAGGCCCACCACAACTTGCCTCTTCATACAGCTGCAACCTCAAGGCTTGATCTTAGCCCCCTGATCATTCCAAGGGAGGGGCTGGTGCTATCTCCAATCAAAAATAGTGTCTTGGCGATAAGTTTCTGCCAAGTATTATTACCGTTATATCTTGACCTCTAACTACACAGAGGATGTACTGATGTTTCCTTAATTATGCAGTTTAAAAGCCCCAAAGCCCAAGTAACTGAGTACCTTCTCCAGAGTCTGACATCTAGCTCTGTCAGATTGTGCTCTTTCCCAGAGTGTAGTGGGCAGTGGGTGAACTTTACACTCGCTACTGATGCTGTTACCATGAATTTCCCCAATGAACACTGCTTCAGCAGCCCTGGTGTGTATGTATCCCAACTTTTCAAAAAACTATTCTTAAGGCCCTGTGTAATTCTACATTCATGTTAATGAGGTTCACAGACTAGGAACTCCTTAGTTCATGAAGTAAAATGTTCATTGTTGTTTTACACCTTAAAACTAGTCTATGTTCAAATACTTTTCTAGCCTTTGCTTGAACAGCTTGAATGAGGGGAGCCACCATCAGCCGAATTAGTCCATTATCTTGGAACAGCTCCATTATCAAAAACTATTCTTTGTTTGATCCAAAATATGTCTCCCTGTAACTTCTATCCTTTTGTCTTATTTATGCTAATTGGATATATTAAAATCCAATCAAAGTCTTTTTTTTCCCTCCCCACTTGGAGCTTTTCAACATAATCAATATTAATCCTACATTAGTAATTCAACCTTTTGGACTACTGCTATAAAGCCAATACCTCTCTTTCCCTGAAAACACCTATTAAAAAAATAGAAAATAATGTATCCCTCACCCAGCTTTTCAAGAACAATCTTGGATTACTGGGTGCTTAGGCTTGGGTTCTGTGTAAGACGTAGAGATGCCAACTGGAGTAGTCAGAGAGCACAGATTCATTTATATTGGGAAGAGTTAACTACTGGGAGTGAGTGGCAGGTCAAGATGAGATCTGGTTAAGGTGGTAGCCAGGAAAGAGCCTGAATCGGCTACGTTTTGGGAGTTTTGAGAGAGAGAGAGAGAGATCCAGACTGGTCAGACCCTTATTCTCAATTCTCCAGTGACACCAGTAAGCTCTTTAGCTTCTGAAATTTTATAATAGCTTAATACATGACTTTATTCCCTACCTTCCCCACACTAACAGTGTTAATGAGATCAAGCCTGTTCTTTCTCAGCTACACAAATCCTGGAGTATAGCCCTTATGCAACAGGGTGGCCAAGAAACTTGAAAAATCTTTCTCAGGCAACAAAGCCATTTGTTTCTCCTACACACAGCCAAAGAAGAGCTAATAGCAAACATCCACCAATACACAGGGGCGTGTTGCTTTGGCAGTGGCCAAAATCCCAACTTTCAAAAAACTATTCTTGAAGCCACCATCTTGTTCCCTTAAAAGCCAGTCCCTCCAGAGCTCACTTCAGAATGGAATCAAGACTCCTTTAAGTCTTCCATCTCACACTCTTCCCCTTAGCTTTAATATCACAAAGGTGGACAAACTTCCAGTCTCTAACCTGGCTCCACCCCAGCACCTGGCTCCCTTGCCTTTGAACGAGGACCAGCCAAGAATGAACTCAGCTGGAGAAAATGTGCAGAAAGGTGGGAGCCAGAAAGCCAGGGCAGAGCAAACCCTCCCTCCTGAGGCGATGGGCTCCACAGCTGTCCCAGGCCTCTGAACCCTACAGTGCCAGTCAGGGGGCTGGCTCTGCCTGTCTCCTCCTCTCCATTCCTGGCAAGGGGTCTTTTTGTTGTTATTCCCCCTCCTACTCTCCTGATTCCAGGCCCAGTGTTTGCTTGTCTTGCAGCCAAAGATAAACTCCAGGCATTCAGAAGGCTACTCTTTAGATATCCGAATAGAGCACTGCCTAAGGGAAAGAACTATTTGTCTTAGGTATTGCTTTCCCATTTGTTTTTTTCCTCCATAGTTCATTTTGATGAGTCAAGACAGTACACATAGATTCATAAAAACTCAGAGTTGAAAAGTAACATAAAATGCACCGATGCTAACCCCATGTAATCCTTTAAACCCATATTCACACAATTCCAGATCTATCCTCCTTCCATTGACACCAAATTTACTGTCTCCCTAAAAAGTGCCCATATTTGCAGACAGTGTTATTTGAATTCTCTTCTTCCACTGAATTTACTGAATGCAAGACATTTGAAAAGAAAAAAAGTCAAATTTTTGGATATGTCCTGTGGACAGGAACTCTGTCCCCAGTTTTGGTATTTGTGTTCAAATCAAGAAATCATACAGCTTGGGAAGTCTTTCTTTGGCTGCTGGTATATTAAAAAATTAAAAGGATATTGCAACTTACCTCTTTAGAGGACTAGGACTAAAAACGAAATGCTAAAGGACACTGTTGTGTTTTAAAGCTGTGTTCAGTTTGGGAGAGTCCAGCAGAGACAGTGGGAGACAAGAAGGCTAATCATTGCCTTCTGGAGAGGGCAGCTGATCTAGCAAACATCATAGTCCACTCCCACTCAGTAAGGAGCCTTGTGTGTTCTGTGGCTTATTAAATGCCAAACGTATCCGCTCTTCACTGAATAATAAATAGACGAAGCAAACAGCCCCTGAGGCAGACTAGGAAGAGAGACAGCAGGGACAGTGAACATGGGACACAGGCTAAAAACAAAACATGGTGCAAAGCCAGAGGTGGCTGTTGGCTGTCCAAACCTAGGGCTCCACACGAAGGTGACCTCCTGACAAGTCGAGCAAAGGAGGCTCATGCAGGCATACCAGGGGTGTGCTTGGAAGTCAAACCACACTTGCAGGATAAGGAAAAGCATGATTTGTTATTGTCTGCAAATAACTGGATCTCTACTACACTGAAAATGAATGGAGAATAGGGATAGTCTCTGCTGCCCAGGCATTCAGCATGACAATTAGAAAACCAGGGGCAGGGGCAGCATGAGGAGGTGCCACGTAGCTTTATGAATGTTCCCCTGTCTCTGGGCAGACACTTGTGGGCCCTGGTGAGGACATAATGGATGGTGAGTGAGCTTCATGCCCTCCTCAGCACAGGAGGTGATGCCCATGAAGCCAAGGGCCAGAAGCGCATGGAGGATTAGAAAATGGACATTTTCCTTCTGTTCTTAAACCATTCCGTGAACAGCTGGGTACTGAGAAAATGAGCAGGTGATTTCAGATTTACGAAGCTGCATCCTGACCCCCTAGGCAGAGCCTTTGAGAACAGAAGGTGGGAGGCTGACAGAGATAGGTAGATGTGGGCATCTGAACCCAAAACAGTAGCTCTGATTACATATGGACCCTTGAACCAGCTGCTAGAAAGGGCTGCCATGGTGCCAGGAAACTGTCCCTCTCTCAGCGTGGAGAAGCCAGGTAAGGATCATTATTTATGGAAGATTTCTGTTGAATAGGTTAATTCTTGAAATGAGAATGTAATTTAAATTTTCTTCTTGCCATATTTCTATGCTTCGGATTTACTTCTAAAAACTTCTAGAATTTACCTGTGGATACAGTTCTCATTTATTGATATCAAATTCATTTTCACTGGTGGAAGTGTCTCCAACCCATCCCTCACCATTCCCTTCCTATGGCAATGAGAACAAAGGTGGGAAGAACCAAAAGTAGGAGATGAGTAAAAATTCTCACACCGAGAAAGCAACATCACATTAATTTTATACAATTCTAGTGCTTGCGAAGGAATGTGGAACATTAAACTAGCTCAGTGGTATAAGTATTATTGTTCACAGATATTTGCTTGTGAGGAGTATATTTCTCACCCATTTATATTAAACTGGCTATATAATTAGCTTTCCAAAACGAAATGAAAGTAGAAATGACATATGTCATGTATCACTTCCATGCAGAAGCTTAATGGCCTGTGCATGATCTGTCATATTCTCTTCTCTCTCTGCTGATTGTTCTAAACAGAGCCTGCTCCTTCACCTTGGTCCTTGGGATGAAGATAATATGAAGCAAAGCTGGAGCTGGTATGTAAGGGACATGTAGCATGAATGAGAAATAAACTTTTGTTATTATAAGCCACTGTGATTGAGGATCTTTTGTTACTGTAGCATAACTTGGCCTATACTAATTAATGCAAAGTACCCTTAAAGTACATCAACTTTGTTTTTAAATATAGTTCACACATATTAATTTAAAAGATTGGTAAGAACCATAGCAAAACAATAGCGATTATTTCCTGGGTGGGGGATTATGATTTTTTTTCTACTCTATGCTTTTCTATAATTCCTAGATCTACAGTCAAAAAAAAATACTGCACTCATTATGAAGGCAAACATAAATGTTATTTTCTGTAAAAGGCAAAGTATCAAGCCATGCCTAGGCTATAAGTTCCATTGTGAGTTTCACCATTCACCATTACATATGAGACTTTGGGTGACAAGGGTAACATCTTTAAATGTATTCCTAAGATCTTCATCACTAACTCCAGCTGGCCTCCTGTGCTTCCCTTCAACCCACCGTCTTGCACTTACTCCCCCAGGTTGGGACTTAAATGCAGTGTCCTAATGTCCCTATCAGCAGTGTCGTGGTCCACAAAACTAACACTCACTTAGCACAGAAGAACCTTGATCCTTCCTGGGAGCTCTGTGAACATGTCCTTTTGTTTCTCCATCTGACCATGTGACCTTTGACTATCACAGTCAGAGGAGTTCTTTTCTAAGGCCTGTTCCTTCACCATCAAATAAAAAAAAAAAAGTCTATCTGTGGGGATGGGGGTAGAGGAAATGCCTCTTTTGCCTCCTTTTCCAGATTTATCAGGAAATTAACAGTGTATCCAAAAATTAAAACATCTTGGAACCCCTACTTGAAAAGACCAAAAATGAGGCCATGACCTTCTGACTGTGGTGGGTATTCTGATTCATTCTGATTCCATTTTAAAATCCCTAAAAATTGTGCTAATTACATTATTATGTTATTAAATTCCTTCATGACTCAGGACAAGAAACATTGTGCTATAACAATCCAGAAACCTTGGTAACTTATCTCTATAAAGGTTTACTTCTCACTTACGTCATAGGCTGATGTGGGTCAAGAGGTAGCTTTCCTTAAAGCAATGGTCCAAAATCCAGATTCATTTTGTCTCGAGATACAAACATTTTCTTTCTTTTTTTTTTTTAAAGATTTTATTTATTTGTCAGAGAGAGAGAGAGAGAGCACAGCAGGGGGATCAGCAGGCAGAGAGAGAAGCAGGCTCCCCGCAGAGCAGGGAGCCTGACCTGGGGCTTGATCCCAGGACCCTGGGATCATGACCTGAGCCGAAGGCAGATCCTTAACTGACTGAGCCACCCAGGTGTCCCAAGATAGGAACATTTTCAACAGCGACACAATTATCAGAAACCAATTAGATGCAGCAACCAAATTGAATAGGAAACTGGAAAATGGATTCTTCTCTGTACTGAAGAAAAAAACAAAAATTGGTAAGCATATGGTAGGCCCCTCCCTCAATGTTACCTTCTGGTCACCAAATATCCATTTCATTCTTTCTCCAATACATACAACTCACTCACTTCTCCCAAGAGGGAAAATTCAAAGTCCTGTCCACTCACAGAGTCCGAAGTTGGGGTCCTGGGTCTCTGGGAGATGTGAAGACTTCTCCATCAGATCCAGATGAGACCCCTCTAGATCTGACAGGCTATGAGCTAAAAGGAAAAGCTGCTTGCCCCTCCCGCCCCACCTGCCACTGCCACATACATCCCAACAGTGGGTAAACACATTGAGAACAGCCTTAAAAACCCTCTCATTCGGAAGAGGAAGAAGGAAAGTCTCACGTCAGTCACTGAACTGTAAGAATTCTGAGGTCCCACTGAGCAAATACCCTAAAGGACCCCCATCCCTGGAGTGGGCAAAGTCCCTCGACTAGGCCAGGTTCTGCTCTCTGGAAGGAACTCCCCTGCCTACTGTTCTCCAGGGCCTTTGGCTCCACCCATGGGCACTCCTCCTTGTTTATTACTGTCCTTGGCCACATTTGAGGATGGCCTTATGGAAATGAAACAACATTTGAAGCTGCCTCCTTCCAGCTTCTGATATCCACTCCCTTACCACCCACTTACAACACCCCCACCACACCACTTCCGTTGAAGAAATCCATTTCTGAAACTACTAGGCTTCAGTCCAAAAACAGAAACTGCCTTTGACATTCTGAGTAGGAAGATGTTTAATATAGGGAATCAGAGGACATGCAGTTATTAGATAGTGAAGAGAGCATAGCTCAGGAAGTCCATTTTCAGGAAATCCAGAAATACAGGGTTGTTGGGAAGCCACGACCAATGGTCTCCACTTCTACAGCATGAACATAATTGATTCTCAGAAAGACCTGCAATGCAGTTAGTTATCAATTACCTCAGCTGCCTATAGCACTGAAGTGAATTATTCTTAGGAAGATTTTCTAAACCATGCCAGCAGCAAAATCCCACATCAGCTGTCTGCTCATGCTTATAAGAGGATAATAGCTTCTCCTTTCCTTCTGCTTACCAAATCTCTGAGGAATGCCCCCTTGGGTGGGATCTAACCCCTGGCAGGGGAATCTGGGAAATGCAGTTTCTATGATTCGTCACCCTGCAGTTCAGAGAAGACTGCTTATAGAAGGGTGGTGATGATATTTTTTAAAAATCAGAAATAATATTTTTCACACTGAAGTTCACAGAAATTGTTAAAAGTTGCAGCCATTTACCATTTTCCTTTTCCTGCCCATCTTAGCCTACCCTGTGTATCTTGCTTAGTATGTTCATGGTGCATGTGAGCATAAGACAAATCATTCTGGAATAATACCATGAGAAAAATATTTTCCTTTAGGGTCTAAAATTATGTGACTCTGATCCAAGAGTATCCAATAAATTTGGCCTTTGATAAACATTATTGCAGAGCAGTAAAATGATATGATGGGGAGTAAGCCCAGTGGGGACCAGTCTAGAGTTTGCTACTAGTATTCCACTTGAAAGAAGGTTATATGCCTTCTCTAGACCTCATTTTTTCTCTCACCTGGGATAAAGGGTTAGACTAAATATTAGGCTAAATGTGTTTGGTTTCTAGGCTGTCACATAGCTATTCTTCATTCTTCAATGAAGAGTCATTCTTCAAATGAAGTCTTACAAGGAGTTCTAATAACTAAAATAGATAAGGTAGGAGTTGCTCCTCTGTAGTAGGATGGAGAACTGGAGCCCAGCATTCACCATGGCAGCTCCAAATAATTCCTTTGGTTCCACGGGACACAGTTTAAAAACTCCCTGGATGAGACTGCCTGAAAAATATCCCATCAACTTCCAAAGTTGTATGATGTACTTATGCTCCAAACTTTGACTCTGTTGGAAATAATGTCAAATGCTCATCAAAAAAATATATATTCAGAAAAGCTCTAAGACTAATTTGCATTAGTACACAATAAAGGGGGGTGGTGGAAGTCGGTTAAAGTGGAAAAGTTTCAACATTTTGACAGTACAATATTTGTGCCCCAAAACTCAGATTCCAAATGCTATAAGACTTACCTAAAGATTTGATGTGTCTACAAATGGCCAACAGACACATGAAAAAAGCTCAACATCACTCAGCATCAGGGAACTACAAATCAAAACTATGATGATACCACCGTATACTGGTCAGAATGGCTAAAATTAACCACTCGGGAAATGACAGATGTTGGCAAGGATGTGCAGAAAGGGGAACCCTCTTACACTGTTGGTGGGAATGCAAGCTGGTGCAGCCACTCTGGAAAACAGTATGGAGGTTCCTCAAAAAGTGGAAAATAGAACTACCCTACAACCCAGCAATTGCACTATTTGGTATTTATCTCAAAGATACAAATATAGTGATCCAAAGGGGCACCTGCACCCCAATGTTTATAGCAGCAATGTCCACAATAGCCAAACTATGGAAAGAGCCCAGATGTTCATCAACAGATGAATGGATAAAGAAGATATGGTATCTATATACAATGGAATACTACTTAGCCATCAAAAAAACCGAAATCTTTCCATTTGCAATGACATGGATGGAACTAGAGGGTGTAAATGAAATAAGTCAATCAGAGAAAGAAAATTATCATATGATCTCGCTGATATGTGGAATTTAAGAAACAAAACAGAGGAGCATAGGGGAAGAGAGGGAAAAAATGAAACAAGACGAAATCAGAGAGAGAGACAAACCATAAGTGACTCTTAAGCATAGGAAACATTCTGAGGATTACTGGAAGGGAGAGGGGTGAGGGGATGGGGTAACTGGGTGATGGACATTAAGGAGGGCACGTGATGTAATGAGCACTGGGTATTATATAAAACTGATGAATCACTGACCTCTACCTCTGAAACCATCAATACATTATGTTAATTGAATTTAAATAAAAGGAAATAAATTAAAATTTAAACAAAAATAAATAAAAATAGAGATTTGATATGTCATTATTCATATGATACTCTGATAGCTGAAACAGTGTCACAGAAGAGTGTTCACAAGCACTGTAAAAGAAAAATGAACCACTTAGGGGGTAGCAGTTAGACTTAATCAGATATGATGTTGTCATACGGAAACAAAACCATTATTATTTCCGGAGGGGGGGAAGAATTCCAGAGCATTCACCAGACCTTCTCTGCTATATAAAGCGGAAGACTAGCCATGGCTAGGGTCCATTTGGAGTAATTTAAACTATAGCAGATGCAAGAAGGCAAAGGGGACAAAAATGTATGATTACTAGGGTTTTCTCGATAACTCTTTTTGCCCATTTCCCAAATGAGCTTCCACATCTTTGTTTTTCCCTGTATGACCTTATTATTTGAGGCACTCCATTGCCAGGTCATGAACTCTGCCACAGAGAACTCAAGTACAAGTAGTTCATTGCAGCAACAAGAGAGAGCCCAAGAAAATGTGTAATCTTATTATTGTCTTAGTCTGTTTGAGCTGCTATAGCAAAAACACTATAGACTAGATGGTTTATAGACAACAGAAATTTATTTCTCACAGTTCTAAAGGCTGGGAAGCCCAAGATCAAGGCGCCAGAAGATTCGGTGTCTGGTGAAAGTCTGTAGCCTGGTTCATACACAGCCATCTTTTTGTTGAGTCCTCACATGGCAGAAGTGACAAGGGAGCTCTCTATGTCTCTTTTGTAAGGGCACTAATCCCATTCATGAGGGTACCACCCTCACGACCTAATCACCTCCCAAAGGCCTCACTTCCAAATACCAGCACATTAAAGATTAGGTTTCAACATTGGAATTTAGTGGGGGTGGGGGAGGCATAAAGAGTCTATAGCAGCCACATTCTGAGGACCATGAGTTTCTACTGGCTGTGACGTGCCCCCTAAATCTCTGGACTTAGCCCTTCCACCCCTCTGATCTCTCTCAGAGATCACCATGTGGTCAGAGATCTGCAAAGCACCAGAGGTAGTGTGACACTTTTGTTCAATCATAATTCTAAATGTGCCTCTAGATCTCCTACTTCTTTAAAGATCAGCTCAAACCCTACATCTTGTTTGATTCTGTCCCTGGCCATCAAACCATGATGACCTTACTGTCTCCATTACTTCATTAGGACTTGTTATGGGTTGCTAGTGATAACGCACTCAGGTGTATATCCTTTCCTCTCAGCAGAACAAAATGGAGAGCTCACAGACTTTGAAATCATAGCATACCAGGGTTTGAATCTAGACTCTGTTCCCCACTACCTAAGGATCCTCATGTCACCACGAACCTCAGCTTTCTCATGTGTAAAAGGAATATGATGACACTCCCAGTGCAGCAAAACACTCAGCATCATGCTTGGCATGCAGCAGATACTCAATAAATACTAGTCACCTTCCTCTCCCTCCCTCCTTCCCTGACAAATTCCATGTATTTGTCAGGGAAGATAAATATACCACTGTTTATCTTTTTCCTCCTCCTTTAAGATCTTCATATTGAAGATCCCATGAGCCTCCTCTGATAGGATCCTGACCGAATAATCACAGAAGTTGTAGAAGTCACCTATTATCCAAAGCCTCGGTCTGACTTGGCCTACACTTAAGGTGAACTGGTGACCTGACCATTATCAGTGAATAATGTAAGCACAGACAAACCACAAGTGACTAGTGCACGGTTTTTGTTATTATCTGCAATATTGCCTCAAATTTCTAAGTCTCTGCCCTATTTCTGCTGTGTTGGTGAAATATGATGAGTTGCTGTTTTGTTTTGTTTTCTTTTTTATAAGTAACACCTTGACAAAATAAGAGCACAAGTCAGAATTCCCATCGACTCAAACTCATTCACCTCTGGGGAAAGAACCAGCAGTAGTCCAGGACCCCAGTGCCCCATGGATGTCTAGACATGTCTCTGAGCAAAGTGTTTTGGTTATCAAATAAGGCTGCAAAAAGTCATTTCTGCCCATGGGCTCCCTCTGAGAGGATTCCTGATTGAACAACTATAGAAGTCACATATTTTCTAAGACCTCTCGGATTCAGTCTACACTTACCATGGGACTCTCAGTATTCCTATTTAATTTACCTATACAGAATTGGTTGTTCGGTTCGTTTTTGGTTGCTCTAGAAGAGCTATTAGCACACCGTGGATATTGGCGTTCCCTGGAACACAATCTGGGAAAGCTCATCTGGCCAAAACCGCTCATTTTAGAGATGAGGTCATGGAGACCCAGAGGTGTTGTCTATGTAGTGACAGAAAACCCGAGTTTCCAGATCTTTGGTGCTCCTCCTTGTCTCCCACAATCTCCCCGTGGCTGGATGCAGATCTCATTAGAATCGGCTCCTTTCCTTTGTTATTTTTCTGTTGTATTACTCTGTGTGTGTGTGCATGCACGCACACATCACAAAACAGAACATCCTCTTGAGAAATGTTGGCTCTCTCATCCTTACGTGGACAATAATTTATGCATTCGTTCCACAGAACTAGAAGCAGACCACACCGCGAGGGGTGCTGTAATGGCTGTTTGATCAGAGGCCAGAATGCCTGACTCCACTGAGGAGCTGGGTTGTGAGGATTCACTCATTCATTGTTCATTTGTTCCACAAAAGTTTCCTGAATGCCTGCTGTGCCAGAAACCCTGCTAGCTGTTGCGGATACGAACATGGAGGAAGACGCACCGGTGCCTTCAAGCTGCTTACATTCTAGTGTGAGAAACAGGTCTGCGACGGATGACTGTAAGGCAGTGATGCAGCTTCTCGGAGCGAAGCTAACTTCTACCTGGGACACAGGAAGTCAGGGAAGGAAGGAAGGGTGTTTCAGGCAATAACTTTGCTTCCTAAAGCTTTTGGAGACGTCGTCTTAGAAGCGGAAGTCGTGTGGCGTGTCAATTGTTCAAATCAATCAGAGCCGCAACACAGGTAACACCAAACAGGGACCAAGAAGCAGCCAGTTCTCTGCCTCCGCATGTATTGTAGGACTATCCGCCACCTCCCCCGCGGCCCGCGACAGCAGCTTGCCTTGCTAATTGTGTTTTCTTAAAGCAAATGCTAACACCGGTTTATATCCCTTGAGTACACACCAGCTGGATAGTAGGAGGAAGCCGGCTCAACATTAAAAATTGACCGCAGATAATTTACAGGGCCGACAAGCCACAGGAAGACAACAGGGGAATCGATCGTTGGCTATTGGTCGCCAGCGAGGAATTGCGCCGGCCCACCCTGCAGCGCCATCTGCTGTTGCCGCTGAGGTTGCAGTCTTGGTACTGTCTTCACAACCCTTTGTATGAATCGATGGGTAGGAGCGTAAACAAGGTCACGGGAAATGTAGAGGACATTAACGAGACCTTCGTGAATTTGGACGGCTCGGAATGTGGTTGTTAGATCATTTTCAAGTGAATAAAACCTGAAATTTGCTTTTCACTTTGCAAATCATCTCACCGGCAACTGTCCACTGTTAAGTACTCTCCCAAGCCCAGAAGGCAATGGGCCTATAAAGGATGTTTCATGGAATAACTGAATCAAATTAAACTGCTGTTTACTTTTTGCCATAGACTCTCTGACAAATAAAATGGAAGATGCTGTTGCCATTTTCATCCACTAAAACAAATCTTTACAGGGGAGAAAAAGAAGAGAAAGAAACTAAAATGTCAGCTGCTGACACTGTCATTCCCTGCCAGTCAGTAAATAAACACAACATCTATTAGTTGTCATGGAAACGTTCCGCCTGATTCCGAGCATCAAAGCTCCACAATAAAGAAACCCTGGTATTTGTGGCTGGGCACAAACAACTCTTTTGGCATTTCTCATGAGCTCACCAGCCTAAGAGCTAACATTTTCCCTGTTTGTTTTCCTTCTCAGGCATGAATGCATTTGCTTTGGGAAAAGAGACATGTATCTTGGAAACCTATCAGAAATATGTGAATACAGCTACCTCGCCAATCTCGGCTCCCCCCCCCCCCCCGCCACCTCTCTTTTAACCTTTGCCTGAGAAGAATTTAAATGGCATATTTAGTCACTCCATATTGTGCTTCCTGTACCCGATGCTGCATAAAACGGATTGATTTAAATCATTTACAGTAATGGTGTGGAGGAGGACGGTCGGGTTTTCTGCACCAAATGCTCTTGGATCCTTAATAAGCAGCCAAAATTACAGGCAACAAATGAATGTACTTGTATTTGTCTCTTCTTGGGTAAAGAATTATTCTTGAGTGAAAACTTATTGCACACTTACTTACAGCTTTCAACAAAAAAGCAGCTCAGATATGTGAGCAGAGATAAAGGATGCTTAACCCTCCATCTCCCAGGTAACTAGTCTCAGAAATGTTGGCTTAAAAAGTCAGAGAATGTTCCTATTATAATTTTTTGTAATCGTGGAATTTATAACACCTCACAAAGCAGGAATGGGCCAAGTCTAAAGGTTACAGCTGAGAGCCACTAAAGCTTTAGGAGCAACCATTGTTAATAATAATCGGCTGAAAGCAGAACACAGCTCACCCTTCAGAACTTCATTCAAACATTTAGCATTTCTAAAGCTCTAGAGCCTTTGACAAGCTAGGTATAAATCAGGGGGGGATTTAAATTCCTGATTTTTCTGGCATTTTCAAGCTATAAATCCCACACATTCCTAAAACCACATAGTCCCATAATCAGAGCTGAGGGCCAGAGTGGGTTCTGACTGCAGCTCAGTCAACTTGGGGCTCAATAAGGGGCTCCTGCTTCCCTCCGGGCCTTAAAACAATTCTTGTTGAAGGACAGTTAAAGATTTTTTTTAAAGCCTTCTGAAGTGAGGCCAAGAAGGGATTACATTTATCCCAACACTCTACAAGGCCTTTCTCATCTTTGGATATAGCCGCCTCTGGATTTTTCTAGAAGATCCTCTTAATCCATGTCTACATACTCCAAATGGTTTGAATAGTCAGAGGTAAGGAAACAATTTAAAAGGGCCTATAAATGAATGAAGTCAATTCATAGTTTCTCAAAGTGGGCTCAAGGACCACTTGCGTTGGAAATTCAGAATCACCTGTGCTGTTGAGATTCAGATTTTCCAGCTCAACTGGGACATACTGAGTCAGAGCTCCCAAGGGAAAGTGGACTTAATCAACTTAGCAAATGTCACCAGCTGATCCTTTTTGTCTGGAAAACCATGCATAAAACCTTAATGTCGAAAAGTGGAGCCCAGAAACCTGCATTTTTAACCAGAGGGCCAGGCATAAATGTGGACCCATGAATGCTTGCTGTGTTAAACTGAATATATCTATTATCTGTTATATTCATTTCTCCAGAGAAAAAGTCATGGTCCACACTTTGATTTTCCTTTTTTTTTTTTTTTCAATGTTTTTTACAGAAGCTCTTCCCTCACATGGCAGTGCTCTCTCCCTGCCTTTGCAGCGGGGTCTCCCCTCACTCTGGTGGCAGCTGACGTCACAGTAGGTGCACAGGGATGGGACCCAGAAGACCTCTGGCGCCTTGGTTAACTCCTACTGCTCTGGGCACCAGTTTCCTCATAACTTGAGCTTCTCAAACTCCAATTATCCTGTTCCGTGGTCTAGCTTCTCTAACACTGGATAGTAAGGAAGCAAGGAAGCAGAAGAGGGAGAAAGTGGAAAGTGAGAAGTCTGTATAATAGTCTTGGCCAGCTAACACTCTTTTTTAGTAGTTGGAGAAAAAGAAACTAGGACTTCCAACTCTAGTACTTTTTAGTACTTTTTCTCCCTTAAGCTCAAAGTTTCCTCCTCCTTAAAACATGAAAGTCTTTACCATGGAAACCCCGGAATGGGCTCACTATAGGTAGCATGATTCCAGAAGAGCCTGTGGTGTGAGAAAAGTAAGGACTGGTCCCAAGTATACTAAGAATAATGGAACTGTTGACGGACTGACTTTTATTGTTTTCTCTTGAATGGACTAGCCCAAATATTTTGTATGGTTTCTTGCCTTTTTGTCCATTTTGAAGATACTACAGAAAGAAGGCAATCAAAAGGCTTAGCATCACATTTTGTTTTCACTCCATAGTTCTAAATCCCATAAAGACTAGAAATAGGGGAGGTAGAGAGCTGGGAGGGAGTATGAATCACTGGAGCAAAGGAGAGGAATAAAAGAGTTGACACATGTAGCAGGTACGTGGAGAGTATGCAGACAGCGAGGCCAGCCCAGAAGGATCCATCTCCAAGCCCCCAACTCCCCCTTCAGCTTTGCTTGCCTTAGGAGCCACCTTTTGATGCCTCTAGCACACAGGCCTCTAGGAATTCCCCAAGACTGCTCTCTGGGCTGCCAAGGTATGGGGACACTCTGTTTCCTCTCGGTGCTGGGAAGGCAGTGTTTGACTTTTCCAAAGGGAGTTTTCCTAGCAAACTAAGAAAAAACAATACCCATTTTACATAAACACATAGAAGGATGAGAAATCCATAACTCTAGGTCTGCTCAGCGTATTTTAACTCACTTCCAACCAAGTTTGGTTTCCCTGGCACAGATCCTGGAGAACAAGCCCCAGAATCTTCTCCTGACCCTCTTCTAACTGAACTGGGTGCTGAACAAACACACTCCAGCTCTTAGCTGGAAGTCAACTTGGGTTTGTCTGACTTTTAGGCCTGGCAGGAATCCTAATGCTTTCCTGAACATCATTCCTTGTGCTTTGCTGGAGGGACGTGTGGATGGAAGAGGGCTTTGGAGACAAGAAGTCAGGGTCCAAGTTCCCAGTTGTCAGTGACAGGCTGTGTGACCTCGTGCAAGCTATTTATCATGTCTCAGGCTCCATTTCCTCCTGTTAAAATGAGGTAACAGTGTTGACCTCATGAACTGCCGACAAGATAAGAACTGCGAACACCTAGGATATCTTTTTCTCCTAAGTCATAAGGTACAAGTCCCCAGATCTGCCTATCCTCCTGGTTCCTCAGCATGTAGCTGTGCTCCATACTCTCCCTTCTGGGGATCCAGCCCTGATCCATGACTAGCACAGAGGAGGTATCCAGGATGGATGGAAGAGAGAACAGAGGAGAGTCAGGGTGCCTAGCGAAGAAGCAGTTAGTCCAAATCAGAGGAAATGAGAACCCAAACTAAAGGACAACACTGAAAATAGAGGGTGAACATGGACAATCGAATGAAGGCAGGATCTCATTGGATGTGCATGATGAAAGCACAAGAAAAGATCAGGCACAGCAGGGAGGGAAGAGCACTGCACTTGGAACCCAGAGACCTGGATTCAAGGTCTTCATTCTACCACTTACCGGTTTCATAAACTCTGAGAAGCCATTCATCTCTGAGTCTCATTTTTGTCTTTTGTGAAACAAAACTGGAAATAGCTACAAATTAAATAGAAACTGCATAAAATGCCTGAAACATGATGGAATAAACCATTATTCCATAATGGTCACTTTTAATCTTACTATGAGCTTGAAGTCACTTATCTCTTTTGTGCCTCAGTTTCTTCATTTGTAAAGCGTGGACCTAAGTGAACCCTATGGGCCCTTCCAGCTCTAACATGTTTGTATCTATCAGGAAGTGATGAGTTTGGTTTGTACATGTCAAATGCAGGCTGGTATTCCCGTTTCCTGGTCAAGTTGCTAACTCAGATCAAGATTCTAGAGTAGTAGTTCTCAAAGGGTCACTCCAGCCCCTAGGTGGGTATTGAGAAAATTTCTGAGCATTTTTGGTTGTCAAAATGATGGCAAGGCACTACTGATATTAGAGGACAGGAAGCAGAGATACTATGATGTGCACAATGTGTGCAGTACAAACACAACAATAAATTGTCCTGTGTGGCTTTCACATGTTTCCCCAGATGTCCAAGTAGGATACTGGTTCTCGAAATATGGTCTGAGGGCCCCTGGAGATCCCCTAGACCATTTCAGGGATAATCAAGGTCTAAACCATTTTCACAGTCATACCATCATATTATTTGCCTTTTTTACTGAGTTGACATTTGCAACGATGAGACAAACAGGAATGTTGGATAAAAATGTTGGTGCCTTGCACAAATCAAGGCAACAGCACCAAGCTGAATTGCACTAGTGATCATTGCTTTCTTCACCACCAGGCACTTGCAGTTAAACAAACATTCACTTTAGAATGTTCTTGATGAAGCAATAAAATTTATTAATTTAATCAAATCTCAACTCTTGAGTATATACCATTTAACTATTTTGTCTGTACATATCAAAATACAATTTGTTTGAGTTGCAAGCTGAACTAGCCATGTTTTTCAGGGAATGTCAGTTTTACCTGAAAAAACAACAGGCAGACAAACTGCGATTATTCAGATAGGTATCTTACAGACCATTTTCTCAAAAATGAACAATTTTTGTATTTCTGAGGAAACAACTAAAAAGTACATGTTAGTGCAGATAACATTTAAGCATTCAAGCAAGAATTAGAATTGTGAGAAATGTGCACCTGCCAAATGAGCTTGATAGCTTTTCAATAAAGGCCTTTCTGACGAGATTGGTGGCAATATTAATGAATGTGATTTATTGATTTTGTATGATGAAATGTGTCAACATTTGGATATCTGTATAACTCAGTGAGCCAATACTTTACAAATGACCAATGTACAATGTTACAAAATCATGCTTGGTTAAAAAAAAAAAAAGCTTCATTCGAAGTACAAGATAGACCAATGGAATTTAATGTAACAGAGCACAAGATAATCAATGATATGATTTCAGGACTCATTTTGAATAGCCCTTACGAAATCATCACTTGGGGGTGCCTGGGTGGCTCAGTCAGTTAAGCATCTGCATTTGGCTCAGATCATGATCCCAGGGTCCAAGGATCAAGCCCCTTGGAAGCTCCCTACTCAGTGGGGATTCTGCTTCTCCCTCTCCCTCTGCCTCTCTCTCTCTCTCTTCTTGTGCTCTCTCACTCATTCTCTCTCTCAGATAAAGAAATAAAATCTTAAAAAAAAATAGAAACCATCGCTTGTTAAAAAAAAAAAAAAGGAAAAGAAACTATCGCTTGTTGAGCTGTCTTATCAAAGAAAAATATCCACAACCTGAAAAGTCTACTACAAAACTTCTGCCTTTTCCAACTATGTATCTGTGTAAGGCTGGATTTTCTTCAAAAATATCATATTGCAATAGATTGAATACAGAAGCAAATAATGGAATCTAGCTGTGTTTGATAAGCCCGATATTACAGAGATTTGCAGAACTGTCAAACGTGCCATTCTTCTCACCAAATTATCTTTTGTTTGGGGAGATATACTTTTAATAAAATGTTATTTATGTTAACATGTAATTGTATTATTGCTATTTTAGAATAAATAATAAATAAATATTGTTAAAATGTATATTTTAATTTCTAATACAGTAAATATCAGTAGACATAACCCACATGAGCAAATGCTTCTGGGGTCCTCAATAATTATTAAGAGTGTAAAGAGGTTCTGATACCAAAAGGTTTTGGAACCACTGACATAGGACAAAATTCAATTATCTAAGCCTAGAACCTAACTCTATTTTATATATAAATGCAAAGTACTTTGGTATCTCCTAAAGTATCCAAACTTCCCGGAATGCAACCACCATGTGAATCAGTGGTAGACTGGATGTTGCCTGGTTTAAAACTTGACCAAGATCTATTGACCATTTCATAAAGTCATACCACCAATGGCAACATTAGTCATGATATTAGAGTTGCTGACACAGCACACCCATATATTCTGGCTTCGTAACTGTGCCATCCCTGTGATTTTTGAGTAAGGCAGACTTCTGACACTTCATTTTGTCTTCTGGTATAGTTGTGCCCAAGGATATGCACACTGAAATACATATTGTATTATTAATTTTCCTTTATTTCTTATAATACAGTCAAGACATTTTTCTCTTTATCTAGGTAGGTAATTTGTGTTATTTATGAATTTCATAATAATAAAAAGGACATTATAAAATATTGTTATGAAAGGGGTACTGCATATGATATGGTTGAGAATCACTGCTCTAGGAGGTAGAGGCTGATGTGAGAGATACACAGAGGTAATAGCTGAAGCCACAGGAAGGAGTTATCTTATGAGATGTCTTATTCAGAGTGCCAGGACTTTAAAAGTGATGGAGGATAACCACTTGGTAGAGCATGTCCCAAAAGAATGCTGCTCAGGAAAGTTGATTCCGAGTCCTCCAGCAACATGCTACTTCGTTGTCAATCTCTGACTCTAATCTCCCATTTGCCCACCAAATCTGGTTCATATGCTTTTCCTCCTTGGACTTACCTTGCCTGCTTACTTGAATCAATAGACATCACAGTCCACCTCCAAACTCATTCTACGAGCCACACTTTCTTGGACAATTGACCCCAGCTCACCCTGGTTTGGAGCTCTACTATTGCTGGGCTTTAACTCCAGAAAACTACCTTGATACCTGGCCACAGAAAGGACAGGGATAAAGGAGGCAAGTATAAAAAGAGGAAACGTGAAAAAATGAAATTCTTTGATAATACAAGACGTTAAGCTTTTGCTTCACAGAGGCTCCCAGTCTCAGCTAAGCCTGTTCGCTCTCTCCCATGAATTCTGAAATTCATTCAATTTCACATTTTTATAAAATGGCAAAATGTCTCAGTCTCTTAGCTCATGATTAAAATCCAGTTGTTTATTTATAGGGCCATTTGTTGCTGAAACCTCTCCTTAAAAAAAAATAATAATTGCTTTTTAAGATGGTTTTCCTCTATCTGCCAGAAGATGTCATTTTGGGATGAGGCCATTCAAACTTGCTCAAATCTCAGCGATAACTCAGCTAAAATGAGGTCAATGTAAATGACTACCCACAACAGGGGAAAAATCTGTTAAATTAAATCCAGAGTAAGTACCAACATATCATGTAGTGAGAGTTACATGTGTCAAATGAAGGAGTGTTATGAGGATTAATGAGTCTGTTATTAAAAAAACGCTTTGGGATTCTTGGATGAATGGCATTATTGAAAGTGGGGGTAGGACTGGCATTTACAGATTGTAGTTATATCAAGACCTTGTAACACACTCCGGGGAAACATGGAGAAAGCAATAGAAGAACTTAAAACAGATTTTTTTTTACTCATTGTTGTATTCTATATTACATTTAGCAGTCCAAATACTTCATTCAGCAAAATATGTGGGTAGATGCAAGTGTCTACTTTGCAAAGTTCTACAAAAAGTTATGTAAGCTCATCTGAGAATCTCAACATTGTGTTGTAGTTTATGAAAGAAACACTAGGACAATAGCAAGAGTAGTTCAGCACAAACTTATCCTTACTCCCCACAGTGGTGTGTGTAATAGGCAAATGGCAAAGATGGAGAATGTCAAGGAATTCTCTGTTGGGCAAAGTACAGACTAAGCCAGAGGCAATGACATGATTCCGGGCTATTTCTCTACAATGCTTGATGTTGTCATGGATAGTGGAAAATGCAGTCCATCTCCTGGTTGTTTCTAAATGCCTGCAAGTCTCGGGCTTCCAGATGACTGATTTTTTTTTTTTCTTTTTCATCTGGAAGCCTTCACACTGTAAAATGCGTAACTGAGAGTGTATCCTTTGAAGTCTGTATAAAATTGTCCCAACTCTCCTATCACCGTTCTTGCAGAGTCTGACACTCTACATAGCTCTCTGTGACTTCGCAGGGGCTGAGGCTTCATGGTCTCCTTTGGCTGTAAGCTCCTGGTGTATCCTGATCCTCCCTCAGTCTCCTGCTACTATGTTGTGCGCCCATTGTCCCCAATCTAGCCATGGAGTCCAGGCCTTTTCCCAGATTTCCCCAAAGCCTGCCGACAAAGAGTACTTGATGTGTAGCAGCACATTTTACTGGACAGTTGGGGAAGCAAATGACATTTAACTGATAGAAACAAAGATAATCTGAAATTACAGTAATAGATACTCCTGGTCTCAGGAGTCCCCCAATCAACCCAGTACCAAGAATTTCCCGTTAGCCAATTTTCTCCTTAATTTTCAGTCTCCTGCAATGCCACTTGGCTCCAGGATCCTTCTCTGCCCTCCTCTGCCTCCCTTCTCCTCTACTCATTCCTACTTCCAAGCTCCTATTCATTTTCTAGACAGAGCTGTTTAGATACTTCTTAGAGATCTCCTTCTAATCCACGCCCTTGGATCATCGTCTTCCATCCTTGATGCAGTTATCAAGGTATCTTCCTAATTAAAACCATCCAAAAAAGAATTCTTTTCCCTAAGAAGATTCTGTTGCCTTCCATGCAGAAGCTTTGGTCACACTGCAACCACTTAGGGCCTTTGTAGGGAGCCTTAGGCACCAACTATGTTGCAGAACCCTTTGATTTCCCTGTCATTTCTGAGGGAGGATTGTCCCCTTTCCACTAACCAGTGCCTGCTTGTTATCCACGGTGTCCAGCAGAAGAGCCATCATCCATACTGAACTCCATCCAAATTATACCATAGCCTTCTTTAACATTAATACACTCACGATTTTAAATGTTCCAACAGTAAAAGAGATATTTTATGGCAGAAAATTAGATTCCAATACAAGATACCACTGTGCCTGCTCAGAGAGGAAGAAATCTCTAGATTGAAGAGATCAAAAGAATTGTTTATTTGTAGATTTTTTTTACAGAACTTTTACAACTGAATTGAATGTATTATTTTAAATAGATAATATATGCACAAGGTGTAAAATTCAAAAGGTACAAAAGGGTGTAGAGTGAAAAGTAACACTTCTCTGTCTTGTCTCATAATTGTCCAGTCTCCCTTCCCAGAGGCAACCACAGGTAACAGTTTCTTCAGCCTCCTCCCAAAGATTTTCTGTGCATTTACAAACATAGATATTTGTTTATTTTTTTCCTTAGACAGCTTGTGCCCACTCTACATATTTTTCTGCCCTTTATTTTTCCATTTAACAATATATCTTGGAGATCATTCCTCATTAGTAGATACAGAGACTCTCATTATTTCTATTGGCTCCACCATTTTATATTGTAGATATACACCATCATTTAGTCAACCATTGATGGACATTTAGATGGTTTTTCAATATCTGCCTCGTATGAACACTCCTGTGATGAATTCCTTTGTGGATAGGTATTTTAACCATGTGCAGTATATTTATAGGATAAATACTTTGGAATGAAACTCTTAGGCTAAATTGTATGCGCATTTTAATTTTATTAGATATTGCCCAATTGCCTTCCATAGAGATTCACTAATTTTCCCTCCAGCAATGTGTGGAAGAGACAAATTTATGCGTACTTTAGGAGATGGGTAAGAGTTGGAATGACATATATAAGGGCGAGCAGAATTCTGCTAAGGAGAAGTGGCTCACTCCTGGTCTGTAAGCACCTTGGAGGCAACAACTATGCTGCTTATCATCATATCATCTGGCCCTTAGCACAATGTCTGGCATGTGTAAATATGCAGATACTAATTGATAAGTGCATGGCATCATAACAGTTTAACCTAACTAAACTTAGGCTGTCTAAGGGAGAGAGAGTAGTTCAAATGACCTAAGGTGTATGTATGACAGGGGAGAAGTGGCCAGAAAAAGTTGAAAATGTGAATTGTTTCTTTTTTGTCATCACCTAGGAAACAACTTTTCCTCTAGCCATTGTTACAATCAGGATGAACAGAGAAAATATGGTAAAATCCACCTTGGATATTATAAACTTCCATGAGAAAAAAATATTGATCACATCATCCTAGAAAGAACATTGACTATGCTATTTTTCCAAGCAGAGATCATTAGTTTTGTCAATATGTAGCCATTGGATCAGGATGTTTTAAGTCCAGACTAATGGTCTTGGCTGCCCTAAGGTCGGGCCAATTGCTGGGCTGCCTCACTGGCCGGCAATCCATCCTGACCACCACTTTGGGATATATGATCAGATGAGCTTTCCTGTGGCCAGCCACTCTGAATGTGCAGAGCCAACTGAAGACTATAAAGGGAATGGAATTCATGACTTCAATTACTGGTTTAACAATTCCATAAAATCAAGTATTTATTATGAGGCAGGTATACTGATGATATGAAGATTATGGAAAGATTTTGTATACACACATGTGCACATGTACACAGAAAGGTCTAGATATACCCCACTGTCCCTACATCGTTGCCACGTTTCACAACTCTAGGTTAAAGTATTATTGTCCTATTTACAGACAAGGAAACCTAAGTCTAAATAGGTGAACTGACTCTCCTGTGATCACTCAGCTAATAAAGCAAAGAAGTGAGAATTCCTACCTAAGTATATGAGGCTCTAAATTCATATTTCTACTACACTGTTAGACTTGAATTACAAGCATGAACTAACGCCATGGGCCATTCACCACTCATGCCACTATCACACATTTCTTTCTTCCGGCTGTCTCACTGAGTCAGTGACATGGCAGCATTTACAACACACAGTTAAATCTCAGTCTTACTCACGTGCAGGCCAATTCCTCTAAGTAACCAGTGTTCTATCCTTTCTACAAATAAATAAATAAATATTAAAAATTTTTAAAAAGGAGTAGGCTTAGATCTAGTAATGGCACATTTGTAGTGCACGACTCTCTTTCCAGAACACATCTGATCACCCTGGGCATTGGGGATATTTCAGCATTTATACTCTACATTTATCACAATATGTTGCCTGCAATGCTCTCTCTCTCTTTTCTTTCCCTGGTACCTGGCTCATTAAAGAGACCACTAGTCATTTTAAAACCAAATTGAGTTTAAATACATTTCCTTGACACATCTGTTTTGTTAAATGTATCCCACGAAACCAACATTAAAAGCCAATGCCATTAAGAGGGCATAAGGTAAGCTCATTTAGTTGACCAAATTGTATAACACAATGAATTAATATGGTAATATGCCTTTGGAGACCAGCAGCAGATAATGGAGGTGAACAGAGGAGCTCGAGCCTGGTTTTGGAAAAGCAAAAGCAATTCATCATTATGCTGTAACAATATAGGAGAACATTTCTCATTTCCCACTCTCCTGCCCCCATCCCGAAAACCTTTTGGTTGTACTTTTTCAACACCAGCTTCGACCAGCATGACTTTGCTCACTCAGACTGCCGCATTTTGGCTACCCGGAGAATTCTCTCATTTGTGTTTTGTAGTAAGTAAGTGAAGATTTCAGTTACAAGTCAGAGTTGGTGGGACATGAATCTGAGAAAGCCATGCCCTTGTCACTCTGCAAAATAACTAGCAAAATACTCTCCAAATTGAAGGCAGAATGAGGGAGCAGAGGGGAGCAGGCAGAACAGAAATACTATCAAAGATTCTAGCCATCCTTCCCTCAGAATTAAGCTTTAATCAATTTATATAATGTACTATATAAATTGACAGTCAATTCCTGGACTCAGTCTTTTGCAGTAGCTTGGATTTCTGTTTCTATTCTGCCAGAAAAAAACCTAATTAAAGCTTATTGTGTCTGGTCAGCAAGAATGTATCCCCTAGCTGCTTAAAAAACAAAAACAAGAACAAAAAAACCTTTCTAAATAATGTTTTCCTTCAATTATAAAATTAGATATGTTCATTATAGAAATGTTTAGGAAATACAGAAAAGCATAAAGGAGAAAATACAAAATCATTTACAACCTCAATGCTCAGAGATACCACTATTAATATTATAGTATATTTATATCTGTTTCACATACCATTAAATAGCCTTCAAAAACAGAATTTTAATTGCTATATAAAATGATTTTAAAAGACTTCTGAGATTGAACATTTACGTTTTTTTTTTTTTCAATAACAAACAAAGCTATAACAAACACTGATACATAAACCTTTCACCTAGTTTCGGTTTCTATTAGGAGGACATATTCCTAGAGTGGGATTCCTGGGGCTGGGGTGTGAATAATTTTAGAGTTCTTATGTTAAATCTACCACCCTTCAATCCCCATCTTTCTTGGCCTCTCAGCAACTTCCAACACCATTGACCCCTACTTCTTTCCTCAAGTCTTTTCTCCTTTGCTCTGTGACACCAAGTTTTCTTAATCCCCTCTTATCTCTCTTTTACAGCTCCTTTCTGGGTCCCCTGTCTCACCATCAGTGTTGAAGTTCCTTAGGTTTCTATCCTATGTCTTCTCCTCCTCTGTATCTATACTTTCTCTGAGTGATCCCATCTACTCTCAGGATTTCACTAACAGTTTCTATCTCCAAAATCCCCAATTTAAAAAACTGTCCCAGCTTCCTTTCCAACCTCTAAAATGCATATCCTAGATTCCTGGACTTCTCCCACTTCAATGCTCACAGGCATTTCAAACCCATGATCTTATCACACCAATCCTTTTTACCTGTTTTAGAAGAAGGATAAGGAATAGTGATAGTGTACATCATTTTCTTGTTACTGATTTTAATGGGAATGTCTCCTGCATAGCACATTTAGCAGGATATTGCTTGTTGGTCTGAGACAGAAATTTTGATCATGTGATCATGTGATAGAAAGGAATTCCTTTCCCTCCTGGTATATGGACTCCACCACATGTCTGCACTATGTTAATCCTAGCATGCAGTCTGACCCTGTGCCTTTATCTTATCAATGATCTTAGCTTTGGATGCTAGAATTAACCAGTGCACAACTAATACTATAAAGTTGACAAAGGCCAAAACTGCATAGTAAAATAGATCAAAGATAGTCAATGAACACCCACATCTTTTTAAAACATGCAAAAAAACTACTAAATTGAAGACTAAAAGAGTCTACAGAAATATTAAAAACAAAATCAAAATCAGTAAATGGTTAAAGTGCATAAGACAAGACTAGTATGGATTTAAACTGATAGAAGAATTAAATTTCCTCTTCAGAATTAGGATCTGCAAAATTTGCCCATAAAATTAGAATTGGAAAAAATAATGGCCACAAAAGAAAACTCACAAAAGCAGAAATTATTATCTGTAAGATTTGATATAAGCCAAAAGGGAGAGGGGAATCCAACTAAACAGTGAATCAAAACTTTATTGAGCTCAATGAAAATAATTTCAGAAAAATCAAAATGGAAATGGAAAAAAAGTGGGATCAGTTTAACTGTGCTATAAAAAAATTGATTAAGGAATTAGGTATTGGGGTGCCTGGGTGGCTCAGTTGGTTAAATGGCTGCCTTTGGCTCAGGTCATGATCCCAGGGTCCTGGCATTGAGCCCCAAATGGGGCTCCCTGCCCAGCTGGGAGCCTGCTTCTCCCTCTCCCTCTCCTTCCACCCCTCTCCCCTGCTCGTACTCTCTCTCTCTCTCTCTCTCTCTCTCTCAAATAAATAAAAATTTAATTAAAAAAAAGGAATTAGGTCTTATCAGTGGACTCTTCATTAAACAAAGGATAAATGATTTCCTCTGGATATGTCTCCTCAGGCAAGGGAAACATAAACAAAAAGAAACTACTGGGACTATACTAAAATAAAAAGCTTTTGCACAGCAAAGGAAACCATCAACAAAACAAAAGGACAACCTACTGAATAGGAGAAGATATTTACAAATGATATATCTGATAAAGGGGGTTAATATCCAAAATATATATGAAGAACTTACACAATTCAACACCAAAAATACCCCAAACAGTCCAATTAAAAGATGAGCAGAAAACTTGAATAGATATTTTTCCAAAGAAGACATACAAATGGCCAACAAATAAGTGAAAATAGTCTCAACATCACTCATCATCAGGGAAATGCAAAGCAAAACCACAATGGTCTATCACCTCACACCAGTCAGAATGGCTAGTATCAAAAAGACAAGAAGTAACAAGTTTTGACGAGGATGGAGAGAAAAGGGAACCCTTGTGTCCTGTTGGGGGAATGGAAATTGATGCAACCACTGTGGAAAACAATATGGAGTTTCCTCAAAACATTAAAAATAGAAATACCATATGAGCCAGTAAATTTCATACTGGTACTTACCCAAAGAAAATGAAAACACTTATTTGAAAAGATATATACAGCCCTATGTTTACTGCAGCATTATTTACAATAGCCAACATATGGAAGCAACCTACGCATCCATGAATAGATCAATGGATAAAGAAGTGATGGTATACAATGGAATATACAATGGAATATTACTCGGCCATAAAAAATGAAATCTTGCCACTGGTGACAACATGGATACACCCAGATTGTATTAGACTAAGGGAAATAAGTCAGACAAATAAAGAAAAATGCCATATGTCTACCATATATAGATGTGGAATCTAAAAAACAACAAAAAACAAAGAAACCAGAGTCTTAAATGCAGAGAACAAACCAGTGGTTACCAGAGGAGAGGTGGGTGGGAGAATAGGCAAAGTGAGTGAAGAGCATTACAAGGTACAAACTTCCAGTTATAAGATAACTAAATCACAGGGATGAAAAGTACAGTATAACTTAAAAAAATTATTTCCTCTGAACAGGTTTCATTTGTTGAGTATGATATGTCTCTTCTTCCTCCTCCCTTCTCATGTTCTTGCCCTTGAATCACACCTAAGCCTACCATGAAAAAGATCTCAAAACTGAAGACTTTTAAAGCATCAAGGCATCTTGGCAAACATCTGCTTTGGTTGTTCCCAGCCTGGGGACCCAGCATCCTAGAAACTAAATGCAGACTGAATAAACAATAGATGTTCTACCATTTATTTTAAAATGCTACTAAATTAATCCTAGTGTTTTCTCATTCTGTGCCTTTTCAATCAACAGATTCTAGAAGCCCAAGAATTATCGTGTATGAATACATGACATCATCTTAAGAGTAAATGAAATCTTCGAAGTCCAAATTGATCCAGTTCAATCCCTTCATTTTATAGATGAGGATTGCGTAAGTTAAGTGACTTACTCAGGGTCACTTATTAAATGAATAACTGGGCTGGATCTAAATATTTGTGATCCTGATTACACATAAAGGGTTCTTTCTGCTAGATTCCTTTCTAAGGAAGGTCAAACTCACACCATGGCTTTATGTTTTCAAATTTGCTTTATTTGAGCTTTTGTTTTGTTTTTATGCTGTGTGTGTGTGTGAATGTGTGTGTGTGTTATCTGTGTGCGTATATGTATAATTAGTGGTAGCTAAGCCCAAATATCCTAGAGAAGCTGGAAAAAACAGAAGATCATGTTGATCTTCAGAAAATAATTATTATAAGATTTTCTTAAAATAATTACCATGGGAAAAATGCCTTTTTTCTTCCTAAGCCACCTTAGGATAATGACAACAAAATCTTCATGATTGTGACCTACTGTTCTCTCTTCCAGGTATATAGTCATTCTGGTAGAGACCACATTTCCCAGCCTCCTTTGTGGCCAGGTGTGTCTGTGAACAAAGGTGATGTGTGCTATGGATGCTTCACTTGCTTGGAAGGAAATTTCTTGCCTTGGATTTTTTTTCTGACTTTTCTCTGTCCCTTTAGTTGGAATATAATCATCTTTGAACGGCTTTGGTTTAGTAGACAAAATAATGTCCCCACATTATGATAGAGCAAAAATAGGACAGGCACTGAGATGTCTGGTGGCTGCATGGAGCATAACTGCCCATCAGGTCATAAAAGCTTTGGTCCAGGTCACTCACTGTACTTTGGGGACTCTTGGTTATACTCACTCTGCCTTAACTATAACTTATACAATTAGCAAATATTTTTTGCCCTTTGCTAGCCTTGAGAAAAAAAATAATAAGCCCATCACCCTGTCTCATTGGCCAAGATATATTTAATTCTAGATTAGTGTGTACAGTATCTGACTGAGGGTGAAAAATGCCAACTCTGTGTTTTTGGATCAAAAGGGTGGGTCTGATTCACGTTATAAAAGTAATCCATAGATGTCTAACCCATATTTTAGGAATCTCTATCACCTAACAAATGCAAAAAAATTCTCCTCCTGTTTTCATAATTCCTAGTGAAAGAATTATGTGAGGAGGCAGAGGAAAAAAACCATGAGAACTATGCTGTGCATTTCATTGAAAAAATATTTATACTTCTGAAATCTTGAAAGAAGGACATTAATTTAGATCGTATTTGACATTATTAAAATATTTTCATGTTGATCTTTCTAACCACTCTTGCCACTCTCCTTTACACAGAGGTAGCTTTGTAATGGGCCTTCTGGCAAGGAGATAGGGGATTCTAGGTCCGTCTCCCCTTTTGCCACATCCTTGGGTGCCCAATCTGAACTCATATCCAGAAACACAGCTGAATTGGGAAAGCAAGGCCTGTAAGTTTGAGTGTCTGGGTTTTCCTGAGAAATAAAGCGTTCCCTTTTCTCAAGGACGCAAGAGCCTGAAAGCAATACTATCACAGTGTCCCTGCCAGCCACCCAACTGAGGTGAGTATGGGAAGCCCTATGGAGCCCACATACAGAGAAAAGGGATGTTCACCTCTTCTTTCCTCTCTTTCTCCATCTTTGCAAAGCAAAACCAAGGTCCACTCCTATCCTGGAAAGTACCACCCCTCCCCACGGGGCATCTCCAAGGACAATGAATTAAATGAAGCCTCCTATTACTTTCTGGTTTAAAAATCTCATAATTCCATTATCTCTAATTGGATATCTTTTCTCTCCAATGGGGAAAAAATACTGTTCCCCCATCTGCTCTGTCTATCTGAATCTCTCTTTCTCAGCTTGTTTATAATTCCCGTTGTTCCCCAAAGAACCGAAGGTGATTGAGTGCTCTTTGACACAGAGTACATTTTTTGTCCTTGTCTAACCATTCAAGTAATGTCCTATTTGTAAATTAGTGATTTGAAATTAGTTGATCTGAAATCCACAGTCTGTCATTTAAAAAAGAATTGGTATAGTGAATGTAGTTCCCATTCCCCCCTCCCAACATGTGAAACAGACTGAATCAGGTTGGTTTATTGCATCCATCTAAAGGGCAGAAATATGTAACAGAGTAACCCCCCCAACCTCCACCCCAACCCCAAACATAGGGAAAGGATTCTGTAGCTCTTTCTATGTTTTTCTCCTCTGATCCAGGGATGTTCAGGGACTTTCCAATCACTGTCTAAAGGAATTGCAAGTTCTTCACAGAATATAACCTTCTCCTGTTGTTACTACTGGCTCAGTACCCACTGATAATCCCTAATTCTGTATTTTGAAAATTAGACAATACTGACATTTTTTAAAGGCTGTAGTGTGATAGATAATAAATACTTAATGATTTGTAATAAATTTCTGTTCACAATCTGTTCATATTAATTTAAAGGTTGAATTGAGGGGCGCCTGGGTGGCTCAGTCATTAAGCGTCTGCCTTCGGCTCAGGGCATGATCCCAGGGTCCTGGGATCAAGCCTCACGTGGGGCTCCCTGCTCAGTGGGAAGCCTGCTTCTTCCTCTCCCACTCCCCCTCCTTGTGTTCCCTCTCTCGCTGGCTGTCTCTCTCTCTGTCAAATAAATAAATAAAATCTTTAAAAAAAAATAAAGGTTGAATTGACTAGCATACCTACAAAGAAACAGCAGTTAAGGATACCATTATTTTATTGCTTTGTAATAGTGAGCAGGTCCATGAAAAACTTTCTCCTCATTCACCTCTGTCTTAAAACTATACCTTATCTAGAGACAACATCTTTGACTGACTTTAATCAGGATAATTATCACTCCAAATTTAATTATTGGCTTTCACATAATACAAGGAGCTGACACAACCTAAATCTCAAATCATATTATAGACTGACACAGTAGGTCTTGGGGAGATGAGTATTAGAACTTTTGGCGGGACTTTGGGCGAATGGTGTCAAAAGTCACATAAATACAGAGTTCCAGTTAATTTATTTTTAAGCTCATCCTCTCCATCTAATCCAAACTCCAGCTTAGATCATAGAAATCTCTTCCTTCCTTTTCTGGCAGAAGCAAAAGTCAACACAGCTTCTCTCCCAGCTATAAAACAGACAGACCAATATATTTTTGAAGACCATATTCAGTGATAGTCAAGTTTAGAGATAATGCTTTATTGCAACCATTGATTATAAATAGTGCAATAATTCAAGCATTCACCTTCCTTCCATTGTTTGACCCCAAAATGTTAAGTATAAATATGTGATGCTCCTCTGGACAAATGAGATTTCAGGAAGCAGAATTGCTTTATGATCAAACTAAAACCTATTTAATAAAAAGCCTTTAGTAGAGCTGTGGTTTAAAGCCAGTCAAAAGCAATGACATATGATAAATGTTCTACTTCAAACGTGCACATTATAATCAAATCACAAGGATAATTCAGCCCAATGCTTGAATTGTTCCTGTATTCACCATTTATATGTTGAAACTCCATATTGTGACTCAGAGCTGAGGGGAAATTGACATATATATTTTTTAAAGTATTGCTTTCCTTACTTCAGATGGAGAGAAGGCTGGCTGCTTCTATTCACACTGTGAACACACACACACACACACACACACACACACACACACACATCACAGATACACATGCAATTCCCAAGTCACTTTAGGAGCTCATTTTATATGAAAGGTTTAGAAAGATGTATTACAGAATTCATCTGTTCTTCAGGAAAAAACTCTGAACCTTCCATTTTTGATAGTTAAAAGACCCTTATTTCTGAAGACAACCGTGAATACTTGTGCAAGCTTCAAGTCAGACTTAAAGAGAAACATTTGCTAAGTCACTGTCATAGCATGGATCAATCCATCTAAACCCCTTAAATGACCAGTGATACAAGTCCAAGATTGTAACCAGCTTGTTTCCAAATTCCTTACAGATATTAATCAGAATTCAGGACATGAAATTAGAATTCCAGAAATTCTCTGGAATTCCCCAAATCATCAACTATTCTTAAAATCCTTTCAATATTCCTCATACACTTGACTCATTATCACGGATATCTTAAAAATTGTTTAATTTATAAGAAATATTAACTTTAGGAGTACTTATGAAAAGCTGTAGCTAACAGAAAATATTAGAATGCTGGAAAACACCAGCAGACATTATTGGTTAGTATTTATTTATTTTTTTTAATGTTTTTTTATCATATTATGCTAGTCACCATACAGTATATCCCTGGTTTTTGATGTAAAGTTCCATGATTCATTAGTTGCGTATAACACCCAGTGCACCAGGCAATACATGCCCTCCTTACTACCCATCACCAGCCTATCCCATTCCCCCGCCCCCCTCCCCTCTGAAGCCCTCAGTTTGTTTCTCAGAGTCCATAGTCTCTCATGCTTCATTCGCCCTTCTGATTACCCCCCTTCTTTATCCCTTTCTTCCCCTACCGATCTTCCTAGTTCTTATGTTCCATAGATGAGAGAAATCATATGATAATTGTCTTTCTCTGCTTGACTTATTTCACTTAGCATTATCGCCTCAAGTGCCGTCCATGTTGCAGCAAATGTTGAGAACTCGTTCTTTCTGATAGCTGAGTAATATTCCATTGTATATATGGACCACAACTTCTTAATCCAGTCATCTGTTGAAGGGCATCTTGGTTCCTGCCACGATTTAGCTATTGTGGACAATGCTGCTATGAACATTCTAGAAACTATAAATCACTCTTGAAAGACATCGAAGAAGACACAAAAAGATGGAAAAATATTCCATGCTCATGGATCAGAAGAATTAACATAGTTAAAATATCCATGCTACCCAGAGTAATCTACACATGAAATGCTATCCCGATCAAAATACCGAGGACATTTTTCAAAGAACTGGAACAAATAGTCCTTAAATTTGTATGGAACTAGAAAAGGCCCCAAATCGCCAAGGAACTGTTGAAAAGGAAAAACAAAGCTGGGGGCATCACAATGCCGGATTTCGAGCTGTACTACAAAGCTGTGATCACAAAGACAGCATGGTACTGGCACAATAATAGACCAATGGAACAGAACAGAGAACCCAGAAATGGACCCTCGGCTCTTTGAGCAACTAATCTTTGATAAAGCAGGAAAAAACATCCGGTGGAAAAAAGACAGTCTCTTCAATAAATGGTGCTGGGAAAATTGGACAGCTACATGCAACAGAATGAAACTTGACCACTGTCTCCCACCATACACCAAGAGAAACTCCAAATGGATGAAAGACCTCGATGTGAGAAAGGAATCCATCAAAATCATAGAGGAAAACATAGGCAACGACCTCTACGACATCGGCCAAAGCAACCTTTTTCATGACACATCTCCAAAGGCAAGAGAAACAAAAGATAAAATGAACTTGTGGGACTTCATCAAGATAAAAAGCTTCTGCACAGCCAAGGAAACAGTCAAAAAAACTAAGAGGCAGCCCACGGAATGGGAGAATATACTGGTTAGTATTTAAATAACATTCAGATCTCCTACCAAAGTTAATAGCACTAAACAGAATCAAAGTCTAAATTGCCAATTTAAGATCTTATTTTGCTTCCAAAATTCATTATTTCTTGGGACACCACTCATAGGATTTGTGTAAAGAATACTATGCATATACATTTATTAATATTTATTTGATTTGCAAGAATGAGTCACCATTGGCAGCAGACTGGCCTATGAACACATACGGACAATGGCCTCAGCTACAACAAGCCTGGCTGATTAGATGGTGACACTTCTCCTCTGTGCTCCTCACCAGGTTCCTGGAAATGTTAACTTTAACCTCTACATAACCTCTACAGAATCTACATGTTAATGTTTCCTAATCTTGCTTTCAATTTGATGTCAGTGGATTCCTTCTGATCAGTAGTTGCTCTATGTCACTCACTAAGCTTTAATTCTCGCAGGAGAATTACACTTTTTTCCTTTTTCCCAATTTCTTGACAGGTTTTTCTGTGGATTTGGAAAAACATAGTTTCCTGAAAGATGCCAGAGCAGAATTCCCACACAGACACACTAGGTTTGACAGGAGAAACAGATCAGTGAAATAATGCAGAGTTTCATAAAAGCATTTTGCTGTATTTTTAAATGGTGTCCAGCAAAAATACGAGGCGCCTGGAAAATGATGCTTCGGCCACATTTTCTCCTAAACCTCACCTCCAGCTTTCTGACCCTCACCCCCCTCAGCCCCATACAGACAGCATCTCTCTTCCCTAATACTGAAACCCCTGGGAACTTCATTTGAATCCAGCTCACTTCTGGTCACTAAGCTGATTCTGGCAAGACTAAACCTAGAACAGGGGGTCCAAACCCTGTTCCACAGAATTCTTTGAACTCAGGGAACACCAGAGCAGCCCTTGGGGGTAGGACCCACGCAGCCCTTCATCTCCGCTTTCAGCCAGCAGTGCTGCGCCTGTCAGTTTAACATAGCTGGCTTTTTCCAAGAATTTATTGTTTGTTTAAAAGAACAGTTCCGCTACTAAAAAAGAAACAGAAAAGGTTTGACAACTGCTGACTCAGAGAGCCCTGCAAGGCTTTGGTGACCCTTGGTGGAGCAGATCTCTGGGAAACTGAAGTCAGTTTCAGGCCAGTGCAGGATGGATCACAGGAAAGTAGCGCCTGGGTACCAGAGACTGACCAGGGTGGTCTCCCCTCTGCTCAAATTTGGTCATAAACATGCAAGGACTTAGCCTTCACAAGCCCAACCATGGACTGAACCAGACCTTCTTGGTCTTCTGGCCATGTATAACCCATTTGAAACACTCCAGTAGACCAAGGAAAAAGCCAGAAATGGACAGCCCCGCAAACTCTCAATTGCTTTGTATTTCTAAATCTCTGTCCCCCAAAGTGAGTTTTGTGTTATATTACAAACATTTCCATGGAGATTACAAACCAGGAAGGACTCCTCATCCCCCTCCTCCTCCTCTTCCTCCTTCCTCTTTCTTTTCCTCCTTCTTTCCGCTGCTGTTGCTACAACTTATTCTGCTTCTGCTTCTTCTTCCTGGGGAACAGAACCATTTCCTTTCTCAGCTGTCATCCAGAATGCAGTCTACTTTGCCAACCAATCAGCTTAGACTCTCTCCCTTCCTCCTTGTCCCATGCCCTCGAAGCTCCAGGCCTGTTACCCTAGTTCCTGGACACAACTGCACTTTCTCTGCCCTGTACCTTTGCTCACACTGAGCCCTGGGAATGGGTGTCTAGCCATATAAAATCTCTACCTGGTGAGAGCCAACTCGCTCTTAAGGCTCTGCTCACACATGCTTGAGCTGCCAATACTCCCCAAAGTCACTGTCAATTCCCCTGAAAGTGAAATGACCCATCATGGCAAATAACACTCTGCCTTAGATGTAACACATTTTCAACAAATATAAGGAAAGAATTAAACTGACCCACCCATACTCCTAAAACAAATATTATGCTCTTTATGTAGTAGGCTTGGAAAATAGGTTATTGACTAGCTAACCAAATAGGAGAAGATGAGGGAAACATCCCAGAATGTTTATGTTGTCTTTGGTCTTAATTTCATGGTATGCATTTTCTCATACAAAATGAAAAGAAACAAAAAGGGTCCGGGATTTTATTCAAGCAGCAAATGTCTCCAGATTTTTTTCATAATTTCACAGATGCTCATTTTATAAATTTTTCAAATCTTATGCTCGGCATCGTCAGAACAAATCTCAGCAAAAAACCTGATAGCTCCCTAGGGTAGCAAATTCATAGGATGTGTTAGCAACAAGAAGGCGGGGTGGGGACACCATCCATATCATTTGGGACTGCGTGCCCTCCTCACTTATCTTACCATCCTGGCCTGGTGTCCTGGAGCGCCTAATCCCCCCAGCAGCGAGGGAATGGAAGATTGTCTCACAGAGTACAGGTTAGACTGCGGAAATGTATGCACTGAATAATTCAAAACAAAAACTGTCTTGTTGAATAAGCTGCAACTTTGATGATAAAGAGGGACACATGGACCAATGTCCACTGCTGCCTCACCTTCCTCTTCTGTGAAATAGGAAGAACAGCCACGTACGGCGCTGTCAAGAAGGTTAGAGGACATACCTTGCAAACTCTCGGAAAACAGGGATGATGTCTTAGTTACAATCCTTGCCCCAGGGCCTAGCAAAATGCCTGACAACATAATGGGCAATCGGTGTATTGCTGGGGATTCGGACAAACATATAAATGTCCCAAGAAATGTCAGGAAGGAATTCGTACATGGGAACACTGGGTTTGACAGGACAGGTCGGTAGAATAATGCAGAGTTTCATAAGAGCATTTTGCTGTATTTTCAAAGGGGACCCAGCAAAAGTCCTAGGAACACTGGAAATGGATGAGTAAGTGAATAAATAAATTAATAACCCCTTAGCATGAGACTTAGTATCTATTAAGAATTTACTGAATGGAAGCTTTCAAAGTAGACTTCATAAAGACAATAGCTCAATCAGCAGAGCATGTGCTGTGAGCTGCTTGCTGCTCTTTCTGGCCAGGTCAGACTGAGGCCTGTATATATGGTCTTGTGTGAGGGAGGGGAAGGACTTGACCTTTAAAGCTCTATGGTTGCCTCTCTGACATACTTCGCCATGGGCTTTTACCAAACTTAGCGCTGTATTTAAGGAACTCCAAGGACGTTGCCTTGAACCTACAGAGAACTGGAACACTCTGAAGAGTGGGAGCAATTTGCACTCATTTCAAAGTCCCAGAGGCCTATCTTCCAATTCCTCGCTGCCCTGCTAGACCTCTTCTAGGGCTGTTCACTATTCCTCCCAGCACCTTCCTCCCCCTGAGAGTTAACAGAAAGACAAGGTGGTGAAGCAGGGGTCTAGGGACCTTCCTTTCTTCTTGACAATCATGGGTGATTTACTTGGTTCTTTTACCAAATTTTCACTGAGGACCTACAAAGCAACCCTGAGAATACAATGGTACACAAGACACGTTGCTGCCTCGGGCAAGGAGGTGATGTAGATACTGAAGTAGGATGTAAGGATAGCTAAGGCAGGAGTGAGTGGAAGGATAGGAGAGGGCAGCTCTATATGCCGGGGTGGGGCTGGGGTGGGGAATGGGTTCTGTAGTGAGTCTTGGACATTATCTGAGGAGTATGGGGTGCTCATATGCCCCAAATACCTCCTCACGGGCCTGACATCTGAACTATCATCTTTCCATTAGAGAAGAGCACCAAGAACTCTGAGGCCAGCAAGTCTGACCCTCCTTCTTTTAACAGACGTGACACCGAAGTCCACATGGACTAAGTGTCTTACTCAACACTGTGGAGCTAATTCAGAACAATGCTAAATTAAGCAGGGGGAGTCCAAATCCAGACTAAAGGCCTCGTGCCTTCTTTTTCGTGTTGACAAAACCACATAGGGGTCTCCCCTTTGAATCAGAACAGTCTCCAAGAGGGAAGGGACTTGGGAGGAATCGCAGCCCTTCATTACAGGGCTGCTAATACACCAATTCCGGTGATTCCACACAACAAGCCAAGTTATCGGGGTCATCACTGTTCTCATGTGCCTTGGCTGCTACTGCCTGAGCCAATCTCTCTGAGAGCCTGGCTTTAGAAGCATAGCAGCTAATGCATGTACAGGGCTTGCTATGGCACACCCAGGCAGTGAGGCTCCAGAGTCTGTGCCCTTAAGGGCTACACTACACTTAATCTTGTCTGTTATCTACTGCTACAGAAAAGTGACTCCAAATTTAGTGACTTAAAATAATACAGATTGGTTTTGTTCACCATTTTGTGGGTGAGAACAAGCAGAAAACAGGAGAGACAGTTCATCTCTGTTCCACAATGTCTGGGACTTCCACTGGGATGGTTCCAGTGACTTCCCAGAGGTTATATATCTGAGGCCTCAGTTCTCCTTCATGTGGTCTCTTCATGAGGCTAGCATGGACTTCCCCACAGCATGGTGGTCTCACAGTTTCAAGAGGGAGTATCCCAACGTGTCAGTGCCTATGAAGCTTCTGCTTGCATAAGACTCGCTAAGTGGTCAAGGTTAAGCTGCATGTGCCAAGCCCAGAGTCAATATGGCAGAGGAATACATAAATGGCAAGCAACAGGAGGCATGGTTCATCTGTGACCACCCATGGAACATCAGACTGCTATAGACAAGTGGGACATCAAAGTGGGTTGACAGCAGCAGATCCTGGGGCAGGGTTTCTGCTTCTTCATCTTGCTGTACCTTCTTTTATAAGGAACAAGTTCCCTACAGGAAGAAGAAGGTTCTTCTAAAAGTCAGGGCATATTACATTATGGAATGTGGGAACAAGGCTTTCTAGCCTCAGAGACAGTTGTCATTTTTGTACACAAAGGAGGGTATCAGTTGATTCACAATCTGAATTTGGTTTTGCCTCATTTGAAGAGACCTGAGTTTGACAACCCACAAGAGACTGAACAGGTTAATAGAAAATTTTCTTGAAAATAATAAATTTCCAGGGGACTTCAAGATGTACTAAATTCAGGTGTAACTGTTACAGTTAATAAGATAAAGTAGAACAAAAAATTTTGTGTCTTTAGCAAGTTGGTCACTCAATAAGGCCTGACTGGAGAATCTATTGTAGAGAGAAAATGGCAGACACCAAGAAGTGTAACAATAAATTAATTAATTAACATCAGGTTATTACGACACCATTTTTTTAAAAAAATGAGCAGGTTAATAAATTTCTGAATTACTAGGAGAGGAGCTTGAAAAAACTATCCAAGTATCTTTCCTTTGTTCAGAAAACAATAGAACCACCTAGAAATTTCAGTCCTGTGAGTTATGATCTTATTTCTATTCCCCAATGATACTAGATGAATCATTTATTTCTCCACTGCTTTATTTCCTCAGTTTTAATTTTCACTGGCAGAGAAAAAAATTCCAATTTTTAATTCTAAAAGCAGTTTTGGACCCTATTCCTCACCTAAAATTAATCCAAGTTAACCATACTGTTGTAGATATTTCAATTATAATTATATGCTCAGTTCTTTTCACATAGGTACATTTTTATCAATGCCAGAAGCATCATTTTAACATGTGAACTACTGATATGTGCATCTATTCATACTGTATATTTATGAGTATGAACTTGCATTTCTTCTATTCTGAAGTGTAACTGAAGTTGAATTAAGTAATGTGAGGCAAAGATGTAAACCAGTACACAGAATGATCTGTGTGTGTTTAGAACTCACTTGCCCCAGTACCATGATACAGAGATAAAAGTACACACCCTTCAAAATACAGAGCAATTGAGTTCAATTATGTTTACCCTCAGCCAGTTAATTAGAAAGAATTCACTCAGTGATGTCATTATGTCACCCTTGGGACTAAATACATCAGAGGGATCAGACAAAACGTGGCAGCAAGAATTTCCAGGGCTGGAGAAAGATGTGATGGTATTTTTCAGAAAGCTTTCCCAAATCAGCATGGAGAAACTCTTGAGTCGTTTTCAACCACTAACTCTTCTAATATGAGAGCCCATTGCCAGCAAGTTTACAGAAGATCATAATTCACCAAGAGTTCCCTTCAGAAGCTGAGTGATCTCTTGTGATTTAAGACTCCAAAAATACAAAAGAAAAGAAACATGCAATTTTTGTAAGAGCCTTGGACTCGGTACTTCTAGAAATGGAGACGTATCTAAGTTCACACTGCCAACTTTCTGGAGTTCAAGTAGAGAGGTCAAATCTATACACAGAATTTTTAAGGCTTCTCTGGTGTTCTCAGATGCACCTGGGCACAGCATTTTGAGAAGATCTGAACCCACCGAAGTGAGAATTTTAATTCACACCTACTAGGAAATGTGATAACCCTACTCTACCAGAACAATCTACATTTTACAAAGTGCTTCCAGGTATGTGATCTCATCTGATCCACATGTCTATGCTTGAAAGTGGGTATTAGAGTCCCCATTTTAAGGTGAAGAACACAGGATGGGAGAACTTTAAATGACTTAGCCAAGGTCATGCCCTCATGAGTGGCAGCACTACAACTTGACCCCTTTGACCCCATGCTAGATAGTGCTATTTCCATCAGACAGTGCCTCTCCCTGCCACCTCCTCTGTCTCTCTTTGGTTCTTAAAAGTGTTCCTGAAAGATCATCCCCATTGTTGAAAAACTCTTGACTTGCATATTTAGTCAACCCCGTGTACCCATGGGGTAGGGATAAGTATCTTTGAAAAGATGAAATCTCCTGAAATGAGAATTTTATAATGCAGTACTCCCCTGAGGATTTCTGTTCTACAGAACTGAAAGCAAGTTGAATTAGAGTGGCTACTCCACTCTCTTAGAGCTCTAAGATTCAGGGTCCTTGATTTCTTTAGGTAAAGGTTTTCTCATCAATACAGAAGGTCTCAACTAGAAGATCTTTCAGGCCTATTCTGAGCTTAAGATTCTATGATGATAGTTATGACCCCCAAATCTTCTTTGAGTTATTATAGCTAGAACCCCCCTCCTCTACGCCAGCCAGAAATAACTGCCATCAAGTTATATTCCTTCTTGGGAAAAGCTTCCAGAAAGGGACCTCACAAAAGGGAAGAGTTAAAATTTATAACTGCCCACCCTGATAGATGCCTTATATTTATCTCATTCAATCTAATCTTTGCAACTTCCTATTATTCTTATATTAGCAAGGAGGCAAAGCAGGTGCAGAGAAACTGGCATGTTGGCACAAGGTCACAAAACCTATTATCGACACAGTTAGGATTCAACCTGTTTGCTTTCAAATCCCTTGTTCTCTTTCCATAGAGCTATTTTGATAATGAATAAGCAAATGATCCAGAATACAGACAAAAGGAAACATTAGTCCTTAAATAACAGAAAAAGTAACACGGAAAGGTGAGCTCCTCAGGTGATGAGCAGTCACAGGATTGAGAGTATAGATTTTAAGGTGCCATCTTCCCAAAGTCTGTTAATGGAAATGCTGTGAAAGCAGAACAAGCACTGATCTGGGAGGCAGGAGACCAGGCTTCTGGTCCTGGCTCTTTTGATGTTCAAGCAAATACATTTTTAAATGCATGCTCTAAATAAGTAGTAGTTCTGCCCACTGGCTGGAAAATAACGACAGCAGCTAACATTCTCAAGATGCTTGTGTTGTGCTGGGTACCATTTAGAGCACTATACCTGACATTGCTTCATTTTCATCCTTATGATAACCTGGAAAGGTAATCCTATTTTGTGGATGAGGAAACCAAAGCTAAATTAAAAGTGATGTGCCTTCCCCAAGGCTACATGGTAAGTGGCAGAGCTGAGATGCAAAACCAACAAACCTGATTCCAGTTCCCAAGTGCTTAGCCACTGTGCTTAGAGTGCAAGGCATGTATGTATGTGGTTAGACAAGCATTTAGAAATGCAAATCCAAAAAGCAAATTCAGGAAGAAAGACTTCACTACAAAGCCAGATTGCACAAGGGGAAAGTCCTATATAAAGTCATTATTGTATTACTCAACTTTCTTCAATAATTGTCTCTGCTTGGGGCGCCTGGGTGGCTCAGCTGGTTAACCGTCTAACTCTTGATTTCAGCTCAGGTCATGATCTCATGGTGGTAGGATCAAGCCCTGTGTCGGGCTCTGCACTCAGCAGGGAATCTGATTGAGATTCTCACCCTATGGCCCTACCCCCCACTCCCTCTCTCTCTCTCTCAAATAAATAAATAAATCTTAAAAAAAAAAAAAAAGAATTGCCTCTCCCAGAGGCTACACTTGAGTATGAACATATTGGTCAGAGTACCTGGTATGATCACATGAAATTGCATTTAACAGAAGACCCAAAACGGTGGCTTATCTGAATCAAGGTCTGTTTTTCTCATGTAACAAGCAGTCCAGGGCTGCCCAGCTACATGCTAACTTGGGGACCTGTCCAATTGGCTCTTCTTGCATTTCCCAGCCACTGCCTTTAAGAGTGTTGCTTTCTTCCACTTGCTTGAAGGATGAATGCTGCACCTTCTCTATCTATGCCGTCTGATACGTAGTGACTAGACACATGTGGCCATTTATATTTAAATTAAGTTAGATCAAAAATTCAGTTCCTCAGTCACACTAGCCACAGTTCAGGTGCTCAATAGTCACATGGGCAAGTGGTTATTATATTGACTGGTGCAGGCATAGCTCATTTCCATCATCACAGGAAGTATTATTACACAGCACTGCTCTAGATATTACATTTGCAAATTTGGCAAGAAGATGAAAGGAAGATGAGGAAGGACAGAAAAAAACTGAGTGTAAACTGAAACTGTTTCCTTTTAACAAGAAAACAATAGCTTTCATGGAGTCCTTGCCCAGCAGAATTTTGCTTTCACTTCATTGATCAGAATTAGATCACTTGATCACTTCTAGATGCAAAGGGAATTTTGTTAAGTGGGCCTATTGCTGCCCTGAGCTAAAATGGGAGCTGTGGCTAAGGAAGAGGACAGAATATATGATTAGCTAAGTAAGTAGCTGTCTATGTCAGACTCAACATCACGTGTGAGTTGTGCTTTAAATTAGTCCAATTTACCAAAACAGAATGGGAAAATCAGGCAGTAAACATCTGTCATTGCACAGATGTGGGGCCCTGGGCATGTGAAGACAGTAAGTCAGTGATTACTGCCACCTGGTAGTGCCTTGCAGGAATAAGTGGACAATGAAGCAGGAGGGAAAAAAAAAAAATGGAGAAAGAAGGTATTCATTTAAGCTTGTCCAGAAAGAGCCCTGGCTCTTGAACCCTCAGGCCTTCACCAGTTGGAGTCCCACAACAACAGACTGTGGTGAGAGAAGAGAGCGGCCTTGCTGTGGGAGACAGGAAGCCTGAAGTCTGCCCTGTACAGTAAACAGTGAGGCTGACTTAGCTCATGGCCAAGTGGGTAAGGGCCAACTTCTCTGAAGTGGCCAGATGGTCTGATATGGCATCTGAAGTACACCTCCTTGTGGGCTTTCTTAAGGAGATGGCACTTTAAGGCACTTTAGCTGGGCTCTGGCTGTACATGGCATGGTAGTGTTCACCCAATGGATCCAATAGCAGAAAGAAAGCTGCAGATAGCTTTCAGACCCCCAGCTGGCAAAGTCCTAAACTCATATGGTACCAAATTCAAGTTTTAATGGCATAAAACTTAGAGGTAACAAACATCTGGCAGCCTTATGTACAGGCATAAAGGGACTGTCTTGAGATGATAGCAAGTAAGATGCAGGGGCTGTGGCTAGGAGAGGGTAGATAAACTTTGCTTCAATATCTTGTCTCTGGTGAGTCTTAGAGAAAAACAGAAAACAGTTGTATATAAATATGTAAAGACAAAAGGCAATGAGCTTACATCTTTCCCCTATTGTCACTACCCCTTTGCTTGACCAGTTTTTGACAGATGCTTGTTTTTCGCTGTTGATTGAACAAAAGGATGACTTAGTTTAAAATGCATCAGGAGTCAAGGAGAACAATTTGTTTGCCCCTAAGTAATTTTCCACAAGGAAAAGCAACGATGACACTTGGTTATTTCATCTCTAACAGATGCAAACTCATTCCCAAAAAGACATCTGGAGGCTGAAACACCAAACTGATATGTTGCATCAATGATCGTGTGAATGGCTATTTCAAAAGGAGGAGATGGCAAAGAGAAGTTGGAGAACACATTTGGAAAATAAAATCTATTGCAATCTAGGGCTTTTAGTAAATAAATAAATACCCAGCCCTGAAGTTATGATTCGGTGTGAGGTGAAGGATGGAGACAGGAAAGGGAAGGAATTCGATCTCATATGTGCTGCAAAGCTCTGAAAGTTGGAGAACATGAAACACTTAGCTTTCCTTGAAGAGAGAGGAGCCCCATTGCTAATGCTTAGACCCATGACCAGAGTTATATTTACCAAAGAAGGTAGAGATTGATTCATTTATACAGACGTATTGGTTTCCTGGGCTGCCGTGACAAATACTACATACTGGATGGCTTAAACAACAGAAATGTATTGTCCCACGGGACTGGAGGCTGGAAGCACAAAAATCTAAGTGTTTGTAGAGTTGTTTCCTCCTGAAGGCTGTGAGCTCTTTCTCATATCTCCTCTGTTCCATGCATCTCTGTTGGCTTCGGGTGCTTTGCTAGAAATCTTTGCTGTTCCTTGGCTTGTGGAAGCATAATTCCAATTTTCACGTGGCATTCTCCCTGTGTGCATGTCTCTGTGACCAAATCTCCCCTTTTTATAGGGACACAGTCATATTGGATTAAAGGCCACCCTCATGACCTCATCTTAACTTGATCAACTGCAAAGACCCTATTTCCAAATAAGATCACATTCACAAGTATTAGAGATTAAGTCTTCAACATTGGCGGGGGAGGGGGGAGAGATGCAACTCAATCTGTAACACCAGATAATCTTGGGCAAAGAGTGATTTTCTTTTCCATCTTGTCACTGTAGACCAGGCTATGTAAAACTAAACTTGATGGTATCACTTTTTTCCTTGGGGAATTACTAACATTGAAAAACCAGCCCCTCTCATTTTCCAGATGTTTTCCAGCTACGGTCCCTTTCTTTATAAAATTCAAAACATACTATTCGAATCTAGGACTCTGTGTTAGAAGTTTCCAACAATTTTTCTACCTCCTCATCTTCAACTCACTCCAGAGAGTCAAGACCTTGAATTTGGAACTTAGTTCTGAAAGTGTAGTGTTTCCATAGTTTAATACCTTCCTGACTCATTCAAAAACTGGAAAGTTTGGGGGCGCCTGGGTGGCACAGCGGTTAAGCGTCTGCCTTCGGCTCAGGGCATGATCCCGGCGTATGGGATCGAGCCCCACATCAGGCTCCTTCACTATGAGCCTTCTTCCTCTCCCACTCCCCCTGCTTTTGTTCCCTCTCTCAGTGGCTGTCTCTATCTCTGTCAAATAAATAAATAAAATCTTAAAAAAAAAACTGGAAAGTTTGGATAGTCAGTTCAGTTCAACCAAATTTTACTGAGAAATTTATCTGTGTCCGGCATTGTGCTGGGGATTTAAATATGAACTCTATGCTTTACCCTCTGAGTACTGCTGAAAGGAGAGTCCAGACACTGGTCTTTCCTGACATAATCACATTCTCAGCCCTCACGAGAGGAAAGAGTGGAGGGCAAGGTGGGGAGCTCTGCTGTTAAGCAAGTCGCTGCATATTTAGGGAAGCAATTAAAAAAAAAATCAGGTGAGTCTATTCTGAAGGCTCAGATATGCTATGAGCCCACCCTTAACTCCATGTAATGCTCTTTCCCTGTTCTGCTACTTCAGCTCTGCTCCCAAGGTTCTCAGTGCAAAATGGAATCACTTTCCCTTTACCTCATCCTGTTCATTTCCTACCCTGCCCTCCCCCACAAATAAGTGAATAAATTACAGAAAATTACTTGAAATCGTTTCCTATGGGAAAAAAATAAAATCCAAGAGATCATGGGTCAAGTGAGTATGTAGCAGTGGTTTGGATTTTTTTTATAACCTCCCAGAAAACAGCACTTACAGACTCTGTTGAACACTATTAAGTCACCCATCATTATTCTCTTTTCAGAGCTAAATAATCTCAATTTCCTTAACCTTTATCCCTGGTCCCATGTGCTAACCTTCTGATTATTTGTATTGCTCTCCTGGACCTTGGGTTCTTTTAAATTCTAGAGTCAAAACTGGATGCTATAATCAAATAAGCGCAGAGGCTCTGTGAAGGATACTGCAAAGAGTACAAATATTGTTTAGCCCAAGACGTGTGCAAGCAGGGGCAGGGAGGGGAGTGGGTGTGGAAGAAACACAGCATAAGATTATAAAATGCTTGAAAACTGAAATGTGTGCCATAAGTGCCAAATAGCACTGGCGCTAATTGGACAGGCATCCCCTCTGGACACGTCGGCCTGTGATATAAGGCGCAGGAAACGTTGGAGCTGACAATTTCTCTGTTAGGAACAGCCTTGTGTCAGCAGGGTTTGGGCTGCTTACCAGGAGGATGTCGGCAGCATGACAGGTTAGCTCACAGGCCTTTACTTACAACATAATCACATTTACTCGGTGACAGCAATTTGGCCATTGGGTTCATGGAGAGATTTGTCGGTCTTGTCAAGAGTTCTCCAACAAGCCCTTTGGAAATGTGTGGCAGTAAGGACATGTCATTGTTGATGCTGTCCAGTGGCAAACTCCTTTGGCCCTGAGATACTATCACAGCCTTAAATTATATCCAATTTGAGAAAAGTTCTATATAGGTTTCCATGTGCCACTTACTAGGAAGCTCACTGCTTCCCAGGTTCACCTTTCCTTGAGCACCCAGAGCCTCACGGAGACCTTTCTCCCTTTACAGCCAGGGGGTTAAGGCAGGTGTGCTTCTCACTACTTACTGTCTTTACTGATACTGGTGTATTTTCTGCTTCATCTATTTCCCAAGGTAGCTAATCTTATTCTAATTCCCCCCCATCCTCGATACAAAAGACTTCAAGGTAAGAACATCAACTTCCAATGAGATCTTGTCATTTGTAACAACATGGACGGACCCAAAGGGTAGTACGCTAAGTGAAATAAGTCAGAGAAAGACAAATACCATATGATTTCACTCATATGTGGGATCTAAAACACAAAACAAATGAATAAACAAACAGAAAACAGAAACAGACCCATAAACACAGAACAAACTGATGGTTGCCAGAGGGCAGGAGGTGAGGGAATGAACAAAACGGGTGAAGGGGAGTGGGAGATGCAGGCTTGTAGGTATGGAGTGAACAAGTCACGGGGATGAAAGGTACAGCATGGGGAGTATAGTCAATGGTATTGTGATAACATTGTATGATGACAGATGGTAGCTAAGCTTGTGGTGAGCACAGCATATCATATAGACTTGTCAAATCACAATGTTGTACGCCTGAAACTAGTGTCACATTGTGTGTCAACTATACTTCAATTAAAAAAAAAAGGAATGTCATCCTCCAGTCTACCTTTTATTTATGTTATCCCTAATCTATTCTTCATATTTCTCCTCCCCACCCTCCACCCCCCACCCATTTTACACACACACACACACACACACACACACACACACACACACATACACACACACACACCTCCCCTCTTCATACAACCATTTAGCTCCTGATTTGGGTCCTAGATGAACAAATCTACCTTGTTTTCATCTCCTGTTGCAATCCATTCAAATCTCATTCCTTAAGCATCCAGGACTTATTTTGTCATTACAATCTAGACCAGAGAATAGATTATCTAAGCACACGCACACTCCCCTTTTTAGGCTTTCAAATTCACAGGCCACAGTGAATGAGAGGAGATGTAATCTTGGGTAATAACAAAATTTCATGGAAATCCCCAGGCATTACAGGCAGTGTATACTCAAAACAATCAAGTACAACAACAAACACAGGATTTACTGGGAGAACAAAGGTTATGGGAGAGCCCGAGCTTATTTTGCATGATACAAACAATTCTATTGACTCGAAGTTTTCATTCTAAGACCTTCCTGTATCATTTGGCATTTGATGAAGATGAAATGTAACAGGGTCACATGTCATGTCATTTATGATAACTTAGCATTACGGTTGGTTGGGAAATAAGACCAGGCGTATGAGGCTCATGGATTTCTTTGCTGTAAATTCCCAGCACCTGTTTATAATGTACTTTTACTGAGAAAACAGCTCCAATAACATTATATAGCGTGGTTCATGAATGCTATTAACCATCTCTATTGCATGTTACAAATTTAAAAGGTTTTTAACTTTACAGACAATCCATAGGTTTATGAATTGAAAGCCACTGAAATAAATCATCCTTAGTAATGAAAAGGGAAAAAAGGGCATGATATAATTTCTATTTGTCAAGGTATAATGATGTCACCATCCATTTATCCTCTGCACTTAAAGGTTGAAGCTATTCAACAAATCTCTCCTCAGCCAAATACATCTGGTGCCTTAATGGAGGCCATGGCACAGGTTTCTGATTAGTTCACATATCACTCACCAATTAGAACAGAAGGTAAAACTTATTTTTCCCTATCATGAGCAATTCATTAGAACAATAACCTTTAATGTAATGAATAATGGCAGGACCTCAAAATTAAAAGAAAAAAAAAATGTTATCACTTTAAGATTATCTCTCTGAATAGTTTGTAGATTAAACAGATTTGCTTATAGAGATGCTATTTTTACTCCAATCACTGTTTTTGATTTCTTTCTTTAACCAATAATTCCGTTAATCATTATGAGGACAGAAAGTGGGGTAAGCGGCTGCTGGTCAAGTCTTACCTTAAACATAACATATACCTACTTACAGGGCTGCCATGAACTATTGGGGAGGTTGTTCACTGCCCAAAGGAGCCAAGCTGAGGGCCAATATGGATTGAAATGCAGCCTTCAAATCAATAAACAGTCCTCATACACTGGCATTGGTTGTATTTGCCAAGGGAATGGGCACATGGACATGGTGTCATACAGACTAGGGGCAGCTTTTGCACTTATGGGATACTAGATATAGAATGACCTTAGGAAAACCTATCTCACTTCTGCTTTTTTGGCTGCTCACATGCTGGGAAGTCTCAGGCAGCACCCATACTTCAACTAGGACTCAGTGCTGGTTGAGGGTGAATTAAACATGCCAAAAAACTCAGTGAAAAGCCTGCCCTCCTTTAAATTCTGCTAGATGGTAGAGAACATCACTTCTCAGCACTGTCCTAGGAGATGTAGCCATTTCAGGTAGAAAAATGCTTTGAGAAATTCTTGGGGTAAAAGTGGAGTCTAAGAAAATGAAGCTTCGGCGAAAGGGGGACATTACTCCACATATTAGAAGGTAAAAGTTGGGGAGGAGCTGTAAGAGGGAGAAGGAGAGGCTCAGAAGGAAAAAGGGAAAAGTTGAGAAAAGAGAGAAAGGAATAGCAATGGTCAATGCTTCCTATTGTGCAAACGTTACCCCCTCAGTAAGTACCTCCCAACCATCAGTGATGTCTAGAAGAATCACAAGATACTTGGTACAAGTGGGTTCTTGTAAAAAATAAAAATAAAAATAGTTAAGTGATTCAGTTCAGCTTCCACTTCAAAATAGACACATCTAGGTGTGCCTGCATGGCTCAGTTGGTTAAGCATCTGCCTTGGATTCGGGTCATGATCCCAGAGTCCTAGGACTGAGCTGGGTGTCAGGCTCTCTGCTCAGCAGGGAGTCTGCTAGGTTCTCCCCCTCTGCCCCTCCCTACCTCTCATGCTCTCTCTCTCACTTGCTCTCTCTCTCTCTCAAATAAATAAATAAATAAATAAATAAATAAATAAATAAAATCTTTTAAAAAAAATAGACACATCTAATGAAGATGCAGATACCAGAAAACCTCCAGGCATGTGCCTCTGATTTTCTTATAGCCATGAAATCTAGGGCCTGAAGACAATCTGTCTTAGAACAGGAGGAGCTCCCTATCCCAACATTCATATTACACTCTCTTTTACTAACTAACTAACTAACATAAACATAAGTGCTAAGCGCTCTACATGTACCATCTCATTTAATCTTCAGAGCAATTCTACTGGGCAGGTGGAATTATTCACCCCATTTCACAGCTAAAGAAATGGAGGCTTGGAAACTGTTATGTCATCTGCCCAGAGTGTCAAAGCCCATGAGGAATGGAGCTGGAATTGGAACTTTCTGGATTCAGATGCTCTATTCTTTTTTTTTTTAAGACTTTATTTATTTATTTGAGAGAGAGAGAGAGAGAGAGAGAGAGAGACATGAGCAGGGGGAGGGGCATAGGGAGACGCATACTCCCCGCTGAGCGGAGAGTCCAATGTGGTGCTCGTCCCAGGACCCAGGGATCATGACCTGAGCTGAAAGCAGATGCTTAACCAACTGAGCCACCCAGGCACCCCATTCTTTTTTTTTAATGGTGGTAAAAATCCACATAACATAAAATCCATGATTTTGAACAATTTAAAGTAAACAATTCAGTAGCATTTCCGGGCCTAGCAGTAGCACGTTCACAGAGTCGTGCAACCATTCCCACCACCTAGCCCCACAACATTGTCATTACCCCAGAAGGAAGCCCTGTACCCTTTAAGCAGCCACCCTCTCACCCTCCCCTTCCCGCTGGCCCCTGGCAACCACTAATCTGCTTCTGTCCCTCTGACTTTGCAGAGGCCCTATTCTTGCCCACAGGGTGATACTGTACCCCGCACCCTCTTGGTGAAATACAGAGGAGGCTTTAGGGTGCCCACAGCTGCCCTGAACCGGATCATGGTGATTAAGATCCAGAGCTGCACTACAAAAAGATGTGACAGGCTGAGAAAGTAAGAGGCTCTTCTGGCAGCTTTGCTGGTAAAGCTACATTTTCAGAGCATGGGTTTCCAAGCAAGATTCAGGTTAATTCAAAGATGTGCAGGAAGGAGAACCTTGAAAACTTAAGTTATGGAAAAGGAAGAAAAGATCCCAAAGGATCGGGTTTGGCAAACCATGAGGCAAAGAAAGGGAAGTAATCATTAAGTGAATGCAAACACATATACAAAGACTTTTGAGGAAAGAGAGGTTCCCTCCAGGCCATGGGAAATGATTCACGAAAGAGAGCACTTTAAACAAATAAACACAATTTTTTTTTAAACTCTCAAAACATCGTTTTTTCCTCCATACTGTTTGGCTGTCTTAAAAACCACGGAACACTACAACAAAAACTAATAATGTACTGTATGGTGACTAACATAACATAACATAATGAATGAATGAATGAATGAATGAATGAATAAATAAATAAATAAATGTAAAAGCTTAAAAAAAACAAAACAGAATTTACTGCACTTCTGGCTGCAGGAGGTACAGACTATGTGCTCCTACTGGAGAAGCAGGGAGCGAGAGCACGAGGTACTCAGTGGTCAACCAGCTACACAGAACGAGAAGGAGCTAGAGCTAGCCAAGTCAAACTACCGTCTTAGAACAGGTGTTCAACTTCTCTGGGAGAATACAACTCTTCCATTCCCACATCACAGAAAAAACCCTGGGTCTCACTCTTCTTTGATTTTGTCTGTGGCTACCTGCACCAATGTGCTGCAAATCAGCCTAAGTCAGCAGTTTCCACCTAAGAGCCAGGGAAAGGATTACTATGTCCAATGGGGTACAGGAAGTTAGGGAGAAGAAAAGAAGAGGCAGCTTCTTCTCTGTTGTGATTTAGGACTCAGTTCTTGCCTCTGCATAGGCAGGGGAGTGGACTGGGTATCCTTCCTCCGGTCCATTCATGCTACATAAGGTACCTCCTGGCACTTAGGCAGGTTCCTAGAGGGAAGGCCTGAATGCCCATTGACAAACCTTCTCCCCCCCCCCCCCATTATTCTGGGAAGTGTGCTTGGTGGCCCGAGCCTTTCTCATTGTGAGCTTGCTTTGACTTTCCCCCTTTGCTCCACCAGCTCTCATACACACTTGCTTCAAGGCACAGCACTCATCCCTTCTTCTGTGAGGCCACCTGTAGCTTAATCTAGGCCCTAGGAATTTTTCCCTTTTCTGTATTTCAATAGCACATTCATAGTTTGTGCCACAAAATCTAGTATTTGAATGTAATTTATAGCTGTGATTCTCTACCCTGAATTTTAGTTCATATTATATGGATAACAGTGACTCATCAATGGGACTTGCTTTTGAAGTCAGAAGACCTAGGTTCAAGTCCTGCCTCTGTCCATTACTGCATGACCTTGGATAAATCCTATAACCTTTCTTTGAAAAATGGGAATAACAACACTTGCCCCACTCATTTGCAGGTATAGCATCCAATGAGATCATGTATGTGAAAGTATATTATAAAGTACACATGAACAATATATTGTTTAAACTCTATAGTTATTTTTTTAAAGATATATTTATTCATTTATCAGAGAGAGAGAAAGAGAGAGCACGCGCCCAAGTGAGCACAAGCAGGGGGAGTGGCAGGCAGAGGGAGAAGCCTGATGAGGGCCTTGATCCCAGAACCCTGGGATCATGACCTGAGCTGAAGGCAGTGCTTAACTGACTGAGCCACCCAAGCACCCCTAAACTCTAGTTATTTCAAGAGTCAAGGTCTTGTGACTTCCAGTAAAGTTGTGATTTTCTTACTAATCATCATCGATTATATTTTTAAAATAAAACAATGCTATCTCCTTCTAAAATACTTTTAAGCCAAACTATTATCTTTCTCCTCTAACTGCAAATAAAAACTTAAATGCTAACTTGAGCATACCAAATAATTAAATGTAGGCAATTCTTGTTAGGTTTCTGTATCTTACTAATGCTAAGAACCAAACTCTATCCAACTACAATACTACCTGCAGAAGAAAATGCACCTAATACAGAATTTGTGAATTTACACACTGTCAAAATTGGGGTTGGTATATCCCAATACATTGGGATGAGTGTATCCATTATGGGTTAAAGCAGGTTCAAGGCTGCCAGACAACTAAGAGTGCAAAGAATATTACATAAAAGATATTTACGCTGCTAAAGAGAACAAACTCTTTGAGTCTTCTGAAAGTGCCTTTCTATATACAATTTATATGCTAATTATAAATCATTTGAATATATTAGATAAAGCAGGTTCCCTAAGGACCTAATGTTTGGTACAATTTGTCCTTGAGAAAAACAAAGAATAAAATATTATAAAGGCCCAGGTTTTTGCAATGGCCTCAAGAGCCTACCAGATCTGCCCCCAAATGCCCCATAATTTTCTTCCTTGTTCTATCAGCCCCAGCCACGTTCGCTTCCTTGTTGTTCCTTGACTGGACCCACCTGGGGGCCTTGGTGCTGGCAGCTTGCTCTGCTTGGAATGCTCTATTCTGAGATATTAGCAGGGCTGACTGCTTCCCTTCCTTGGAGTCTTTGCCTGGACATTTCCTCCTCAAACAAGAGACCCTGACCACACTAGGTGAATGCGCAACCCTCCATTTTATATGCTGTTACTCTGCATAGCACTTATCACCTTTTAACATAATAGATAATATACTTCCTTACAGAATGTGTCATCTATCTCTCTCCCTGATAGAATACAGGCTCCCAAGGCAGGGTTCTTTCTGTACCATTTACTACTGTCCCCCAAGCACCTAGAACAGTGCCTGGTACATAGACTCTCAATAAACTGTCCTGAATGAAAGGACGCTAAAGCTGCTGGGTGTTTGTAACATGGGACTTGACTTCAGAGAGCTACCTAGAAAGAGAGATTTCCAGAGAGACTGTAGAGATCTTCTGGTGAGAAAATGAAAAATAGCAGAACAGAAAAACAAGGATGAGGAAGAGGAAATGAAAGCAGAACGAGGGGAAAGGGGAGAACCATAAGTCCCCTTTGCCTCATGGAACTGAAGACTTTTTCCACACAATATATAGGTTGGGTCTTTTGTTCTGTTTTGGTTTGGTTTGGCTTTTTTGCTTGACTGGGTTTTTTTGTTTGGGTTTAGTTTGGTTAGGTTTTGCTCTTTTAGGCTGGTTAGCAGGGAAGTGAGAGTAGAAGTGAAAAGACCTAAAGACTTCTGGGTGGCCTTTCTTGGAGGGATTCCTGGAGGTCAGAGCAATTTGAGCACAAGCCCAAAAGAGTCCCAACAATGCGACAAACATGTAGGAGGAAATTCCCACATCATTCCCATTCCAGAAGGAGTCACCCTCACCCCGAAACAGAGAAGGACAGGAGGGAGAGAGAATTGGCCAGCTCTTAGAAGAGCCACAGCATTCATGGGAAATCTCTTTTGGTTGATTAAGTTCTTCGGTGTAAACTGGAGCCTACAGGGCTTGTGAAGAGGGTGTGTGTGTGTTTGGTAGAAAGGAAATGTGGAGAAAGGGGGTGGTAGGTTTAATCTAACTGACATTCTCTTTTATAATTCATTCTAAATAGAATTGGATATTCATCGAAGTCTATTGGACACTTGTGCCCTTCATGAGGAGGCCTGGAAGTGATGCTTTTTAATTTTATAATTCAGAATGCTCATGCCTGGTGAGTCCAACTTAGTGACATTTGACCACTTTAATTGGATACTTTGCTCTAAAATGTAAGTATAACCTCAGAGAAAAATGAAGGAATTAGGTTTCCTTACTCCAGACCACATAGGATTCCTTCTTGGTCATTAGGATGTGTGTTAACTTATTTTTCTCTAGGACCCTAACTTATTTCCCAAAGTCTGATAATAAATTTCCCAGACTCAGGATGGAAGAAAGGATCGAAGGAAGAAAAAAGAAATATCACTTATTCTCCTGAAATAGCATCTTCCCTTTGTCAGTCTCTGCTCTGGGTATGGGGCCACCTCTGCGGCTACCTGGCCTCTGCCACACCTCAGAGCAGGTGCTTCATAAAGAATAACACACCTAATGTAATCAGGAAAGAAGAATATATATCAGCTTTATTTCTCAAATGAGAATTTAGCATGATTCACAGACTTGGCCCCTACTAGTTACTTAACAACGGCCCTCAGGTCAAGAACGATCCCACACTGTTGGGATGTAAGACCATTTTCTTTTATAAAACACAGCAAGAACCATGTTGGTTTCTCATTTCTCAATATTTCCCCGTCTCATCCTCTCCCAACAAGGTAAGCTTAATCCTGTTACACCTTCTGAAAGCAGGTTTTCAAAAAAGAATTGGGTTACTATTGACCGCCCCTGAAGAAATTATTGCACACGATGGGTCTGTCTGTAGGCTGCTTCTTAATACCACTGCTCTGGGTGACATCCTGGGTATCTATGTTCTTTCAAGAGATGGCCACACATTGTAACATAGTGGTTGAGGTTTTTATCTTTTCCTATTAGGCAGGAATTATTTCAACACACTCCCCTTTGAAAGAGACCATGACAAACTAAATGACAATCTGTCCTATACTGTTGTGAGCCCCCAGTCACAATGACTAGAGTTTCTTTAAGCACAGACCTCCCTATAGATTAGGACATATATCTTAAGCGCCAATGTTAAAGTTAATGCAGAAGTTCAGAGGTGCAAAATAATTTAAATGTGCCCAAGTAGTAGCAATAACATCTCTAAAATCTCAGCAGTGAATTATGGATATGTGGAATATTAAAAATGCAAAGCTAACTCAATTTGCATTTGCAATGCCCCCTAGCTGTTACTGGGGAGGAGGAAATTGCTTTCTGCTGAATTCAAGGGCACACTACTTAGTGCTGTATTTAAGTCAAGGAGGAAAATCACTCATTTTTATTCTACCACTTAACGTGTGCTTATGTAATCTGTCTGGCACTGGAGTCAGTTGTCTGATATTATTTTCAATCACAGAAAGAGAATATATAATTCAATCATTACACCTTTATTTTCACTTGCTGGGCGATCTCTCGAAGCCTTATTACCACCAGTAAATGCCAGCCTGTCATCAATCAGTGCTTAGCACTGAGACTGGCTCTGACAAACAGCATTAGCCAAGGTATTATTATTTTTACTTTTGAGAAGGGGAATGAGGTGAGGGCAAGGTTACATTTGCCCTATCCGATGGGCAGAGAATACATTCCTTCCCCAGGGCCTCCCCTACCTCCCCCCATCCTTTGCCATCCAACCCTGGGCCATCTCTTTACCAAGCAGGTAAATTCTCAAAGGTTGGATAGACATGCAAATTAGTAGGTAATATACTGCAAATCAGGAAACTGCTTTCAACTTTGTATCTTCTCCCACCTTGTTCCTTCTCCTCTCCAACTGCTCACCCAACTGCTCCTTTTCATCTTCCCCGCACACTCAGCTTCATCTGGTCCGTTCTCCTCTGGGATGCCAGTGGACATTTCCGACACTGCCCATTGGGCTATGACGATGGTGTTGCCTGTCACCACCTTCTGGCAAAGGGACTCACATAGAGCAGCCCACCAGGCAGAAGAGGCAGCAGCTGACATTTCTTAAAGTGGAAGCCCAATAAGAAAAACTGTCTGTTAAAGGGGAATCATATTCCTCTGATTTACAAATAATGTGGGAGTCCCTGATCACGATGAAAATGAGAGATAACACAGTGTGGTGGACAAGGTTGGCCATGAATTCCAGTCTAGAGAACACTACTCAGTGTTGGTCTATTTCTCACTAATCTCTGTCATTGTGTTTGATGGTCATGTTGGTCATAAGTTGCTTTGTTTCCCTTTTCTCCATATTTCCTTGTATTTGTCACCTTATCAGGAGTTATTGCTTTCTTTTTCACTTACCCTGGGTAGGTGCGATATGGTTGATTGCGGTGGATCTTAGACCACAGTTTTATAAGTACTGTGTAGGCTGTACACCCAGGAATTCTGACTCATTAGGTGTGGGGAGGAAGGTCTAAGGATCTGCATCTTTAATAAGAACCTCTCTCCCACCAACTGGTTCTGTGGGTAGTTCCAGACTACTCTTTGTGAAATGGCCTTTTGAAAGCCACAGAAAAGAGGAAGATACTGTTGTGTGGTCTAGTGTGAATGGTCTCCTCCTCCTATCCCTTTCCTTCTCTCTCTCCCTCTCTCTCTCCCTCTCTCTCTCTCTCACACACACACATACACTCTCTCTCTCTCTCTCAATTTGGTCCATGTGACAGAAGGTCAAGGTTGTATCTTTGTTTCTGCCTTATAAAATCAAGAATCTTTTTGGCAGACTGACATAATAGGCTATAAACATTATCTTTACTTCCACAAAGAGGCAGAAATAACTCCCCAGCATCAATGATGAGGCACAGGGATCCCCAGAGGGTGGAACATGAGAAACTGAATTAGAGGTCAAGACTAGCTTCCTAAAACCAATTCTCCTGTTTTTCTGATAAATAAAACATCCTTGGACTTGGTGGTTTGGGATTTGGTAGTTCTATATAGAGCACTCAGAAAGATGAATAATTGTAATTCAGGGGGTTATTCAAAAGCCATATAATTTCCTTATATACTTATAATACATGTGAGCTGAAAACCAGGTGAGACAGACTAATTAGGAGTATCTTAGACAACAGAAAGCCCATTTGGTCCTTGGAATTGTGAGCTCAGTCTCTGGTCAGATGGTATTTTAAAAATCAGAATTCAGGCTATTGTTTTGAAAAAATACATCAGATAGAAATGAGAGCAGACAAATGAGAGATTTATAATCCCCATGGTACACAGTTCATAAATTGGCTGCCCTTTTATCTCTGCAGTGGGAGAAATGGGGAAATTCTGAAAACCCCAGAAGAAATAGACAGGATGTCTAAGTTAAGAATGCAAGGGGAAAAGGACTCCCTATTAAAACAAAATACTGCCCCCTTTGCCCTGCACATATCATAACTTAGCTCTTTTATTCCATCCGAGCTGGGTTTTGCTAGGTGATTTATTAGTTAGTCTGGATTTAGCACTGGAAGGAAGGACAACTGGAAAGTGCCTCCCCACAGTGTTATTTCATGAATTTCACTTTCCTCTTGAAATTCACATGTTGTGAATCCCAGTTACCACCATCTTGTCCCAGATATAAGCAGCTTCCATTATAATTATGTGAACTAAGCACGGACAAAAACTCCTTGTCAATGACTTTAGCAAAATTGAAACCAAATAAAAGCTGTCCATCCCTTACTACACATTTTTGAAATAATAAGGGACTGCATCAATCCAAAACTACAGACCCCTTTGAGCATGCCCTCTCTGTTCCTTCTTCTAAGTCAAAGGCGACTATTCTGTAGCCAGTGGCTAGACACAATGAACAATCTCATTTTTCAGGTGAGAGATTATCCTCTTTCCAGGAGGGACTCTGTCCACATGGGTCTAACAACACACCAATACTGTAACAATACAACATCACGACACCCACACAACAGGAATTATATACCTACAGTAACAGGACAGTCATTCCATCTCAAAGGAAAAGAAAGTTTAGATTCATGGTAGATGTTGGGATGATAAATCAGAATATTGCTAAAGATAGGGCAGCATAATATGGAAGCTGGCCCAAAGGGAAATTGTTACAACATAGATAACACTGGGTTAAAGCTACAGAAAAATGAAAAGGGAAAAATCAAACTGTTTAAACATTAAACATTTGTTTAAATATTAAAGTAAAGTTAGCCTGACAGCAAAATCGATATTAAATCAGGCCTGGAAACTGTTTTACGACCTCAAACCCTGGGCTTCTTAACTGCCAGTGTCATAAATGATGTCACTTTTCAGCATGATCGTGGCTGCTAGCAGGCAGGTCAGAAATGCCAGCTTTAATTTTAAAATGTTCATTTGTGATGTAATTTAGAGTTTACTCCCAGGGACAAATGTCACTCTCTGGACATGAGCCCCTCAAAGTGCTGTTGTGAGCAAAATGTGCTCCCTCTTGATTCCCTTCCACCTTAACAGCGATGGTTTCCAGAGGGGCCTGTGAGTTCTCTTGGGTTTGAACAACATATTTGAGAACAATAATACATGAGTTGAGTTTTGTGTTGTTGTTTTTTTTTTCCAGTCAGTGAAGCAAAGAATCTGAGGAAATGTTTCTGGGGTGAAAGGGAAAGAAGCTGTAGGAAGCTGTACCTGCTACAGAACTTTCTATGAGCAGGCTGGGATTTGAGGTGAGCCATGTGGGCAGAATGGGGTTTCAGCAGAGGGACAGCCTCGAGCTACCAACCACAGAAGGTGACTTGCTAGACACGTACGAAAAGATCGCCAAATGTCTCCATGATTGACTTCTTTACTCTGAAATCCTGAAAGACCTGCTAAAATCCTGAAAGACCTGGAAAGAGAAACACAGGGCTTCCCTGGGTCTGCCTTGTGGAAGTTGCTGGCTTCCCTCAAGGCAGGATTAGCTTGCAATGAAGGTAGCTGCTTCCAGTAAGTAGGGGTGCACTGGGTTTACATTCTTCATACATGGATTTAGAAAGAACATAGCATGGATTATTCACTTGCAATACTCTAGTTACCCCATGGAGATGTGTGGTTTAACTAAGCAGTCACCATTAAGGTCCTGATCGAACAGAACAAAGGAAAGCTAAGGCTTGCGGGGGGATGGGGGGGTGTATGTGTGTGTTTGGAGGAGTGGTGATGATGAGAGACTATCACTTTGCTAGATCTTCCCTAACAAAGTGCCACACACCGGGTGGCTCCAACAATGGAAATTTATTGTGTCACAGTTCTGGAAGCTGAAATCCAAAATCAAGGGCCATGCTCCCTTGGAAGTCTCTAGGGAAGAATCTGTTCCAGGCCTCTCTCCTCATTCCTGGGAGTTCTTTGGTTTGTAGCAGCATAGCTCCAATCTTCACATGCTGTCTCTCTGTGTCCAAATTTCCCCTTTTGATAAGGACATTAGTCCTATTAGATTAGGGAACCACCCTACTCCAGTATGATTTCATCTTAACTAATTACACCTGCAAAAATCCTACATTAAAAATACTCACCTTTTGAGGCAGTGGGGGGACTTCAACATATGAATTTTGGAGGGATACAGTTCAATTCATAATAGAAACAAAGAGAGGAGGGAATCAAGGAGGATCCAGATAATGAAAGCTACTGAGATGAGCCCTAGGCAAGTGGAGTGGCAGGTATCCAGTAAGCAGGGGAATCAAAGACAAGAACTCACTCAGAAAACAGCATTGCTTGGAACCAAATTCCACCTGGCCACTCCTAGCTGGACCTGAGATGCCAGTGAGCACTGGCTCTTCTCAAACAATGTAGCCATTTATTTCATAATTGCATTTCTGCTGAAAATGGAATGGTGTTCATCTTTCTCTTCTTAAAATTAAAGGACCATAAACACTGAAATATTCCAAAAAGAGATTTGTGGTCAATTTATATTCCCCTCTAGGGACAAAAGAAAGCACAACCGAAGAGCATAGGAACCAAGAACCACACAAAGTATGGCACTGCGGTACAGCCGATCATAGCACTTCATCCATCACCTGCCCAGGATGGGAATCGAGTCAGTAAGGGAGTTTGGGACTTCAGAACAAGCACAAATAAAAATGCAAACTAAAGCAGTCTTTATCCACCAGAGTTGCAATTGTGGAAGTCGAAAGTTGTTATACTCACAGAGATAGTCCCGATTTCCACAAAGGCACAGAATTGCTACACTATAATTTTTTTAAAACCACAAAAGGCACTTCAGTCCAAAAACTATAGAATTGAAATTTCATTTTGCAATTTTCATCCATTTCATTTTCTACATGTCTTAGAATATAACTCCCTTCCCCCCAGTAGATTTCCCTACACCTTTGGGTCTCTATAAACATATGGACATGATCTTTCCTGTAAAAGATGTGTTCCTATAAATGTTGGTTATAATAAACTCCTCTGTTTCCTGTCTGCCCCAATTCTGTCAAATTTGTGTTCACAAAAGGAGGTAGACAAGGAAATTATCCAAGAAAGACACAATTTCTAATTAGAACAGCATAAACAAAACATAGCCTTGGTTTTGCAGGTGGAAAGCAATGTCTTCAATTCAGGATCTATCCACCCATTCCCCTAGAGAGAAGGTGCTGTTTTAATTTTCTCCTCTGATAATATGAAGGCCTGATGTTTTGCTTTGGGGGTGGGGGAAGTGCAAGGGATTATGAGAAGGGATAGCCTCCAAAGGCTTATAAAAAAAACTAAAGTTTGAAGTTTTTAAAAAAATATATGTTCCCTGACAACTTCTAATACAACAAGGAAAGGCTGTTATGGAAACAAAAGGTGGTTTTGCATTTAAGCTCACAAAAGCAAGAATGCTTGGAGCCAGTGCTAAGAGTAAATCATGACGGAATCCTTTATGTCACATCACAAGCAGAATCATCCAGGTAACTCCTATAAAGGATTTAGTGTCTGCTCTGTGTCAATGTTTCCTTTAAGTGGCTTAATCACTTTTGTCAACACTTAATAGATCCTATTTTTATTTACATGGGGGTTGAAGCAAATAAGAAAATTTATTTAATCTAGAGTCTTAATATACCGGGCTGTGCCTTTGAGGAGATCCACAGTGTTCTTTCCACCTTCCCAATCCAGGCATACATATTTACCTTATTACCTTGCCTGGCTTTAGTATAATAACACCATATGTGCATTTATTAGTTGGGTTACTTTTAGTTGTAAGTAACTGAAAACCCAATCAAACTTGTTCAAAGAACAAAGAAGGTGCCTTAGCCTGGGTAAGTGACACGTCCAGAGATGCAGGGTGGCTTCAGATGTGGATTCGTACTGAATGAAAGCCCTCCAGATGAACCGGAACACCCTTAGGACAGAAGCATCACCCTAGACTGTGTGATCCGTGGGGGCAGTCTGGAGATGGCAACTGTGTCCAGACACTTGCCAAAGTTCCTCCTCTTCCCTGTTAGCTGGAGCAGCAGAGGATTTCCTTAAAGTAGTAACTGGTTCCAACGAACCAACACAGAGCAGCTTCAGCAAGTGTCTGTTGCCTTACCAAACCTTATTGAATCATTATATCATTCAAGAGCATTAATTTTCAGCAATGGAGGTTTCCAGTTTTCAAAAAAACTTCAAAGATAGAATTTGACATGAAGAAGTAGTACCCATCATGATAATAATGAATTGCTTAAACTGTGTTGCACTTAAGTTTGCCCCTGGACCCCTCAAAGGATTTCACCCAATCCCCATTCATCCAGATGAGTCTTGAGCACTTCACAAGGTCCCAGATCACTGCTATGCCCATCTTAACTGCCCAGTGGACTAAACACAGCCCTGCTAACAACAGTGCATAATCATCGCAGCTGTGACAGGGATAATTCAATGTCCACCTAAGAGACCACAATGGCCTTTTCTGTTACTCCATCTATAAGGATGCTGGTTTGCAATTTCATACATCAAAGGTCTTAGGTGGTTGGGACTGGAGGCTGAGCAGAGAAGGTTTCCAAAAACGAAGTTAGAACCCTACCAGGCAGCTCTACTTTGGAAGGGCATTGAGGAAAAGGGCTGATGCCCCGAAGAATTCTGGCCTCTCAATCCCCTTAACCCCCAAGAAGAGAAGACAGGGAATATTCTTCCTCCTTTTGTCTGAGGGACGGAGCCTGAAACCTTTGCTGGACAGAAAGTGTATCTCCTCCCAGGCTGCCTTATGGCCCAGGTCCCCCAGCTGAACCCACAGAATTCCGAGCGACTAATAAAATTCCTTTTTGCCCAGAAGCACCAGGTTTGCAGTGTACCCTCATTAAAGTGTGCTCCTGCAGCCAGACCATCAGTTTCAAAAGAAAACTCCTTTTAATTTTAACTAGAGCCCTGGGCATCAGAAACAGTAGAGAAAGGGGATTCATTTATGAGTTTCTATGGCAGATTATGGGTTTTATTTGCTCCTTTACACCACTTTTCAGTCTGTCATTTTGGTAAGGTTAACCCCGGTGTAAAATGTTCCCGTAATTATGCTCGGAAACACTCCCAGCCTGCTGCATGCCGACAAATGCCTGGAATAACTGTCAGGCTAAATGAATCCCATTTGGACAAAATGATTATTGAAAGTTATTTTAGTTCCCTATTAAGCAGTTGCGGAACAGAGCTGTAATCAAAATGTTTATTTCAATTAGAATTATTATGGTCAATAAAAAGCTCAAGTAGAAAGTAAACTACACTTTATCAAATAAAGTAAAGGCCACAGCTAGTTAAACTTCTTGTTTCACACAGCCTCTATGCTAGAGTCTGACAAGAGGCATGATTATCAGCCTTTTCCATAGTATATTAACGCCTTTTATAGCCCAGATTCTATCTAGCTGATCCAGGGTCTCTTGCTCTGGGTGGACAAAAAAGCCAATTCTTTCTGATGGTTGCCATGGCTGGCAGTGGGCCTGAGCCCCTCTGTTTCCATAGCGACAGAATAGGGCTGCCCCACCTCACACTGAATGGCTGAGCAAAGGCCCTGGGGGTTATAAAGCCAATGGTGGTATTTATTCATCACCCTGCCCCCCATGACTAACTGCACAAGCACTCTCGTTTCTATAGCAGCTATTTATTTTCCTGTGGATGGTCCCAAAAGATGGCCAGGAAAAAATGTTTTTGTTTATTAGACCAATGTAGTCATCCTCATCAGAAAACAGCTTTTGGGGTAATTTTTATTTATTTATGTATTCATTCATTCATTTATTAGGGAGGGGTTTAAGAAAAAGAGCCTATTTCTATCCATCCTTCTATGATCTGCCCCTTGGGATGAAACCCTGGGTACCCACAAGCAAATTACTTTCCCCCCAAATCACAACAGTTTTAGTCATAACTCTCTATACCTGAAAGTATTGTGTTGGTTTTATAAATTCCAATGCACAGGTCACTCCCCAAACCAATGAAGTCCAAATCACTCGGGTGGGATCTACGCATCAGAGGTTTTTTAAGTTCCCCAGGTCATTCCAATGTGCAATGAATGGCGCAAAGCCTCTTATAAGGCAGTGGTTCTCAAAGTGTGGTCCCTGGACCAGCAGCATCAGCAGCACCTGGAAATGAGGATTCTTAGGGCCCATCCCATAATTAATCAGAAACAGGTATGGGGCTGGACAATCAGAGTTTTAACAAGCCTCCAGGTGAGTCTGATGCATGCTCAAGGTTGAGAACTACTACTGAGGATGTTCTTTAAAGCAAAAAATACAGCAACGATGCTTATCATTAACTCATATGTTTAGAGGAGCCGGCATTAACCCCTAATTAAACAGGAGCAAGATTAATAAAGCAACAATGGCCACTGATTGTCTGCTTGAATGTTAGGACAAAAGATACAAGAGAAGAGGTACTAAAAGCAGCTCTTAATTCCTACCTAGACAAGGGAGAGGGTCTCTAAGAACCATCATCATAGAAGCCAGGGCTGATTGAATAATGAGGAAATAATGAATTAATCTATAACCAGAATGTTAAAGGAAACTAAAATGGACACAAAAATAGGCAGACCTGGCTCAAAAGCAAAACCCTGAGTCAGGAAGACATTTGCTTTCCCTCTTCTCTCTTAACCACATCAGTTCTTCTGACTCCTCTTATATCTGGCTTCCCAAGGTCCCCATGATTCCCAGAGCCCCCTCAGAACAAAGAATTAATTCATGCTAAGATCTAAATTACTGTGTTATTACACAGTATAATCTTGTGTTATTACATTTCCTTGCATTATTTGGATTTTAAACAAAGTTCCTAAGACATCTATGCTTAACTTGAAGACTCATAAAACACTCCTTGCCTGCCCGTTCCTGTTTCAAACCTCTTAACTATATTAACTCATTCAACACTCATAACAATACTATGAAATAAGTACTAGTTTATACCATTTCACACGTGAGGAAACTGAGATGTTGAGAAGTCCTCCCCAGGTTGTGGCTTTGAACCCAGGCTGTCTGGCTTTAAAGTGTGTGTTCTTCGATTTCTCAACATTTGCTGCAACATGGACAGCACTGGAGGAGATAATGCTAAGTGAAATAAGTCAAGCAGAGAAAGACAATTATCATATGGTTTCTCTCATCTATGGAACATAAGAACTAGGAAGATCGGTAGGAGAAGAAAGGGATAAAGAAAGGGGGGGTAATCAGAAGGGGGAATGAAGCATGAGAGACTATGGATTCTGAGAAACAAACTGAGGGCTTCAGAGGGGAGGGGGGTGGGGGATTGGGATAGGCTGGTGATGGGTAGTAAGGAGGGCACGTATTGCACGATGCACTGGGTGTTATACGCAACTAATGAATCATCGAACTTTACATCAAAAACCAGGGATGTACTGTATGGTGACTAACATAATAAAAATATTATTATATTAAATAAATAAATAAATAAACCAAGAAACAGATTCTTAACTGTAGAAAACAAACTAATGGTTACCAGAGGGGATGAGGACGGGGGATGGGTGGATTAGGTGATGGGTATTAAAAGAGTACATTTGTCATGATAAGCACTGAGTAACGTATAGAATTGTTCAATCACTATATTGTACACCCAAAACTAGTATAACACTGTATGTTAACTATACTGGAATTAAAATGAGAAACTTAATAAAAAATAAAAATAAAAAGTAAAAAATAAAAAATAAATAAAGTGTGTGTTCTTAACTATTATGCTAAACGTCCTCTCAGAACGAGTGGGCTTTCCAACATGGAGCTCCTGGGCTGGAAAGATGTGGGGAAGAAGCTCTCGGAAAGTCATTCACATCTTGTAGATAAGTGCCAATTCCATGTCCATATTGGGTCAGTTTGGGTCATGCATTTTCTACTTTGGTGTATTATTCCCTCTTGAAAAATGTGTAGTGTCAACCTTGTCTTCATAAACGTGTCCTGTTCTGCTATTTCCCTGAGTATTTGACTAATCCAGACAAAAATCCGGTTGAACTAATTATTTTGCTTTGCTTTGAAAAAACTGTGATCCAAGTATAGTGCTTCCAAGACATATTTCTTCAAACTTAGAAGCATCCTAGAAGGAGCAGGTTGTGTCAGTTTCTCTGAGAGGTCCAACATCAGGACCAAACTCCAACTTCTAAACAGAGCTACCTTTGCCCAGGTGGAGGAGGGATCAGAACAAGGTTAAAATTTGTTATTCTCCATTTTTTCCCCTTAAGTCTTTGTCAGAGCCTTTTTCTACATGAAATAAAGTCTTGAATTTGATGAAGGCATCACTGTCTGGCTTACGGGCAAGTCTGTCAAAAAGAGACCATACATCTCAATTTTACCCATGTCTAAAGACCATGAAATATAGTGGCTTAGTGTTAATCCATAGAGTGCTTACTAAGTATTGCATATCAGAATCTTCTTGGCAAAAGGCTTCTTGAGATGGCTGGGGAAAGGTTGGGGTGGCAGCTTTGAGTAATCTTCATTTTTATCCCTTGACACTTTAATTAAGATAATTTAACAGCCTGCTAAGCATAATATGCAGAATTTCCCACTAGGAGCCAATGAGAAAAGAGTCATGGGAAACAGGGAGATATGTGTGAGGCTGGAGATCCAGGCAGCATACAGTTGAAAGGAGTCCTGGTTATTATGCAGCCCAATGGCTATGACTTTCCCAAGGTCACCCAATTAATTAGTGGACTCCCTGGATCCCACACTGCATGAGAAGCTGTGGGAAAGGAAACGGACTACCCAGGCATAACTGATTTCTAGAAAATCTCAGTGTTTGGCCATCTCAGAAATTCACAATCAGCTGAAGTGAAGTCTTGGGGTGGCTGAAGCAAATACCAATGACATGACTCAAGATCCTGTGGTTTTCCAGAGGGTTAGATGGGCTGCCAAGTGGAGTCTGAGATCCTCCTTCTCATCTTGTCTCCTAGTTGTGCTGTGTGGCCCATGCAGCAGCTGTGTGCATCATGGAGACACAGACACATGTCAGGAGTCCCCATGCCTCTATCTGGTAGGCGGTTAAGAAAAGTGCCTCTTACTCAGGCTTGTGCGATCAGAAATAACACTCATGCCATTGATCATGTTAATCAAGAGGCACTCTCAGGTCTGACATTCAAAAGTTCTGTTATTTAACTACACTTTCTTCCAAGACCCTAAAGAACTTACTTTATAATTCCACCTTTTGAAAATAAGAGTTTTCAGTCTGATAAATAATATGCAATTCACCCTAAAAGTGGATGGCATTTACCCTGTCCTCCAGAAATTACATCCACTAGTACTTCCACGCATGCTCAGCATTTGCTAGCATTCGTTCTGATTATTTATTTGTAGCTTGACTGGCTAGATGCATACATACATAAAAAACCACCTAACATGATGAATTTCAAATCCACTTGCAATAGACTGAGAACTTCATAGTGCAAACTCTTAGATCCTGGGTATCACTAAAGCGTCCTTTCATATCTAGGAGTTAAGAAAAAAGTGAGGGGGCAGATTTAGGGTGAGAGACTAAGTTAAGTCAAAGCAAGGAGCAAGGGTGGCCAGGGGAGGCTGGTAAAGGAAGGTATGCTGGGGAAGTGAGGGTCATGAGTTCTGACTTATTTTAGGGGCAAATGATTCACTATTCAAAAAACTTTATGATTCTGCGATAACTGGGGAAAAAATAAAATGCAGACAAGGAAGAAATGCATGTGTGTGCAAAGGCATGGAATTGCAAAAGGGCTTATTGAGAAGCTCAATTAGATGAGGTCGATAGTTGGAGGTGGATGGTGGGAAGAGGCAATCAGAATGTGATGGAAAAGCGATGAAGTTAGTTGGGATTGGGTTGTGAGAACTCTCCCCCTCCTCCTCCCTGAAACTTTATTTGACTACACAGGCTCAGAAATACATCTTCCTATGAAACCTTCAGCCTGCATTATCCAAACCTTGAAGTTGAAAGGGACAAAGGAAGTTACTGATACTTAAGTGACAGACTTCATTCTGCTACTCAACTCTGTATTTTGTTTATGTTTCTCTGTGTCTGCATTTTGACTGTTTAAGAACATTATCAATAATTTCAGGGGAGGACCTTTTTTTTAGAGCGTTTTAACTACAGTAGGAATATGCATAGTGCCTTAATTAATAACAACCACAGTTGTTAAGGGATTTCTACGTGCCAAGAGCTTCCTATCTATCATATCTAAAACTCAAAACAATCCTATGAGGCACATTTTATTGTTTCCATTTTTAAAATGGGCAGGAAATGGGGCACTTGGCTGGCTCAGTCAGTTAAGCGTCCAACTTCAGCTCAGGCCATGATCTCAGGTCCTGTGATCGAGCCCCCCCATGGGGCTCTGTGCTCAGTGAGGAGTCTGCTTCTCTCTCTCTCTCTCTCTGCCCCTCCCCTCACTCATGCTTGTTCTCTTTCTCCCTCTCTCAAATAAATAAATAAATAGATAAATAAATAAATCTTTTTTTAAAATGGGCAGGAGAAGTTCAATAACTTGCCCAAGGTCACAGAGCTCTAAATGGAAGAACCAGATTTGAAACCAGGTTATCTGATTCTAGAGTTTATGTTTTTAAACCACAATACTCTACCTGCTTCCCTAGCAGGTGTTAAAGAAATCTTTGCTGAATGAATGGGATGAGTGGATGTCAGATAAATTGTTTAAAAAACCCAAAGCCTGTTAATTGAAATACTATCAATACATTACTTAATTCTTCAGCAGCTAAGAGATTTTCTTTACCAAGTCACCAATGGGCCCCATTTTCAAAGGAACATAAAGAGCCTATGACTATTTCTAATCAGAGATCTAAGAAGAAAAAACTCTGTTTCATAAGCTTGTTAAGTACGAACTCTGTCCAGGGCACCAAGTTCTTTCTTTTCTCTAATACATATGATAGTGTTCTGAACGTTTTCCACTCCTCGGGAGTTAGACAGCCTGATATTACTCTACATCTCAGAAGCATCTCAATCATAAAAGCAAGAAATTAATCCTTACAAGATCAAGAGGGGACAAGCTTGGAAATGCCACAGAGCTGATGAAGAATGAATCAATTCTCCAACTCAGAGAACAGCCTGGGTGGGACCTTCATCTCTGGCCATTACACAGAAACCACTAGGAGCCAGGAAACTCTGGAGGAAGGATCCAGATAAGATTTCCATTAGAACTCTACAATGATGGGTGGGGGAAGCCTCTTGAACTGAAGGATTGCCCAATGTTAATTCATAGCCAAATGCAGGCACGTGGGAATTTAAACCTATCACTACTCATCCTCGCCTGGGAAACAAAATGAACAAAATATTAAGGTGCTGACAGTTCTCTTTTTAGACAAGTGCCAAAGCAAAATAGAAGTCAGGAAAAAGAGTCAAAAGAATGCAAGCGATGTGGTATTCCTACATCACTTAGGCCTGTGAGGAGAGTTGGAGGCTTCTCCCCTGAGGAAGGAAAAGCCCTTGCTCTTAACAATATTCTGCCAAGATAACACGCCTGCCCATGCAATCCCCTTTCTGCAGAGCAGCTGTGCAGGAAAAGCACCATCCTTTCCCATGATCCTCATGGGTTTTGACTGATGCTTGTAGGATAGTTTAAATTCAGTAAAGCTTTCAAGAGTTGGCCAAATAAGTCTTGGACAGAAATGTCAGGCTTCAATAAACCATCATGTCCAATCTCAATTTCAGCTCAATGTTTAGACTGGAAGGAAAGCAGATGAATACAACTAACCCTTAATTTGTACTTTTATATACTCATGTTTGATCACCATGAAAATGACCCACTACTGCCAGATCACCAATCAATACAGATCGCAACAGAAGCGTGTGGGTGATACAACTACAAAGAAATGAAACTAAAAGACAGTAACAGGCATGTCATAGTTTGTCATATGAATGAAAAACATTGTTCTTCAAGATTGCCATGGGAACAGGCCACTTATACTAATACTACCATTCATCAAAACATAGGGATAGTTTGTGAAGCACACAAGAAGGTGGCTAACACAATGCTGGAATGTTCAAACCCTACTCTGTCACTAATTAGCTGTGTGACCTTAAAAAATTTACTTAATCTCCCTGATCTTCCATGTCTTCACTGGTAAAATGTGGATACTAATTCCTTTGATGTCTGAGTGAAATATGTTTGCATGCAAAAAATTTAATATCTTTGACATCTAGAAAGTACTCAGTAAATGGTGGCTATAAAAATTATCATCATCATTAATGATGACAATGAATCTAGAGTGGCCATTGTAAAAGCTATGGGATCTTGAATAAGTGCCTTAACCTCTCTGATTCTCAGTTCGCTCATTTAGAAATTAGGTATGTAATTCTTCATAGGGTCAGTAGTGAGATAAATGTGAACATATGAAAAGCATCTTGTGTAGTCCCAGGTACACACTATGTGCTCATAGATATAACTTCTTTTTAGTGACACTTTATATAGTAATATGAAGTTATTTAATATGCAAATGGGAGAAAAGCCAGAATAAAGTATCAAATCTAGTTTCACCCAGAAACTACTTATCTCTGCTTAAAACCCTATTATAATCTGTTTAAAACATAAAATAAAAATTAAATTCTAGTATAGATTAAATTTATAATTGAAAATACCACAGATATTAAAAACCTGTTCTTGTGTATTATATTTACAATGCAAGTTAAATAAAATGCCTGCAAGTAGTAAGATATTAGAACATAAAAGCTGTTGAAATAAAAGTTATAATCATGAGAGTCTACAAAACCGTATATTCACATTATTATATAAATGTATTTCTCTTTTATTTCTGTGATGATTATAAAAAATGTCCACCCCCGCCCTCCAAAAAAATGCAGAACCAGACTTTCAGCTAGAAAGCAGGGATGATCAGGAATTCTAGAAAAAATAAATCTATGTTCATTCGTTAAAAGTCTAAATAAAATAAAGCCCCACTGTGGTTGCGACAAAGAGCAAAAGATATTTGGATGTATCTTCAAAAGCTTTTAACACCAAGCTGGTGTGAAGTTCCAAAGAATGTTTACAGTCCTCCCCACTCTGGCATGTTTTAACTCTAAATTCAGTTGAGATACTTCAAAAAAAAAAAAAAAGTAGCTACAGCATTTATGAGAAGGGATGAAGGGATAAAGATTGAGAATAAAGTAACCAACTGAGCCTACTAGTCAGTGATAATTTAAATGATACTTCTTAAAAGTTCCTCTATTTTGTATATATAGGTATACCTAAATGCCATAAAATATTTTAATACAGAACAAATTTTTGTATTCTATTATTTTAGGAAATCTTCAACAATACTCGTTTCTTAGTTAACTATGCTAACTCTTAGTCACTAGCCTGCCTATTTGGATAATTTGGCAGTTAGCCCAAATTATGGAGCTCAGACAGGAGGAAATAGCCTCTTGATTATTGAGCTTGGTGACTCAAACACAAAAATTGATCCCTCACAACATAGGTATCAAGATCATATGCAGGGCTTTGCCAAACTACACACACACACACACACACACACACACGCACACACACACACCCATCAGAGATTCTGACCACCTATCTACATATTAGGTGGTTTTCTCTGGGAATGGGAGTGTGTAGATTAAGAGGGAAAACACACACGCAGATGATTCTGATACATTCCCTCTTTCCATTGCTGAGCCCCTCTGCTAAAAATTGATAATACATGTCACAATTATTTTTCATATTTTTCCAAATAATCAATGTATTTGCTATTGTAATAGACTCTTATTCCAGGAAAGGCTGTAGAGATGCAATTAAAATGATGATAATTGACTTAGTCAACTGAGCACTCTGTCACTCTCTCAGCAGAAAAAAAACTCAAAAAAGTATTTCATGATTTTAGCCAGAGGCATCTGCAAAACATGTGTCTGACCAAAAAAAAAAAAAAAAAAGTCATTTGAAGAAATCCATGAGCAAGTTAAAAGTACAATTTATAGCATGTTTCTCACTACACACGGATCTGCTGTATGGTTTTCTGATCCTATCCCCAAGTTTATAGTCCCTAGGATACCAGGAACAGTTTCAGGAGGATGTTAAGGCCACAGGCAGCAGAGAAGTTTTGAATTCCATTTATATCAACCATTTCAATATTGTTTTAAAGTGTTAGGGTCTACTAGCAATTTTTATGCATAAACCTTTTAGTTTTGATGTGCAATCTGTCAGTAACTCTTCGATTTGCTTTATTACGTCCCCCTCCTCTCTATCACTTCATTGTCTCACAGCTGTCTGCTCATTTCTGCCTTGACTAATTTCTTCTTGGGTGCCTATATGCCTGGTTTGGGAAATGATGCCACTCACTTTGAGCTGTTGGCTTTTTCTAATAATGAATTTTGATGAAATGTAATAAGAAACCCTACTGCCTGAGAAACAAATGATGCTGAGAACTGCAAAGGCTGAAAAGGGATACTGGTTAGTTTTTAAGTCTTACTAGAATTTGGTTTATATTTCTCTTTTTTAAGAAAATCATTTAACTAAAGAATAGCTATGGTCCAGTCCAGGTGGGTGCATGGCTAAGATGGAGGCAAAATCAGTCCATTTAGATCCCTACATGCTCTCCCTCTGGCCTCCCTCCTCTGCACTCTCTTTTGAGTTTGTGCTTTCTCTTTAGTAGATAAGCAAGAGGGAAGACTTTACAAGGAGAAAAATGGATCCACTTCAGAGATTATTGCCCTGATTTATATTAACCTGGGGCCCTAATGAAAAATCTATTGCTCAACATTTTAATAACAGCTTTGACCACTGGCTTAAGAAGAATGAAAGATATTCTATAGAATATCAAAATAGCTGGTCGAAGACACACATTTCTAGCCATGATTAACTCCCAACCAGTCACTTCTCAAAGCTCTTAACTTACGTAAGTTTTCAGTATTGCTGTTCTCCCTATTGTTATAAAAATCATTTTAACAAGGTTTGTAGAAATAATTTTCAGTTATTGGTTTGTCTCAATTGCCTCCTGGCTAACAACTGTCAACCAAACTGTCAACCTTGTAGAACATGAAAGCTATAATTTTGTATTCTGAAGTAGAGTCAGATAGATAACAAAGACAATCATTAAGTACAGAATGTCATACTTCAAAGACATTTCAGGCACTCAAAACAACCTCTTCATGTCATGAATTTTCAAAACATTAAGAGCTTCTCAAAAATTCAACAGCAGTTTATGTGGAGTATAAAATGTGCTTCACACATGTACTTTGAATTTTTTTAATGAACCGTTTGCTGTTTGTAGCAAAGGTGCTAAAGTTTTGCAGAACTTCAGACCAGAAAAATGGACAGGACTGGAGTTATAAATACAAATGTCCTCAGGGCTTAGATAATCCTATCACCAAAATGTCTCCCCTCGAACAGGACTCCAGTCGGAAGACAAATAATGAATTGACTTTTAGGATTTTTCTACACTGTTCACATTTGCAAAGCCTGTTGCAAAGTTTCCATATAGAAAACATTAGCTCATCTGTACAATAAACTTGTAGCATGGACAGATACTCACGGCCATGTTCAGATAGACAAATCATTAGACACGGTTATATCTTCCTTGACCACACAGCACAAGGGCACACTCTGTAAAATCCTGGGTGATTGAAAACCTCTCCTGCAACTCTCTCTTTTTTCTTTTTCAAAGATTTTATTTATTTATTTATTTATTTATTTATTTATTTATTTATTTATTTATCTGACAGAGAGACAGGCAGCGAGAGAGGGAACACAAGCAGGGGGAGTGGAGGAGGGAGAAGCAGGCTTCCAGCGGAGCAGGGAGCCTGATGCGGGGCTCAATCCCAGGACCCTGGGATCAGGCCCTGAGCTGAAGGCAGACGTTTAACAACTGAGCCACCCAGGCACCCCTGCAACTCTCTCTTGATTCTCCAAGGTAGTTGTGCCTGTGCTGTCAGTCCTTCCTGAGGACACAATGGCTAGTGAAAATGGTAAAAAAGCTCCCATATGAATTTTCTTACCCGTAAAGGATAGTAAAGGAAGATGTCATCGTGCACAGTATTTTTACTTGCTAATGTTATCAATTATGTTTATTGGAGTCTCTCCTGACCATAAAAAATTATAGAATCTTCATGAAAAATACAAGGTAAGTCTTTCTTTTAATCTCATGCAATTAAAAAAAAATACCTTTAGGTGCATTTTTTACTCTACCCATCATACAAGGGTTTAGGAACTAGCCAAAAATAAAGTCCCTAGGGCACTCCCATGCAAAATGCTGATTGACATAAATATGAATCTTCTTTCATCTTCACCCTTATCCTTTCTCTGAACTGCAAATGCTAGCAGAAATAGGTGTCTTAAATCCTTCAAGTAGGGATGTCCAACAAACGCAAAATAAGAAAAAAAGAAAGAAAGAAAGAAAAAGACTCCATGTGCTCTAGCAATAGCTGCCATGACCACTGCTCATGGAAAGTTCTAACAGCTTATGGTTGTCAGGGACGGCTAGAAATTGGTGCTATTGATTCTTAAGAGAAGATGCACTTATGTGTGAGGTTAGTATTGCTACTATCTCTTTGTCCCTCTCCTGCTTTAGCAGATATCACCATGAGGAAATTTGGAAGCAGGAGAGGGAAAAGGAACTACAGTTATATTACTTGCTATCCTAACTGTCAAAGAACAAACCTTTCATCTTGAAACAAACTCCAAAATCTTTGTGACAATTTAAGCATAAAATGAAGACTGCCCTCATAAACCAACTTCCCTTCTTTGACATTTCTATTATCACTAATTTTCAATAATGTACAGTAGATCTTGCTTAGCAATAATAAAACTACCCATGTTAGAAGTCTAGTTTTATATAACACTCCATATGGTAGATTCATAATAAATTTCTACTGGGAATACAATCATAAACCACTATTTTCTGCTATAAAAAACCATTAAAGCACAGACATGCACAAACAAGGTAATCTGCAATAAATTTGGAAATGTTAAAATACTACAAACGTAAATGTATTCAGCCCCATTGCAATGCATGTAATTTCCATAGCTTTATTAGAAATCTTGCCTTTGCAGTGGTTTGGCGATAGGTTATAAATATCATAGGAATGAGTCAGCATGCAAATCCCTTCTGCGAAAAAACAATTTGAAAGGTTTTATAGCCCAAAGCTGTTTATTATAGTGTAAGAATAGTAATGCAACTTTGTGTTTGGAGCCTGCTGAGAGGAGAATTCTCAGGACATCCTGTTTATAATAAACAGCAAGGGGAAAAAAATCTTAGCAAATTAAAAAAAGAAAAAAACAACATTTGATTTATGTAAGGTCACGGAAATAGTATGTCCCAAATAAAGCATTTAATTGATGGACTTTTCTCTGCACACATTAAGGGTCATACAAGAGATGATCAATATATCCCACTGAGAAAAGGAGAGCAGTGTTAGCCTGGCAACCTTGAATCCCGGAGGCAGAGAAGCAACTCTCGCTGGAGATGAGAGGAGATAAGGTTACAAAGGTGAAGACGGAGAAGACAACTAAAGACAGAACTGTCAGGATCAGCTGCAGGGGGGCGGGTCTGAGGAAGAGGTAGCTCAGCCAAGCCGACCACCGAGCAACAAAGAACCTAAGGCCGGCATGTAGGCTGCAGAAGAGACAGAGCTGCAAGGACAGGAGTCCCAAGTACGGAAGACAACTCAGGCAAGGCGGGAGCAAGAACAGATGGCCGGACTTGGGGGTCAGAGCTCACTGTACCCTGCAGGAGAACAGCTCGGACCTGGTGGGAAGCAGAAACCAGGCTGCAAGGATGTGAGCAGTGAGTGGATGGTGACGATGGGTAAATGCAGACACAGACGATCTTCAAGAAGGGTGGGGGCTCGCTAGCTTGAGTGCAGAGGGATCAAGGAAGAGTCTCTTAGGATAGAAAAGAGCTAGGGAGCTATAAACCAGTGAAGGGAGCAAAACCAAAGATGCAGGGCACAGAAGTTAGTCCTGATAGGAGGAAGTTCAGGCAGGGTATCGAGGAAGTGGGTGAAAGAACTAGTTTCGGCAAGAGGGAAAGCATATTTAGGCAGAAAGAAAGGATAGGGTTGGTAAAGATGAAGAGAAAATCTGCAGAGTATAAGGAAAGAAGTTGGGGGAACTGAGGCTCAAGGACCTTCAATAAAACCAAGAGGCAAACTCAGCTTCTGACTTTTCTTAAATGTGTGAACTCATTAAAAAACACATTTTTGTTTTTTAAATCCTTCAAGTAGGGATGTCCAACAAACGCAAAATAAGAAAAAACGAAAGAAAGAAAGAAAAAGACTCCATGTGCTCTAGCAATAGCTGAGTGTTGTGAGTGTACAGAGCATCTGTGCGTATGTTATGTGGTGAGGGAACCAAACACTATAAAAGATCCCAAACTATCTAAACATGTGTGCATGCGGTGTGGCACACGCATGGCCACAGACACACACACACACAGTGCAGAAATGTAAGCCCATTCCAAAATTAGGTGTCATTGTTTATTATATTGCTCATAGTACCTACCTATGACTTTTTCCCAATTTCCCCTTTCCTCTTCAGAGGCTCTTTCCATAAAACTCCTGCCCATCTCAAGCAGAAAGGAGCTGAGCACCCACCACATTGTCCAGAGGGCATATAAGTGCAGAAGCAGAAGCTGGGGGTGCGTGTCTGCATAACCAGGGCAATCGGCCCAGGTCCAGCAATAATCCTTTTAGATAAAATGAATTATGGAAGGCCAGAAATTTTTAAAGAATTTGGGAAAACAATGCTAAAAAAGGAGGGGAGGAACGAGTTTATTTCCCGAAATGGAAGAACTGGTGCTCCTACTTGTCTGATTATGTAAAGAAAAGAGACTATGTAAACATGGCCAGAAGGACATGGGGGATCCTATTCCAGGATTCTGACCGCCCAAAATTGAGGAAGTCATTCTTTTATATTAAGAGGAAATTGGAGAGGATTGTAAGGGAATATAAGAGAAAAAGATTTAATAAGCAGGAAATAAAGTAGAGACATGGGTGGGCACAGAAAATTATTTAGGGAAGGAAAAATCAAAAGTGTGAGCAAAAAGGTAACCAGAACTCACAGAGCTATTTTGAGAGTGAAAACCAAGTGAAAAATGTCAAGTATAAGATTATTCTTATTTGACATTTTTATATAGAAGCAACTTATAAAAACATCAAACACTGACATAAGCCTTCCTCTAGCATTTTAACACATCATTATATTGTTAACAACGTCAAATGACTGTAGCCATTCATGTGACTTTTTAATAGATTACTTTTATCATAAAAATGTCATTTTTAGGATAATCTGCATTCTCACATTTTTTATATTCACTACGGTCTTAAAATGTCAAGTATAGAAGATATCTGTGTCTGCAATTCTTGGAGTCTTACTACAGATCTTGAGACTATTGGTATAAAATAAGCCTTAATTTGATATGGCTGCTGTGCTCGATTCATCTTTTCTGCAGTGTTTCCCCTTTTAAAAATAATTACAAAGCACATGTATTACGTAAAGATAAAATTGCAAGTTAAAGCCATAATAGGCAGGATATTTGTAGTGAAGTCTCTTTTGGCCCTCGTGAAAGGCATCCTATAACATGTTCAGTCACTTGGGGTCACATTCCCATAGGCATGATTATAGAGTAGATATTTGGCCTGCCTGCTCAGTTAGGAGTGATGGTAACACCACTCACTTTAGCTTCAGGGGCTAATATGTGCCAAATGTCCAACCAGATTTCTTTGGCTCTTCCTCTTAAATGTGAGGAAAACAAAGCAATTAACTAATGTATCAAAGGGCAGGCAAGTCCGACACAGAAGAGGAACTGGAACTCAACTAAGGCAATGGTCCCATGCAGGAATTAGCAAACTTTTTCTGTAAAGGGCCAAATAGTTAATATTTTCAGCAGGCCACATAGCCGCTGTCACAGCTACCCAACTCTTACACCGTACTGCAAAAACCAGCAGGCAGCACATGAACAAATGGGCATGACTCTGTACCAATAAAATGTTATTTACAAAAACAGGAACTGGACTGGATTCAGCTGTCTTGCCACAGTTCGCCAACCCATGATCTAGTGGATCAGCTCACACAATCCATCAAAAATCACAGCTTAAACTGCAGGAAATGCTAATTTTAGCCAGATTGAATAATAATATCTAGCAGTAGTGAGATCTTACCAGATGCCATACACCATGCTTTTATATAAATTAGCTCATTTTCTATCCTATGCGGTAAGTACGTCATATCTTCATTTTGCAGTTGAGGAAACTCAAGCTCAGAGACGTATGTGAGTTACTGAAGGTAACTCAGCTTTAAGTAAAGGAAACAGAATTTGAAAGTAGGCTTCTGGATCAAAGCCTGATGTTCTATGCATGTAATTTATGGATACTAAGAAAACACAAAGCCATAAAAATACGAGCATTTTCTTGAAAAAGTGATCTGTACTCTTTAATATCACAGAACTAGAGAGGGATCATTCCTGGTGGCTAGGCATCCCAGGGAGGTCCGATTTTGATCTATGTAATTGGGGGTGTGCTACTGCAAACCCACATCCCCGCACTGGACAATGAGACGTACAACCTGGATTCTCCAGCAAGCTGATGCCCAGGGCATTAGATGCTCACAGCTGTCACTGGGAAATGATCCTGGATTAGGGCGGCAAGAAGAAACATGGTAGATGGGTTTAAATCACAGGCAAACAGAGAAAGAATCAGCCCTGTTATGGCCACCTGCAGAAAGGCTTGCATCCTGGACTTCACAACTTATCCTCTACCACTTCACAGCCCACTGAGAATGAATGAAAAATAAACTTCCAACATAAACGAGAACCAAGATGTGATGTTTTCTGACATCTGTTGTTTGCATGACACATTCTCAACTCACAACATTCTCCACAAAGTAGGCAAGTATGATTTTATTCTCTTCACACAGATGAGGAGGGGTCACTGAGACTTGGTGAATTGTTAAGACCACATAATAAAGGAAGACTCAATCCCTAATCTTCTGACTCAGACTCAGGGCTTCTCTCCCCCTGACCGGGCTGTCTTCTAACCTTCCAAAGTGACTCACAGAGTGACAATTTGAAAAAGCGAGCCACATCAAAAGTCAAATAGCATTGCACAAACATGGATTTTTTTGGTTCAACTGAGGACACTGGAAAAGACAGCCAGAATAACCAAATTTTAAATGACCTCTCACATTTAGTGAATTTCAGGCACACTATTTATAAAAATAAAGGAGGTGGAAATCTGTGGTAAAATTTAGCTTGAGAGGCCCAGAACTTAGAGGATCTGCTCTCAACCATTTCCACCCAGAAGAATCTTCTCAGGGAGCGCCTTGGCTGCCTTTGGCCACATCACATCCAAGCCAGTTCTTGATGTGGGGGGGTCACAGGAGGAGGAAGGGAGCATCCCAGCCCAGTGTCTCGTGGATCCTTTCTCATCACTGCACAATGACTGCTCTTTGTCTACTTGCCCTCATAACTCTCCTCAGTCCCAAACACAGGCAAAGAACGCAAAACATAAAAGTGAGGTCTAAGTTTTGTCAACTAAATTTGATCATTCTTTCAAACATTGAGGCAAACCTCTAGTCAAAACAAAGTCTGTTGGGAGCTAGGGATGAATAACTGAGGACAAAGATCGCCCCCATTTATAAGAGAAAAAGTTAAAACTATCATTTCTCCCTTAAAGCAGATGTGTGTGCTGTGTGTACACACACACACACACACACACACACACATTACTTTTTCTAGTTTCCTTGTTGAAGAAGAAAATGTCTAATTTACATGTAGAGCCCACAAATTATAGCCATACCAGACAAGGAAGCAGATGAAGACTGTGATTGATATTCCAAAATTTCCGTCCTGATTTCCCCATCCTCAGAATTAGCCACTCTATAAATCAAACCGACATATGAACATCTGATGTTGAAACCAATAGGTCACATCTGTGAAAAACATCAGAAACATAAAGAGCTGGATTCTTCTGTTTTCTCTGAAAAAACACCACCCCCTCCACCATCCCCACGACCATATCCACCATTATACCTTAAAATATACTGTCTCTTCTAAGAAAATATCATTTTCCATATGTGTATTGCTATTAACGATGGCCACTTTTTCTTTCCAGTTGATTGTGTAGATTAGGAATTGACACTGTTTTCCACAGTAAAGCTGAATGAAACCTTAGCTGTTTCTAGATAAGTAGCTATCATTGACACACACGTGTATACTGTCAACCAGTGACCTAACAGAGATGGAAATCCTTCATTTCTTAAGAGTATTTCTGTTTCTGCTGATCTGGGTTCATGTATCTAAGAGTTGAAGATGCAGACTACAAATTTACAACTCTGTTAAGAGTTGCCTGCTACTCTCCCTGCATCACCTTATGAGAATCATCTGTGGACTCTGGGCCTTGGTTCTTCTCTCTCCAAGAATCTCCAAGTGCAAATACTCATGCCGTTTCTCCTGTATGAGGCCAACACTAGTGACCCACCATCCCTGGAATATGTATTCTGAGGTCTTTTCCATGGTGATGGATTTATATTTATACAATGTTTAGAGCTGAAAGAACTTCATAGACCATCTCAACCAAATTCCTCATTTACAGCTAAGGAATCTGACCTCTTCAAGTTCACACACCTTGTGGACAAGCCCCCTCAGTCTCCTGATGCCCACCCCCATTCTTCCTCTCCTCTTGGCTCCATTTCAGCTGACTTCATCTATATGTTGACAAGTTTTCCTTGGTGACCCCCGCACACACTTACTGAGTAGCTGGTGAGGAAGAGAGCAGCCCCTGGCTACTGAAACAAACTTTAGTCTTCATGAAGCTAGCCAATCCCTACAGAGCTGATCCATGGCTCATCTCACACTGCTTGAACCAAATGACTATAGCATGTGGCACATAGTATGAACTCAATTAAATATGTGTCCAGTAAATAAAATAAGCTAATCAGCCCAATGATAGAGCCACATGGTTTATTTTGTGGTTATAAAGAAGCAAATATATTGCCATGTAGCCCACTGTAGAAATGAATACACCTTTCCCCAAATCAGGAGGCTATGAGCCATCACCAACAATGGGGCCATGGTGGCCCTCACACTTTCAACATATATTTAAAGGCTCACATGTTGTGGGAGAATTTAATAAGGTGCTTGGAGAATGGAATTGGGATCAAAGACATTACAGAACCTTTAAGACCATTCTCTCATTTTATATATTTGGGACTAAGACTCAGAGAACTGATGGAATTTGCCCAAGTTGCCCCTGACCTCAAGCCCAGCTGTCACCACTACTCCAGGCTGCCTCCTCCATGCTGGGGGGCTTTTGTTCACGAAACTCAATCCCTACAACATGAAACCCATGTCTAGAGTTCAATGCTCCAAACATAGACTGTCAAACATCTATTGGCTAATTAATGAAGATTGGAAATTTAGTCCCTTTAGTTTGCCCTACACCCCTGGTAGGTTAATAACCATTTACTTTTTGTATGCTGCTTGGGTCTGCTAAATCAAAGTGAAGACTCCTTCCATCTGGCTTGGATAGAAGATCTGACCCAATACCCCCTCAGAGACTAGCTCTGGCTTCTTCTTCTCCCAGGTGGACTGAATTTTGACTTTCTCCTTTTCTGTTCTTATACTTTCTGAAGATTCTGAAAAATGGTACCTACTCTGTGGGCAGTGAAAATACCCAGTCCCCGATGACCAGGCTTGTCAACCTAAGTGTGTCGGTCAGACCAGCTGTCCCCTCTATAACCTCCACACCCCACCCACTCTCCACAAATATGTGTAGGATAGACTTATCCTTCTGCTCAACAGCCCAGGGGAATGGGGATTCTTGTCTTCTTCATTAACAGCTATAAAAACAAGAACTGTTTGTGTGGAAGCATCCAGAAAAAGAAGGCATCCTCCATGCCAGCTTCTCTCTTTATCGTGGGCAAGAATCAAGAAAGCTCTGCACATGCTCAAGCCCAAATCCAAGGTACTGTAGACCTCCCCCTACTCTCCATAACGGCCCTCCAACCAGAGCCAGTGTATAAATTCTAGGGCCTCTGGAAAGATGAAGGGATTTACCCATGTGCCTACATCCAGGAAAATCTTTCCCCTGCAAGCTTCTGAAATGCCCCTTGTTTCTTGGTAGTCTTACTACCTTCTTAGAAGGCTTCCACTCTTGAATCTACTTGACCTCAGTCCTCTATCTGAGAGGACCATCCTTTCTGACCCACATGTAAGTGCAATCCATGGAATGACATGGTGCATCCAGATTGCTCTCATAATCCATTAGTTCTACTTGTCAGCTGACTCTCTTAACTTAAAAAAGGAAATAGAAAAAACCCTAAAGAAATATAGTCATGTAGGAAGTGGCATCATCCTCTTTGAGAAAATGTTGGCAGTACAGGGTCAGCAATCTGGGCTGCAGTGCCAACTCTATCAGGTAGTAATGAACAAACAACAATAATAATAAGGAGGATGAGGGTGATGACAGCGGCTTCATTTACTGAATACTTATTATAAGCTACATTCTTAGTGCTTTACACATGTAATCTCATTTAATAATATTTCCAGTGTAAGCAAAAAGGTCAGACTATTTTCTCTTTCTAAGGCTTTGGTTTTCAGATCTGTTACACTGAGATAATAGTTAAATCACAGGGTTGCTGTGCAAATTAAATGAGATGATAGAGACAAATGCAATTATTAAACTCTAAAGTGATTAACAAATATTCCTTCTTATGATGATGATGATGATTCCATTCCTTTCAAGAACATTCAAATATAAAGCCCCTAAGCCATAGCTGAGTCCTGACCAAGAATAGATGTCCCCTGGCAATGGACCCTGTACCCTCAAACATAAAGCAAGGCACCCAAGCACGATCTTTCAGAAACCAGTTTTGTCTTTCACGAAATTTGACAAAAGGTTCTAAACTAAGTGAATGCCAACAGAAAGATTAGAAATTTGATTTCTCCTTCCCCATCCCAATAAGGCAGTGATGTAGTTAAAATAATGTGCCTGGCCTGCACCCCAATATTTATAGCAGCAATGTCCACGACAGCCAGACTATGGAAAGAGCCCAGATGTCCATCGACAGACAAGTGGATAAAGAAGATGTGGTATATACATACAGTATTATGCTAAGTGAAATAAGTCAATCAGAGAAAGACAATTATGATATCTTTCATATGTGGAATTTAAGAAACAACATAGAGGATCATAGGGGATGAGTGGAAAAAATAAAACGATGAAATCAGAGAGGGAGACAAACCATAAGAGACTCTTAATCATAGGAAACAAACTGAGGGTAACTGGAGGGGAGGAGAGTAGGGGGATAGGGTAACTGGGTGATGGAAAAATAAATAAACAAATAAATAAAATAAAATAAAATGAAAATAAAATAATGTGCCTGGGTTTTGACACCCCCACCCTCACCCACCTAGATCTGTCCATGAAAGCGAAGGGGCTGCCACCATTCAAGTAAGCCTTGCCCTCTGGAAACTTCAGCAGACTGAAGAAACCCCTGGAAACCTGCCCCCTCCTACAGGCCCCCTCAGGCAAGAAGGGCATCTTAAAGGGGCTCCAGGCCCCCTTACCTCTCTCTGGGCTGCTTGCTCCCAGAATACAGTATTCTGGTAGAAACATACAGTTTGTTTTTTTAAAACTATTTTAATGGTTGTCTTTGCTATAGTTAGGGTTTTAAGTGTTTTCCTGGCATTTATTTTAGAAAATAATCCCCTGTCCCTTCAAGAACTGAATTGCATTTTCATATTTTCCTCTTTCTTCTCTCAGTACTAACTTCCTGGAAAAATGCCCAACTGAATGGAGCAGTTCTTCTGCTCAAGATACCCTTGGAACTACATTGTATTCTCAAAAGGAAATGCTTTTCACATCTCCTACACCTCTGCAGCATGGAACAGTACAGCTTTCTGATTTAAATTGCCTTTAGTTAAAATTACTTACTTAAGACAGCAAGCTGTAGGGTCTACTCCATTGGATTTTCAAGAGGCTCTGTCACTGCAGCCTTCAAACAGTGGCATGGCCAGCTGTAATGGGAAACAAGGTGATGGACGCACTGGCCAGTGAAGAAAATACAGCATAGTGCGTTCCATAACTAGCATGTTACTGACAGGAAGGAGGCAGCCCTTAGAGGTTAAGAAGGTGGGGCGGGGGGGCTCACTGCTTATTAGTTGTGTGACCTCTTGCCAGCTACTTAACCTCGCTGAGCCTGAATTTCCTAATCTATAAAATGGCAATAATGATAGTACCTATTTTATAAAATGATCACGAGGAATAAAATAATGAATGTAAAATTTATTTAAAACATTCAGCAAGTTGTGGTGCTGCTATGTCCCCGGTATGAGTTTCCTGTGGCTGGCTGTAACAAATGGCCACAGAGAAGGTGGCTTAAAATAACAAAAATTTATTCTCTAACAGATATGGAAGCCAGAAATTCAAAATCAAGACGTCAACTGGGTTGGCGCCTCCTGCAGTCTTGGGAGGCAAAATCCATTCTATGCCTTTCTTCTACCTTCTGATAATCCTGGCAAATCTTGGTGTTCCTTATCTTGTAGCTGCATCTCTCCCATCTCTGCCCAGGCTTCCAGTTGACCTTCTCCCCTCTGTGTCTTCTCTCCTTGTCATCTCTTATAAGGACAGTTATCAATGGATTGAGGGCCCATCCTAATCCAATATGATTTCATCTCAAGACCCTTAATTACATCAGCAAAGACCCTTTTTCCAAATAAGGTCATATCCACAGATTCCTCGTGGACATATCTTTCGGGGGGACCACCACTGAGACCATTACACCCGCTCACCAATGAAAAAAGTCAGTTTAAGTCATGCAAGTCTCAAACTTTTTCTTCCGTGAAACAAAACATGGGTCTGTTTTTTTCCACAAACTTCTTCACTCTTCCTGTTCAGAGGCCTCTCTGGTCAGACTCTTCAAAGCTATGATAATACCTATTTTCTTCCTGTCCTGTGACTCACTAGTTTGCAGATGGAACATGGGCATAAGTGATGGGAACTATACAGTAGGGTTTCAGATGGAAGAAACAGAAAATGGCTTTGCTCAACCCTTTATGTCCTTGATGAGGTAACCCTTTATGTCCTTGATGAGGTAACAGAGATCTGAGAAGTGATGTGACTTGCCGAGGTAGTGCAATTAACATGATGGCAGAGCCTTCATAGAGTCAGGCACCTGGCCCAAGCCCTGCCTCTCGTTGTTGTCCCCTCCAACTGTGTCACTCTTCCACCAAACCTCATAGTTGCAAGGTCACCCTCAGCATTCTATAAGCCCAGAGAAGGGAAGCCAACATGTCTCACACCTTACTGCGTGCCCCCTAGTTAATTCTAAAAGTCACACCAATTTTAGTCCATAAAATTAAGATGTAAACAAGCCAAAGTTAACCAGCCATGATGCCAATCAACCTTTGATTTGCTTTTTTACATTTCAGGGTACAAAAAGAAAGTTTGGAAAATGCTTCCCATCCTACATAAGGGCAATAGAATCTTATAACTTCACTTGAAACTTTGATCACATAAATAATCACTTATATTCTGAAGATTCACCTGATATACCAATTGTTTGGAACTCAAATACTCCATTCTCTAGGACTGATATTAACCATAAAGAGCACATTTTCAGGTTATAGCTACAAAATAATACAACTACAACAAAAAAGAAATCAATATTAGTATTAAGAATATAAGTAAACAAAGAAAACTTAAAATTGAATTAGAAAGTTAATTCTTTTATTAATTTGCCCAGATTTTCAACTTGAGGAAAAAATAGGCTTAATAAAAGGAACATGGGGAGGTAGAAGGGAGCTTTTAGAAAAGTTGATGGGGACTTCTGGATATTTTCAAGGGCATTAAAGGTCAATTAATTTAATTCCATTTTGAATTTATGAATTTTTTTTCCAAATGAAATATTTTATAGCTCTTTACAATTTTCAGGCTGCTTTTGCCATATAGTCTCACTTTCAAGAGCAGCCAGATGAGTGGAGATTTTATCAAGCAACCACACCAGACGAATTCCAGCAAGTGATAAATTAGCAATTGGGAAATGGTTATTACTGGTCTCTTTCTAACCCCCACTACTCTGAGTTTGGTCAGGAGCATCAGTAACAACAGGGAGCTTGTTAGAAATGCAGAATCTCATCTAGACCCCAGATCTACAGAAATCAGAATCTGCATTGTAACAAGATCCCCAGGGGATTCCTATACACATCAGCATCTGAGAAGCAAGAGAAGCAAAGCTGCTGCCAGTGAACAGAGATGTCTTTACAAAATAAAATAAAGTGGGTAAGCAAGGAAAAATACTCATAAAGAATATACATTTGATTTTTAATTATCTAGCAATGTTGCAAATTGAGCTAATATCCTCTTTGACCTCTATAAAACAGATGTTGGATAAACTACAATAATTTAGCAGAAAATAAAAGCCAAACTCAAAGACAGAAAGGGAAATTTCTAGTTACCAAAAAAACCACAAAGGAACTCATAGCACATGAGCAAATGTACCAGAATCCTGAGGGATAGCAGACTTGGCTGCAAGTGCTAACAGCAAGGTACTAGAGTCATAAAATCCCCATAAAAATCAAAGACGAGGCCTTGAACCCCTAGGAAATATGATGCTAGAACATAGACTCCTCCATAAACCCTGCCCCCTTTGTATAAGGGAAATGGGAGACTTCCCAAGGGGACTGGAGAGAAAGCAAAGAAACATCAGGTGTGTGATGGGCCCCCAAGCCCTAGCCTGTGCCACACCTAGATATGGAGTCCAAATGAATACTATCCACATGGTGTTGGGATCTCAAACTGACCAATTACTGTGAAAATTCGTCTTGGACAAGTGAAAACCTTCGGACATCCAGCCATGGTAAATATAAAACTTCTCTGTAAAGATATTACCACCAAACACAGCACAGAGGACTCACATAGACCAAAAATAATCCCAGCTGAGAATGAGCCCACAAGCAAAAATTAACACCACAAGAGAACAGAAATCACTACAAAGGGACATTATCAGGTACCTGGAGCAATAGATTAGCATGCTTCAGGAAATAAGATAATAGAACCACTCCCAAGAGACTACAGTTTTATTTAAACCGCAAAGCAATTTACTAGATAAGAAAACTGAGGCTAACGGGTGATTTACAGGTGAGGAAACTGAAGTTCAGAGAGTCTCAGGCTAATAAAGCTTGAGAGCTTCAATCCAGTGCCAGGGTCTTCTCTACCGCATCCTCTATTCTTAATAAATGCCGGTGAGTTGGATCATTTCTTTGAGTCATGCAAAACAGAAGAGAAAGAAGTGATTTTCTTAGATTGGGAAAGGAGAACTCTTGATTCAATTCATTTGCTCTTAAGGATTTTTTTAATGCAAAAAAAGAAAGGAAGGAAGTAGGTAGGGATCTTTGTGTACTCAAAAATTCTTATTGGGGACAAAAGGAGGTGACAAGGTAAGAATTTTGAGGCAATTGGACACAATGGGAAGTGATAGGTAAATATCCATCTGAATGGTCAGAAGATAAGGATTTATACCTTGGCAGTTTCTATATTTTTCCAAGGCAGGATGTCGGGTAATCACTAAAACATGAGCCAAGATGAGCTTTTGCTTTTATTCCCAGAGCATCTTCATGGTGTTCCTGAAAGGCTATTTTAAGTAGCAGCTCTAACCTACAAACCCTTACACAGGGTGCTAAGGAAGCAGTGTACAGCTCAGGCACTGCAGCAAAGCCATAACTTCTCATCTCTCGCCCCTTCACTAAATTACGATTAAATTCCATCATTCAAAACTGCCTGATCTTGGGCCAGATGCATATATCACAAGAAGGCATTAAAAGCTGACCTTTTATATCCCCAATAAGAAATGTCATGGGTCCATCACAGAATCATAACTCCCTCTCGAATTAGAGCGACGAAAGATCTGAACTTCAAAGGGGAACGCTCTGATTACAGGCAAATTTGAGGACTTTTCTAGTAACCTCTTAAAATTCTGAATTTTAAAGAAAAAAAGAGATGGCTTTTGTGTTTCAGAGCAAAAGAAATAATGAATGAGTACACAGCAGGATGCAAAAGAAACGCTACACACAGAAAGAGGAAAAGGAGCACGCTGACACATCTCTTTGAAGCCAGTTCTAAGATGACTGGAAACGCGAAAATCAGTAACATTTCAGCAGAGGCCCTAAAACCCAAAACAATTATCCATTGGCTCTTTTGCCAGCTAAGATTTACATCTAGGGGCCTCATCGTTATAAATACCACAGAGACTCTGTAAAGGGTACTATGGGGCTTGGTGACTTCAGAGCTTGCTCTTGGAATATTTATCACTTTAGCTCAGTAAATAGCTAGTCCTTTGCCAGTGGGGAGATAAGCAGGCAGCCTTATCAGTCTTGGTACTTTCAGAAGGTTTTCATTCCACAGCACACTGTGGCGCGTCTACCGTCCCTCTGATGATCACCCATGCCTATGAGAGTAGAAAGTGGGTATTTAGACCTTTCTAAAGATGAATCATTTAAATGAGAAAACAGAAACTTAACTGAATATTAAGAAGAGGAGAAACGGGGACAGGAAGCAAACAGAGGCAAAGATTCAAGAGCAACAGTGCCTCAGCCCTGCCATAGTTGGGGGGTGTACGGGATGACTACGAGGCAATTCTAATCGAGGAGCGTAGACGGAGGCCATATAGAGTCCCCTCCACCTCCATCCACACAAAAGCATTCTTGGTGTCCAAGGGAAGGCAATGACAAAAGGGGATGTCTTTCTTGACATCCTCCAGGTCTTCATTTAATAAATATTTATTGAGCTCTCACTGTGTATACCTATATGACAGAGACATATCATGAGTATAAAGAGGAAGAAAAGAGATGATAAAATATACAAAAGGTAAAAAACACAGGTAAAATAAAATACCACTAATTCAAAAGTAGAAGAAGAAAATATGCCAATTGTGGGACTATGTAGCTTCATGAAGAAAACAATATTTGAGCTAAGCCTTAAAGAATAGGTAAAATTGGGACACGCAGGTACACTATGGGGAAGTACAGTATTCTCTCTACCAAAAACAAGAGGCCAAGCGAATTATTGGGCCAGATGTGCTTCTCAACCTTCCCTGCATCTACGAATCACCTGGGGAGAATTTTTTAAATATCAATGCTGGTGCCCCCCCCCCCCAGATAGTTTGATTTAATGACTCTAAGGTGAGACCCAGACATGAGTAGTTTTGCTTTTTTGAGCACTCCCTAGGTGATTCTCATGTACAGCTAGGACTGAGAATCCTGAGCTAGGACAGAGCAGACATGGAGACTGGTATGTGCCTTTGGAAGTTTGTACCAAAACCTTGTAAGAATCCCAGGCTCCAGTGTGCCATGACTCATGGATTGACCCAATTCCCCATAGATAAGATAGAAAGAGAGATCAAAATAAAATGTTGACTTCAACATAGTTACGGTCCCTTGGGAACTTCCATTTTTCAGATAAAGAGGCAATGGCATAGGAACTTTATGGACACTGTGTGGTGCTCTGGAGGGCTCTCTGCCAGAACAGTTCACACTTGGAGGAAATGGGTAAGGAACTGGCCACATGGAAGCATAAGCAGGCAAGTTCACAGAGTGTGCATAATGCTGCTTTTGGATATGGGTTTGAGAACAGAACCAGGAATGCCTGACAGTCTCAACATTGTGATAGCCTCTGTGACAATTTAATAAAGTAAGCACAGGCTTTTCTCAATGAGAAGGCACCTTTCGAAGTTTGCATTTTAGAAGATATGATATCGCAAATTTAGGTAAGCCAAGTGTTTGCATTGGGCAGCATGAAGTCTTGTAAGGGTGAGGCTTAGGATTATGTCTGAAAGAGTGAAAATGAATTCACATAGGTTTAGAGTGAATGAATTCACATAGCTTTTATACTATAGATAAATAGAGTAACTTATCTATTGCCATGCAACAAGCCACTAAAAAAAATGCAGCGGATCAAAATGATTTATTGTTCTCAGGGTGCCTGGGTGGCATAGTTGGTTAAGCATCTGACTCTTGATTTCGGCTCAGGTCATGATCTCAGGGTTGTGAGATCAAACTATGCGTCACGCTCTATGCTCAGCGTGGAGTCGGCTTGAGATTCTCTCCCTCTCCCTCTGCCCCTCTGGCTCGTGCTCTCACTTTCTCAATTAATAAATAAATCTTTTTTAAAAAACACATTTTTTTCTCTCCTAGTTTTATGGGTTGCCTGACTCAGCTGTCTGGATTTTCCTTGGTTCTCTCATGCAGTTGTGGTCAGATAGTGGCTGGAGTCATCTGAAAGCACAACTGGACTGGACACCCAAGATGGTACACTCACATCGCTGTTTGATACTGACCAGCAGCAGGGAGCTGAGCGAGGACTATTCACTGGAATGCCTACATAAGCCTCTTTATGTGACTTGGGTTTCTCAAAGTATGATGACTGGGTTCTAAGAGACAGAAACTCCAAACTGCCAGTTTCTCAAAGTCTGGGTCCAGAAACTGGCAAATATCACTTTCACTATATTCTGTTGATCAAAGCAGTCACAGAGACTGTGACTTTTTGAGAAGAGGGGACACAGAGCCCATGTCTCAAGAGAAGAACGTCAAAAACTTATAGCCACCTTTAATCTTCCACAACTTATGAAAAGATTAGTCCTTCTTATTCTCAACACCATATATTTGAGCTTTAAATAGATTTTTTTTCACAGTTCTTTGATAGCAACTCCCACAGCAAATAAAAAAGAGCAATACTATGTACAATATAAATATAAAATAGTAATACTGTGCTATGCTTCTCTGCAAGCTTATCACCTGTAAGACTCAGTTGTTTTTTTTCCCAGCAGTCATGATGAGTTTGTACTATACATCTCTTCTCTCTGCCTAGTACCCTTGGTGACCAAAAGCATACGTTTGCAAAGACAGGTGCAAAGACAGGGTGAAAAGGATAATCAGTGGACCAGGGCACAGATCGGGGCCAACACCAGGGTCAGATCCATAGCCTGGGCCTTACAGCAACTCTAGAATTTTTCCACAAATTGTGACTGTTGGAATTCTGCCAACGTCAGCCCCACAGTTCATAATGATCCAGTGCTCAAGAGTTTCTGCATCGCTAAATGTTTGCGGGGCTCAGAAATCAATATCTAATCACACTTAGCTGAAGCCCAATATTCTGTACACTCAGCAGTGTACGTTTTTGGTTGCTGGGTATATAAAAGTTAACATGGGAAGTGGGACATTTGTTGGAATGAGCTACATTAAAAATATTACCACTGTGGTGCAAATCACTGTTAATGACATTTATCGAGTGCTCATTCTCCAAGGGTCCCACTCTACCAGGAGTTTTAAGATGATATGAAGGAAATAGAAGACACTTTTTTTGACCTCAGAAGCTAATGTTACTTTTTTTCTCAGCCCTTGACTCGGAACATAACAACTAGATTACGTCTCAAAATTTCTGTCGGCTTTAAAATCCTGTTCAAAATAATGGGAATATCAGCTATACCTGGTTTCCTGGTAGGCCATTCCAAGGAGGCCTTTTATTTTCTTTTTTTTTTTTAATATTTATTTATTTATTACTTTAGTGGGGGAGAGGCAGAGGAAGAGGGAGAGAGAGAATCTTAAGCAGACTCCCCACACTCTCCTGCTCCGAGTGTGGAGCCCTATGTGGGGCCAGATCCCATGACCCTGAAATCATGACCTAAGCCAAAACCAAAAGTCAGATGCCTAACTGACTGAGCCACCCAGGCTCCCCTCAATGAGGCCTTTTTGTAAGCTCTTACAGGGCCCAAGGTGTGGCCAAGTCCCTACGATCCCTTCTCTTGCCCTAAGCTGCAAAATTCACATTGAATTCATGGCCAAATCTCTAATAAAATGTCTAGTGGCAGCAGTGACATCCTTTCCCTTTTCTAAGTAGGTGGGCTCTCCTATCACCTAGGAAACAGATTTGTGTAACACTTCCTAGATAGGGCTTCTCAAACATTAATGCACATACAAATCTCACCCAGGGATCTTGTTAGAATGCAGATTCCAATTCAGCGGGCCTCTGAGATTCTGCATTTTAGCAAGCTCCCAGGTAATGTTGGTGCTGCCAGACCTCAGACCATACTTTGAGTAGCAAGGATAGAGTTTACTACGGATAGACCTTTACCTGTTTCAGGCAGTGGTCAAAGGAAGAAAGACAAAACAAAAGTCCCAAGTCTGCCATCTTTTCCTCTCTCTCTCTTTCTGCCCCCCTCACTCAAGAACTAGAAAATATATGTTAATCAAGCCTCAAGAAAAGCCTTGGGAACCTCAAAATTTTCCAACTTGAATATGCAACCTAAGCTCCAAATGTGACCTTAGGTTTAAAACATCAGCTCAGTTTTTAGGCAAATAGAAAACACTGAAAACTGAGTTTAAAAGTGTTGAATCTGTCTTGTAGTATGAATATCACAGAATCACTTCAAATTAGTTGTCTTTTTTGACACACAAAAAAGGGAGGTACATGTATGCTTCTTTATATAGTCCAACAAAATTGTTCCTTGACTGGGAATACTAAGACAGAAAGTTAAGAATTAAACTTTTTTCTAAATCAGCTACATATTAGAAGCACAGGGGTTTGGATTTTGTAATTTATTTTAGTTTGAATTATCTAGATATTTGCCCTAAGTACTCAAATCATGGTAACAACTCATACTATTGTTGCTTTATTTTTTTTCCCCAACTCTTTGATATTCCTAACCCACATATCACCTTCAGTCACCCTGTCCTTTAAGGTCTATAAAATTGGCTCAATCTTCTGTTCTGTACTCTCTGGAATCCCTGCCCAAGACTTTTTTGTGCTCCTGAGGGAACTTTTATTCCATGGTCATCTCTAGTTTCAGTTTTCTGCTTCTACCGAATTTTTTTAAAGATTTTATTTATTTATGAGAGAGAGAGAGAGCACAGGGAGGAGCGGAGGGAGAGGGACAAGCAGACTCCATGCTGAGTGCAGAGCCTGACATGGACTCCAAGATCATGACCTGAGCCAAAACCAAGTGTCAGCTGCTTAACTGACTTAGCCACCCAAGAGCCCCTGCTTCTACTAAATTCCTGTTCTGTTTTGCACTTTTTAGGTGTTGGCATTTTTTTCCTAGATTGTCCCCAAAGCAGCTCTTTCCCACCTTCATTTTATTTTTTAAAAGGTATTCTTTTTTTTTTTTTTTTTAAGATTTTATTTATTTACTTGACAGAGAGAGAGCAGGAGGAGCATCAGAGGGAGAGGGAGAAGCAGGCTCTCTGCTAAGCAGGGAGCCTGACGCGGGGATCAATCCCAGGATCCTGTGATTATGACCTGAGCCGAAGGCAGTCGTTTAGCCAACTGAGCCACCCAGGTGCCCCCACCTTCATTTTAAGCAAGGTGGATATATAAAGATCTCGTGTTTTGAAAGCCTTTACGGAAGGTCATAAGTGGAGGATGATATTGCTGAACTGCAAATAAATCTGAAATACATATTACCCATCACTATTCTTGAAAATTCCATCAGATACTCTCCAGTATATCTCTGGACCTCTTGCCTTCTTGCTGATTATGCTTCTTCCCCCTTCCTTCTCATTTCTCTCTCTATACCACTTCTCTCCCTCCCTGCCCCTCAACAGTCCAATTTTATGTTCACACCCAGCTTATTGAGAGAAATTTGGCTCTCTCATTCTCTTTTCCAAACTATTGCCAGACTCACTTTCATATTCCCAAAACTCATCAAAGTGCTCTCCTGTCTGAAAGAACCATTAGCAGATTGCCATATTTTCTTTAAGGGGCTTCAATTCTTTAGAGGCATATGGAATTCAAAACAGCATTTTTTTTCATTAATAAACATGATCTCACTTGGCCTAGTAACTCTGAGGTAGGAAAAGCAAGCATTAGCATGGCCATTTTAGACAAAAAAACAAAAACCCAGAAGAATCATGTAAATTATACACAGTCCTTTCGTTACAGGCAGAATCAGGCTGAGACCTAGGCCTTCCTGGCGTCTCCTATATTCTTCCTTCTAAGTCGTTTGTCTGCTGAATGAGACCAAATATGACATTTTACAGAGTTGAAGGAGCCCTTAACTTTCTGGGGCCCGAATTGGATAAATCCATATTTTATGAATTGACACAAGCTACTTGATGAGTGCTTTACAAGGCCTTTGGTTTGCAGCGGTCATTGGTGGCCCCACATGTAATTGCTTCTACGTAGAGGCCACAAATCAATGTTTTCTCCCCCAAATTTTTAAGGGTGCCTCCAGGACTGTGGAAGATAGTCCATGAGGCAGGGAACAGGAAAAATGACTTTATTTTCGATAACAACTCGTTTCCACAATTTTGAAGTCACTATTAGCAAGTGGCTTGAAGAGTGCTACAAATCACAAACAGAAGCTTCAGGTACTACCACGGCAATATGAAACCATGAAATTATACTTTAGAATTATTTATTCACCGTCTCAACATTTAAACCTTCTGAACTGTTTAAAAATTACAAAGATCTGAGAATCCTGAGATGGCAGTACAGTCTGGGGCTGGGGAATATAGTTGGTTTAGGCAACATGCTAATGAGGTAAGTCTAGTCTTTAGGTGCTAATTTGTTTATTCTCGTTCTACAGCTGCTTTAGCCCAAAAGTCACAGAGCAGTCTTGCAGCTGAAATAAAAAAGAGGGGAGTCTATGTGAGAAAGTGAGTGTGGTTACTACAAGGGCTCTACTGCTGTTAGTAAACTTACAGCAAAAACACACCACTCAGTTGCATTGTAATGATGTGGAGATTACACACATGCATACACTCAATTTTGGAAATTACATCCTGAAACTTTGCCCTTTTTTTCTCTAAATAAATTCATACTGAGAAAGAGAAAAGCAGCCCCTGACATGCAAGGAGCTGACCTAGAATGATTAGCTGGGCCTTGACATTGTCCTATCATACATATACAATTTCACAGAAAATCAACATCAGACAAGGGCCACTCTGTGACCATAGTGGAACAAATCGAAAACACAGCCACTCAGTAATCATATCTAAACAGAGACAAAGCATAAACATTGTCTAAGCCATAAAATACCAAAAGTCCCAGCTAATATGAGTGACTGCTGCTTCTTTCCCAATTACAACTTCCTTCCCAGTCGGTAAGATTTACTGAGAGAGCCATAGACTTGTCCTTGATTTCAGATAGCACCCAATCCAGAATGAATCCCTGCTTTCCTTGGATCCTCCCCAAATTACTCAACCAAACTCAAGGTGTAAGTCTTTTCTAATGCCCTCTCACTGAGACATGCCATGGTTCCCCATGGTGTACGTTCTCCTTCACTGGGATGAGTAATAAGCACTTGTTCAAATACCGGTATATTCCTGGAGGTATTTGACTAAAGAGCCTTGACAGGAAGTATAGATAGATTTGGAATAAAAGTGAGAACTGTGGGACCATGAATGTTTTACCTTTGGCAGAATGGGGTACAAACAATGTTGTGGCACATTTAGAAAACAGGACGTGTGGCCATATTCTTCCAGGCCACCATTTTGTGACTTCATGGAAACATGACTATTGCCACTGATACCATCTGTATGAATCTATGTAAATATCAGCTGTGTGGTTTGAACCCACCCCCACTTCTCAAAAAGTGGATGTTCTCTCCAGTCCAAATTGGATTTCTTCATATAATCTCCCTACCTTGCACGCTATGATGTGCCTTTATACTCAAAGACTTCTGCATCTCCACATCTCCTACATTTTTCATTTTGAATACAAAATAACATGCAGGCTCTCATTTTGAAGATCCCAGGCAGACTAGAGCACCACCTGTTCTTGATTTTTTTCAACCAATTAAGCATTTAAAATGTTTCTCCTCTAAATTGAATTTGCCTTTATTATTTTTTCTTACTCTTTTCCTTTTCCACAGCCATCAACCATATCCAGTAAACAATTGTTTAATGTGCTAGGGAAACAAAAGTGAGATTGTAAGGAAGTGGAAATTAGAGGGGACAGGATGGAGTAGTGAAGGAGAACTGTAAACTTCGAGCAGACCTGGGACTTATCTTGTATAAGGCGATCTTAGGTCACTTCACCTCTCTGGACTTCAGTTTCCTCCTCCATAAAATGAGGTGAAGATGAGCTCTCTAAACTTTTACAAGGTAAAATTGTAACTTTCCTCTCCTTGCCCACCTCCACTCCCTCCTGACTCAGAAGAAAACAAGCCCCTTCTTCATTCTACAGCTCTCCCTTGCCTTTGAGATCCAAGTACCAAGACATTGGTACTTCCACCAAGACATTGTTCTTTTTCTTGAATCTTTAATCCTTTTTTCCCATTAACTTCTTCTCTTTTTCTACCCAAATCTCTGTTCGCAATTCTCTCTCAAGAACCACTAACCACTGACTTCTATGGCGTCTTTCACCACAATCCAATTAGTAGTTTGCCCACTGATTCCACATTCCTTCCTTTGGAGCTAATCTGTTTTCAATCACTCCAATTTTCAAGTGATTTGGAAAACAGGTATGGGAGATCTGGACTCAACACAGACTCAAGAAAACATTTTGTTTTTAAAGGGGCATGTGTTGGAAATGAATTCTTAACACAACAGCATTATAAGTTACAGTAATCAATAGAGAGCTATATTTAATTATTTGTTTGAAACAGACCATATCTCTATTTTTCCATAAGATTAATCAAGAGCTTTCATGGAAAGTTTAATGGAACACATGACTGTATGAATATCATTTTTTATTTAATTGGCATTTAAGCAAATGGGTTAATTTTTTTTCAACCAACTATAGATTTATTTTCCTTGGCTTATGGTTTTATTCATTTATGGCTGATTTTTGTTAGACTAGAAAAATATATGAGAAGTCAGCTCTCCTCTTAAAAGGGCTAGACTGAATTTGAAGGCCTGTGCCTGGGGAAGATACCAGAAAGACAGGAAGTGCAAAGTTTTGACTATCTTTACCTCAGAATGAAGGCAGGGAAACTAGGTTTGTTTTCTCTGCTCCCACACCTATCAGTCCCTGAACGTTCTTTCTTGACAAGCCTCAGGACTAAGGAATAGACATTAACAAAACTGGCCAAAGGTGTAGCAGCTTCCAAAGTGCTTTTAGTGAATAATCTGATTTTATCCTCATCACCCTGGGAAGTCAGAAGGGGCAGACAAGCAATCCCCTTTCCTCTCTTCACAGTCTCTCATACCATATGTATGGTACCTTCCTCACCCTCATTCATGTATGCCAAAGACATTTATCATGCTCTCACTCTATGCCAGCAACAGAAAGGTTGAATGAAGGGCTGTTGTTCATTTTCTTTGGGGAAAGGGAGTAAGCAATCTCTGACTGGAAAGGAGATGAGTGCTAGGAGTGTCTCTTGCTTTGTTCAACACCAGCTTCCTTATTGCACCAACTACAGGGATAAATAAAGCAACCATCCCCATATTTCTACAACTAGAGAAAGAGAGGTTTGGAGAGTTTTCTTTAGTGTTCTCCACACAGACTTCTTGATGGGATCCTCCAGGCAAACATAAAAGCATTATTCCTTAATAATAGCTACCATCTGAAATGTGCTTTTCCATTTACAAAGTGACTCATTTGTGTTGTCCTATTTACCCACCTTTGGTCACAATCCTATAACCAAACTGTCTCTTCCAATTCTTACAAAGACCAAACTCAAAAAACCCTAAAGGAGCAGTGTTATAGATTGAATTGGGTCCTCCTAAAATTCATATCTTCAAGTCCTAACCACCAGTGTCTCAGAATATGATTTTATTTGGAAATAAGGTCACTGCAGATGTAACTAGTTAAGTTGAGGTCATACTGGAATAGGGTGGGCCCTAATCCAATATGATGGTGTCCTTATGAAAAGGAGAGATTTGGATGCAGACACACATGAAGGGAGAACATTATGTGAACATGAAGTTAAGGATCAGGGTGATGCTTCTATATGCCAAGAAACACCAAACATTACCAGCAAACTACCAGAAGCTAGGAGAAAGACATAGAACAGATTCTCCCTCACAGCCCTCAGATGAGACCAATACCTTGATTGCAGATTTCCACCTCCAGAAATATGAAACAATAAGCTTCTGTTGTTTAAGTTACCCAGCTCATGGTACTTGTCACATCAGCCCCAGCAAACTAACACAAACAGCTTTACCAAAATCTCTGAGGGGGATGGGGCACTAGTAGCATTGGTGTCACTCCAATAGAGAGGACACAAAGAAGAGTCAGTGTCCCCCCAACTGTGCCACAAACCAGATTAAGCTCTGGCACCTCACAGGCTTCCTTTCATCAGCAGTGGTGCTCGAGGAACCCAAGGAAACCACAGAACTGGCTAGCACAATGGATGTTTGGGAGACCCAGAAGAACCCCAGAAGGAGGACATCAGAGTAGAATGAAAAGGAAAAGCTGAGGCTGCCATCTGTGTAGGAATGCATGTGAGAGCCCACTGCCTCATAGGACCTTCATGAACACATTGGGGGCCATTACTTAGCAAGAGGCACAATTTCCTCATGAACAAGAAGAGCAAAAGTCACTGAAATAACCAGTTTAAACTGATCAACATTTTCATTAAGAAAATGACCCATAACTTTGAGTTCTCTACTGGGATTGTTCTGTTCATCTTAGAAAAGCAGCATGCTCTCACTTTCCAAATCATTAAGGTAGAGTTGTTAACCAGAATCATTTGTGAAAAACACAGCAGTTTGGCAGGATTACAGAGAGAATGAAAGGAAATGGGTTCAGAAGACATAAACAACTTCAGTCCGCTATGTTGACCACAAGTCAAGTACAGCTTATACAACTATTTCAAGATGAGAAATGTAAAGTAAAATGAGGAAAGAAAGAAAGAAAAAAACACGAAACAAGATTATGATGCAAAAATGTTCAATCAGTCCTTTCCAATTTTCTATGCACCCTAAATAAAATGTTTGTTTAATTGTTTAATAATGCAAGACCTAGGTCTGTTATGGAGTCTATTAGAGCAGGGCCATGCAAAGGGGTTGCAGGAAAATGCAAAGGGAAGCAATGGATTGGATAACTAACTTGTCAATGAAAATAAACAATATGTATATAATTTAGGTGCCCCAAACCAGTTTGCGATCAGATAGTATCACAGAGAACTGAAGAATATTAGTAACAACAGGCACAAGGAGATTCTGGTGGTTTTAAAAGAAAATACTATCTATAAATATTATTAAAAGTACAACATTTCAGGGTATATATTAATTATATCAATTTTAAAGGATATTTAAAATTTTGTAATTATGACTATATAATTACTATTACCAACTTAAAAATAAGTATTGTAGATAATTTCACAATGCAAAATTGACAACTGTTAATAACTGTAAATTCTAGGTGGTAGAAATATCTAGGTTAGTTATGTTATTCTTTCCCCTTTTGGTTTTTTTTTAAAGATTGGTTGATCGATTGATTGATTTTAAAGAGACCCTGAGATCATGACCTGAGCCGAAACCAAGAGTCAGACATTTAATGGACTGCACCACCCAGATGCCCTGCCCTTTTCTGTTTTTAAAAATACCTCAAAAAAAATTTTTTTTAAGAACTCTTATCCAGCAAACTATTTGTCTGTAGATCTGACATGTACTAGTATTGTGAATTTAGGCAAATGTTTTACTCTCCCTGAATTGTTTCCTCATCCACAAAGTGAGTTCATAATAATAGAAGAGTATTTACAAGGATTAGAAGTAATGTGTATAAAGAGGTGATGGTAGACAGTAGGCATCCCCAGAATGATGACTATACTTATTCCTGAATCACCTCTCTAATATCCCCATATGTAACTATTCAGTCCAGTCATGAGAACTTTGAGTTCTGACAAGGAAACCTTACCTCCCAGGCCAGCCTGCTATGTGTTTTAATTTCTCATTGTTAGAAAGTCCACCAGATGGTCTCCCTGTATCTGTCACTCATGCTCCTAGTTGGGGATATAAAGTCCTTCCACTCGGCATTATTTCAGTATTTTAATTCAGATAAGGAGCTTCCATTCCCTTCCATCACCCTACCATCTTCAAAGCTTCTCTTTTCCAGGTTTAAAATATCTCAATCTTGGTATCCTTCCATATGAGACTAAATTTTGAGTTTCTGCACCATGATGATGAGTTTCCTCCTATAGTATGCTTCCATTGACCTTTATCTCTTCAAATTGCAATGCCTGGAGTTGAGATTGGAGTTATATTTTTCTCCCTAGCCATTATCCTTGTTCTAGATCATGGATGGGCAAACATTTTCTGTGAAGGGCCATATAGTGAATATTTTCAGCTTTACCAGCCATACAGCCTCCACGCAATTACTCAACTCTGCCATGGTAGTGCAAAAGCAACTACAGTCAGTATGTCAAAGAAAGGACACGGCTATGAACTAATAAAACCTTTTTTTTTTCTTTCCAAAAACAGATGGCAGTCTGTATTTGACCAATAGGTCATTATTTGCCGACCTCTGGTTTAGATGATATTCTCCTGCTAAAGAAAGACTCCCACGGGATTTTTTCAATGGCTGCACCACACTGTTGTGTCTTTTGTCATACTTCCCATTGACCTATGTCTTTTTTTTTTTTTAGATTTTTTAATTTATTTTTTAGACAGAGATAGAGACAGCCAGTGAGAGAGGGAACACAAGCAGGGGGAGTGGGAGAGGAAGAAGCAGGCTCATAGCAGAGGAGCCTGATGTGGGGCTTGATCCCATAACGCCGGGATCACGCCCTGAGCCGAAGGCCGACGCTTAACCGCTGTGCCACCCAGGCGCCCCCCATTGAGCTATGTCTTAAACAACAGAGCATTAATTTGAGTGCCTTTCTGAGTGCAAAGAAGGATACAGATACAAGAACAGAGTTTAGCCAACCTCCCTCTTGGTACGTGCAGCAAAGAGGAGCACGTTGGAACAATGAAGAATGGATTCTTGTTACCAGTTCCTGCATAGATACAGCAGCTATCAGCCCACCACTATATCTACCCAAGTGCCACCATAATTGAGCTTAGTGTGGAAGGAAGTTGATGTCCCTCATGATGGAAGACTTCTACAGATAATGCAGTGGATTTGGAGGTTGTAAGGGGAGAACTTTGCCTACGTCTATGTTACATAACATTTTAATAGATTCAGCTCACCTCTCCAACTAGTTGAGTACTTCTCAGATAATCATCTTATTATCTAATGTGTGGAGTCACATTTATTCTTTCCTTTGTTTATAAATTATTTCCTCCTTTATTCATACGATGTTTGTATAATTAAAGTATTTACATGTTAACAATTAATTAGCTGCTAATGAGGCACAAAAAGTCATGTAATTCCTTTCAACAGTAGTTCATAATTCAATCCAATATTTTTTTTGTTTACTCAGGCTCAAGAATGCCCTTAATTAAGAGTTGCTATAATTCCCTGCCTTGACAGTTCAGTGTCTATAGTGTCACCAGCCTATTATTGGCATAGAAGTGAAAAGAACACTGGATTTTGAGTCAATACTCAAATATTAGTCCCATTTCTGTTATTTTTTTGGTTTGAGCACTTGAACAAGTTAATTAAGTTCTCTCACCTCTACTCTTCATGCATAAAATGAAGAAATAATACTTCTCCTGACTACTTCATAAGGTTATTTGTCAAGCATGGACATGGATTTCAAGGTTATTTTCTCCAAACATGTAATGTGCTTTTATATACAAAGATGTTCACAATATACTATTACCAGAAGGAGTAGATAACAAACCAGTATTGCCTTATCATCTCAATTTTTCTGGAAGGAACCACACCAAAATGTTGATAGTGGTCATTTCTGTGGGGTAGAAATAGGAGTGATTATTTATTTTGCTCTTTTTTGTTTATATGTAATTTCTATGTTTTCTACAATAAGCAAGTAATACTCATATAATAATAAAAGATCAAATTTTAAAAATAACTGCTTATTGAATTATAAAATAATACATGTTAATTCTAGAATATTTGGAAAATACAGAAGAGAAGAAGAAAAGATGACATATTTACATGTGCTTACTGTGGTGTTACTATAACCCATAAGAAGAGGTGTAATAAACCATCTCTGAGGCTGTGTTCCCAATTCCATGGTTCTTAGTACTCAGAGTTATCTTAAAAAGCAGCTGAATAACTATATGCACCAGGCAACATCTTTGATATATAAATCTCCGTGGCAACTGAAACAAGGAATTAAAATTGCTATGGCCCATGCACTTAGAGGTGAAGGATGCAGAGCTATTCTGATTACACTGCGAGAACTTACGTTGTGATGTTGTTTAAAAAGCAACAAATAAAGAGGTCATTTTGAGAACTCAATTTTAAATGATTGGAAACAAATTTTCTCTAAAATAATATGTTGAAAAACCAGAGTAAACAAGGCTTTTAATTCCTTTAAAAAGATGTAAATTAAAGGTGAACTTTGGAAAGGTCAGATCTTACATTCTACACTGAAATTCTTTCAAATGACTTTCAATTCTAAAGCACAAAGTCTAGCTATTCCATCAGAGAGACTTGAAATCAGATCCTACACTTTAAAAATGAGGAAAAATACTAAGGCTAATGTAGAATATTAGGAGCTTATATTTGGTACAAATTTCCTTTCCATCTTGTATTACCACCAAATGAGAAAGAGAAAGGAAATTTGTGGCTGACCTTTTATACATCAAGCAAATTTTTTTTCATTCTCCCTAAATCTAAAGCCACAAATAAAAAGCCCCTGGGTAGAACTACAAAGTAATTATAAATGTAGATAGTAGCCCAGCAATTTTTTTTCATTCTTTTCAGAAGGCTTTTAACAGTGGCTAAACCTGTTAACTAAAATTAACCCAGAAGGAAAAAATATTTACAAATTATATATCCTATAAAAAACTTATATCTAGAATATATAAGAACACTTACAACTCAATAATACAAAGACAAATAAACCAATTTTTAATTGGGCAAAGGATCTGAATAGACATTTCTTCAAAGAAGATATATGAATGGCCATCAGGGAAATACAAATCAAAACCACAATGAGATACCACTTTATACCTACTAGGATAGTTATAATCAAAACCATAGAAAAATAATGTGTTAGCATGGATGTGGAGAAAATGGGGCCTAACTTCATTGCTGGTTGGAATGCAAAATGGTGCAGACACTTTGGAAAATGGCTTGACAGTTCTTCAAAAGTTTAAACATAGAGCTACCACATGACATAGCAATTCCCCTCCTAGGTATATACCCAAGAGAAATGAAAACATACGTCTACACAAAAATTTGTACACTGTTCATAACAACATTACTCAAAAGAGCCAAAAAGTATAAGCAACCCAAATGTCTATCAAGCAATGAATGGATAAATAAAATGTACAGTCAACAATGGAATATTATTTGGCCATAATAAAGGAATGAAGTACTGATACATGTTACAATATGGATGAACCTTGGAAACATTATGCTAAGTCGAAGAAGCCAGTGACAAAAATCACATAAGATTCCATTTATAGAAAATATCCAGGATAAGCTAATCTATAGAGACAGAAAATAGATTAGTGGTTGCCTAGGGTTGAGGGAAAAGGTAACTTGGGGAAAACAGGTGATTGCTTAAGGTACAGATTTCTTTTTGGAGTGAAAATGTTCTAAAATTGATTGTGGTAATGACTGCACAACTCTGGGAAATACTAAAAAGCATTGGCTTGTACACTTTAGATGGGTGAATTATATCTCAATATAGCTAGTATAAAAATGATAGACTGATTGATAGATAGATGATAGATATTAGACAGACAGACCCAAGTAAGAGCTTTTGAAAGCCAGTTTCCAGAGCTGGTCAGGTCTCAGAACTGGCTTAGTGAGAATGGCTAAACCACTACCAGGTACTGGTGTCTTTCTCTTCCTCCACCTCAAGATCACCCAATCAATGAAAAATAATGTTTAAAACTTCTTCCACAACTCAACTCCTGGTGCCTTCACTAAAGTCGACTCTTTTATTAAAAATATGTGTATGGGGCACCGGAGTGACTCCATGGGTTGTGTCCGACTCTTAGTTTCAGCTCAGGTCATGATCTCAGGGTCATGAGATCAAGCCCTGCATTGGACTCCTCACTGGGCATGGAGCCTGCCTGGGATTCTCTCTCTCCCTCTCCTGTTCCTCACCCCCACTCTCTTTCTCTCTCACAAAAAACAAAAAACAAAAAACAACAAAAAAACACATATTGACTACTTATTTAAGAAACAGATGCTGCACAAAAATTGTCTAACTTCTATTACCTACCTTTATTCATGCTCTCTATACAAAAGTTTCACCCCACTTACCAACTATCTTTAGGACCCATTCACTGAGGAGCCGGCATCATTTCAATCCCATTCCAATCTGGGAGATTTAAGATAACCCCATCCCTGTCCCCAGGGAAATGTTTGCTTGAGAAAGAAAAACATCATTTGGATCTAAAATTAAGTATTTTGCTTATTCAAACACTGTGCTATAAATCCATCAATGTTAATAAAGAAGACACGGTAATGATTTGGGAATCTCAAACAAAGACTAAGGCTAAGGTCCCAAGTAAGATTAACAAACACTCTATTCTATCAGACACGGCAGATTTTCTCTGTTGCAGCTCCCCATAAAAGATTTGGATTCCCCTTATGACAAACTATTTTACTATAGAACTTATCTCTACTCATCTGAAATATAAACCTCTGTATTTACATGAACATTCATATTAAGATTTGTGTCTATTGCTGTAAATACTGATAGCTTAGGAATTGCTGCATAGTACCCATTTCATGTGTTACTGAACTCCCTGGTTTATTATTAAATTATTATTATTGTAGTAGCAGCAGCAGTAACAGTAGTAGCAGTAGTAATTTCCCACCTAGTCCTAACCCCTTTTCTTTTCACTACTATAAAAAACCACAAACATTCTGGTTTTTGAGATGGCTGTTTTAAAACTGCCCATCGCCCTGCTAAAGCATTTTACTACAAGCTTGAATCAAAAGTGCTTCTGACATTTCTAAGGCTAAAACAAGACATGGAGCTTTATTTGTTATCCTACTTCAGGGGCCTTCAGTCCCTCTTCACTGCAGATCCCCATGCCCACCAACACACCCTACACTCTCCTCCTGTTGCTAGAGGTTGGAAGGAGTTGTCCCTGCCGTCAAGAAGATATTTGCTAAGAGTCTCTGGTCTTAGCTGCCCTTCCCCAAAGGATTCACTAACCCTGGAAAGCAAACACAGTGGGTTGGCCCAGAGTGTAAGGAGCACCCTTTTCCCATAATCTACAAAGCCTTAGTTTAAAGCAGGATATGAGGCCCAAACCTGCATCTTGGATCCCTCCACATTCCTTTCTGCGAGCAGCAAAAGAACAAGGGCGTGAGTCCATGGTGCATATCTCTTTAAGCCATGTGGATAAGGAAGGCAGACAAAGAAAACATGGACAGTGGTCCCTGGAATAAGCCCTGGTCAGAAAACCACTGTGGCCACTTGCGTGAAAGACACATGAGAGGAAGTCACATCCATGAATTGATGTCTTTTCAAAAATTGACTTCACCATCAATAAATGTGGCCTAATTAATATCCTGAAATCTGACCAAGGAAATTAGCACATCTTCTACTTTGGGCAAAGGAAGAAACAAAGGACACAAAGGAGCCTCCTCCCCCTTAGAGGCCCATGACTTGGAATACTCAACTTCTGAAATCTTGAAATCCAATAAATCACCACCTTCCTGAAACCCACCCATTTTTACTTCAACCATTTCTTGCCAGCACTTCTGTCCCCTTGTCTTTTCACCTGATCTACTCTGGAACCCCCAGGTGCTGATGTCCTCACTCCCCGAACAGCTGAGCCATGCTGGAGGAGACCATAATGTAGAGACCACAACTCAGAGACACTCTGCACCTAATTCTTTTACATCTTCCAAATAACACTCTTCCATCCCACACAGATGTTTTTCCCGATCTCCAGCACTCTTCTGATGCTTCTTCCTTCCTTTCCACCCGCCCCCTCCCCCCTAGCAGATGTGCTTGACTGTCTCTATACAGAGAAAACATGTTTGTGAAGGCAGGAAGTTGACGTTCTTGTATCTGAACCAATTCTATTTCCTTCCCTCTAGTCTCATAGAAAAAGATGTTCTTTCTCTTCAAACCATTAAGCAATGTCCATGTTGTCCCTGCATAGAATCTACTTGTCTCTTAGCGATACTGCTAGAAATAGAAGTCTTAATCTCAGTGTGTTTGATTTGCATTTCTCTTAATATGAGGGAAGTTGAGTGTCTTTCAAATATTTTTGGGTAGATTGAATCCTCTTTGCCTGTTTTTTCCATGTCACCTTCTTTCATTCTTTTTTTTTTTTTAAAGATTTTACTTACTTATTTGACAGAGAGATATTGCGCGAGAGAGCACAAGCAGAGGGAGCGGCCGGCAGAGGGAGAGGGAGAAGCAGGCTCCCGGCTGAACAGAGCACCCGACATGGGGCTCAGTCCCAGGACCCTGGGATCATGACCTGAGCCAAAGGCAGATGTTTAACCCACTGAGCCACCCAGGTGCCCTCTTTCATCCTTTTTTAACATTTTCTTTACTTTTTTTTTTCTTCTTCTTTTCTAAGTTAATCCTATATGTCCTTTTCTGTGTTTTGGAGCACCTATTCTCACTGTTTTCTTTCCAATTTTGCCATCATTTCTGTGATAATTTTACTACGTCCTTTATTACATTCCTTTCATGAGCTTTTCCCACTTACATTCTATCGTCTACTTTCACCATCTCTTCCCTGGGCTTTCACACCTCTGTTTGAAGATCTTCTTTCATAAAAGCAATTGTTTCATTGATTATTTTTAAAATTCATGCAATATATTTGGTTGCAATATTCATCTACTCTAAGGCAACATTTTTTTTCATGTGTATCCTTTAACACTTTTCCCATTCCTTCTTCCTTTTCTCTTCAGTTCACGTACTTCATGGTCTCTCATCACTGAAAGACATACATTTTTCTGAACCAACTATTTGCAGGTATAGGTTTGGAAAGGGCTGGTGGCACATTCCAACCTGGCTGAAATTTTCTCATTACAAGGTTTTGTGAGTGGTGATGATTGGCAGCAGGGGCTCTTACAATAGCAACTTTCTCTTCTCCCCTGACGCTTCAGAGATGGTCCATTTCCTCTATGCAGACTTCCTGCATGATTTATTTGGCTCTGCCTCCTGATTCTTATGAGCAAATGGAGTCCAGGAGCATCCCTGGCCCCTATCTATGCATCCTGTTGCAATGAGGGTTTGCAGTTTTGCGCCTCAGGGGGTACCCATTTCACCTTTGCTGGCTCTTTGAGATCTGCAATCTCTACATCCTCTCTCCCCATTCTCATAAATTCCCCTCTCCTCCGTTACCATTGCTTTGGGAATTTACAGTTCCTTAGTTTCACCAAGACTGGAGTTTGGGAGTTTGTGTTTTTGTTTCATTTTTATTTTGGGATGATTTCTAGAAAAAGCTAGAGAACATGCCAAATTTATGTTGTAATATAGCAGAAATCTGTCTCTTTATACTCTTTCTGAAACCTTGCTTCACGTGTATTTTTAAGCTCATCTACTTTTTTCCTTAAATTTAGTGGAAGAAAATAAAAAGCCTCCCTTTATGCCCTTTATCTACCACTGTATCTCTCTCGTCGTTCACTAAATATTTATTAAATGCCTACTGTAGACGGGGCATTGTACTCAGCAGTAGGGCTATAATGTTGACCAAGATTGGCACTACCCCTACTCCCTCTGAGCTTGCAACCAAGGAGAGAGAACTGAGAATTAAATCAGCAATACAAACACTCTATGTCGCTATTCCTACTTTTCCACCTTCCAGTGGCTTTTCAGCTCTGTGCAGTCAAGCTCCTGCCTCTCAAATCTGCTGATCTTTTATTCAGGCAAAGTCACCAGGGAAATTTTCATTGACCAATTCAATGATGATCTATTGGCCTTCATCTTGCCTTTCTTCTTCACAGCATAGTTTACTATTCCGTTCTCATTAAAATATACTCTACCCCAAACTTCTGTGACCTCCCTACCTTCCTCATTTGCCCTGGAACTCTCTGTCCATTGACAGTACCTCCTCCTTCTCATTGAAAGTTGGTGTTTTCTGGGGCTTTGTCCTTGGCCCTCTTCCCTTGGCATTGTGTGTCCTCCCTAAGTGACTTTATGCTCCCAACAGTTTAGCCACCCTTTCTATTACAAACAACTCTCAAATTTATATCTTTAGCTCAGACTTCTCTCTTGAGCTCCAGGTTCATATATCAGCTACCTACAGGACATCTGTATCTGGATGTCTCTCTTTCAATTCTAATCAATTAGATCTAAAACTGAATTGATACCATAGTTTTCAAAACTAAGTCTATATTCCACAGACTGGTTTAGTGGCTTTACCACATACTTCATTACCCAACACTAATGCCAGGTATTTACCCTAAATCTTTGCCACTTTCTGATACCTTTTAATGTCTTTTTTTCAAATGTATTTTTAATCTGCTCCCTTGCCTCCCTGTCAAGCCCACCTTTACTGCCCGAATTCAAGCCCTCACCATTCCAAGCCTGAACTAGTACGGTAGCCTCCTAGCTGGTCGTCCCACCTCATTCTACCCCCTTTCTAGGCAATACTATCACTAATGCCAGAGTGATCTAAAATATAAATCTAATCATGATGGACTTCTACTTAAAATCCTTTAATTTCCTCCCACTACCACTGGATAAAATATAAACTCCTTACTATAATTTGAAAAACCTTTCATGACCTGGCTTGTGCCTATAACCCCAAGCTTACATCCTGCTGTTTCCCTCTCTTCCCTGCCCCATACCCTATGCTCTGCTGTACCTATTACTCTTTCTCAAACCCGACAAGCTGGTTCAAGCCCTGTGTCATTCAACATGATCCTTCCCGGAATACACTTCCTGGAACATTCCTTTTCCTGGAATACACTTATTCCATGTTTCCACCCACTGAATTCTTGCTCATTCTATAGGGGCCTTTCCTGCCCCCTTGCTTGCCCCCCAGCTCACTCCACAACTTTATCTCCTCTGAGTCCATGTTTCATGTCGTAGATGCACCTAAGAGCATCTGTTTCAATTCTGTGTTTATTCAGTGGGACTCTGACTACTGAGAGCAGAGTCCCTTGAGGGCAAGGACATGGTCTTACTCATTTTTATCCCTAGGTACCCTTCCAAGAACCTGGTGCTCAAATGCTTCTTAATCAATGAGGGAAAGAATGAATGAAGTGTGGTGAGATCATAATGCATGGAACAATATACACTAGTCAGTGTAGAAAGGCATTTTACAGCCATGGCGGTGTTGAAAGACGGGAAATACAGTCCTTCTCCCTGGCTATTAAGTGTTTTACATCAGATCCTTTCTGAAGTGTTAAAAGTTAAATCAATTTCCAGGAAAACATGACTGCCGATGTAAAATATGTCCTGAGGGGAATATTTCCCCCTCCTAATACTTTCCATGCATATGAAAAGGAAAAGTGCACCCATCGCACATGTTCAGCGTTGTCATCTAGAAGCTCATGCCCTTACATTTCTCCAGGACCTTATTTGCAAGCTAGTAAATCAGTATGTTGGCCAGGGATCAGTCAATGCATACAAAGTTGGCAGGTTCTTTGCAGTGTAACAAGTCATCTCCCTGTCAGTACCTGGTCAGGTCTGGCTGTGAGACAGGGCAGGCCGAAGGGGCCAAACAGGACCAGGCCAATCTGGACAGACATGAGAAACAATGCTCCATGTAGGCAAGGGTCACCACGGGGGCAAGGACAGAGAGCCATGTCCACTCTAGAAGACAGATACTGGATTCTGGGAGTACCCATGATGAAGCCAAAGGAGGTATCAGGCCCCCACTTAAGGAATCCACAAGTGTTAAGAAACATTGATAAGATGGGCATAATGTCCTGTGATAGAAGCCCCATGTGAGGGCAGAGGCAGAGACCAAAGGCCATGGGCAGAAGTCAAGGTACAGGTTCAGACTGGACCCAAGGGAGCACAAAAAGAAGAGAAAGCAGTGACACAGTTTACTTAAGAGACAAAACCCACACTATAAGACAATGGCAATATAGTATTGATCCTGGATCGGTGTCATTCTTAGTGTGTATAGATAAGGACTGCATACTGGACATTTTGGGGTTTTGTGACTTCCCCATATGCTTCTGGTAGGAAAACCTATCTTTCTGGCAGAAAGGCCATTCCTTGTAGTTTGAGTGGACCTAACCTCATCCACCCCTGGCTCCAGGGTGGGCACATGACCCAGACCTGACTTCACGTTCCTTTCCTAGGCTGCAGGGGTCCCTAAGCGTATTGTAAGTCTCAGGCACGTGGCACTCATATTGCTTACCTGGCTAAAGAGTGAACAGGCAGAAACAAGTACAAGTGAGAGATGCAGAGAGGGTCAGAGACTCAATAACATCATTTGATCCCTGAAGCAAGAGGCTATCCCTGAAATTCCTTTAAAAGAAGTCAGAATTGAGTGTCTGCAGCCAAAAGAGTCCTCTTCTCTTAGAGGCCAATGTGCACAGCTCCTAAGAGCAGGCAGGACTTGTCAGGTGCCTGAGGCCAGGTTTGCAGTGTGGGAAGAATTCTGGGTCTTCTGAGAACTTCTCACAATTCTGAATGTGACTACCAAATTTTATATTGAGATTTGTTATTCAAAAAAGAAGGGAAGTCTTTATTTTTGGTCACTGCTGTTATCTTTTCTGCTCCTTTTTGTTTCTCATTCTTTTCACATCCACACTCAACGTTCTGGATGAGGGGAGGGAAGGAGCTAGTTACATGACAATACCAGACCACTTGAAGCCACCATAGGATGGCCAGCAGTCATCCTCTGGACATTCAGGGTCCTCCCGCTTAGTGGAGGGGAAGGACGCCTATACCACAATTACCTGTCATCTGAGAAGTCGACATAGGCCTGACCTTCCTTGGGGTTTAGTTTCCCCCTAAAACTAAAGTGGAAGTAGAGCTTTACTTCATCCTGCTCCCTTCGGGATCCCAAAATGGTCCTGTATAATTAGCCTGAAGACATTCCCTGCTGTTTGTTTGTCATGAAAACAAGTAGAAAGCACTAGAAAAAAAAGAGTAGTTATTTAGAGGTAAATAGCAAGGCAAGGTTGGAAATGTTTGATCTCATATACAGATATGGCCTTTGTGTTCCCCAAGTAATTACTTTTGGTTTACTTTTTTCTAAAAGTGCACTGAGATTTGAAGGTTAGTAAGAATGAACAATAAAATTAGGTACTAAAAACAAACAAGGCTGTCAGGGGATGGATCCAAATAAGAGAAAGCCAAAGTCTTGGCATTTCTCTTAGTTGCTGAAAAACACACCTCACAAGTTTTGTCAGCCCTTCTGTATCCACCAGATTCTCTTTACCTACACTAATTAACCTGGAGAGGGAATTTGAAAGTCAAAGCTTTTGATTTTCAGATGAGAGAGCACATCAGCTTTCAGAGAAAATTCCAGATGTCCCTATGTCTCTTCATTATAAAACTCTGAGATCTGTATTCCAGAAAATCTTGGATCATATTTTCTGCAAGGTACAAATAGTCCTGATGAAGATGTGTCAGGCGTTTCAATTAAAAACACTAATAAACCAAGCAGGTGGTGGCCAACTTGCAGAGGACGTTTGATCCTCTCCCGATTTCCCACTGCTGTAAAGACAGACACCAGTAGTAAATCATGCTTTATAGTCAGTTCTCTTGTTTTTTAAGAATAAGAAATCATTTTAGAAGACCTTTTGTTTTTCTTGCAAGGGCTTCAAAACGTCAGCACGCAGCTCGCAAAATAGGAGAGAACGGGAACCACATCCAGAAATAATCTTCTCCTAGCCACTTGGAATGGATTATAAATGTTAAAGGGGCCATTGACTAAATTAGTGTGCTGGTGTTTCGTAAAAAGTTATGTAAATCCTAAAGGGAGGTAACGCTCTTCTCATTATACTTGGGGATGAGGAGATGGTGAGACACAAGATTTTGCTACAGAACAGTAGCTTTGCTTCATTTCTTCTTATGCCACCAAATTTAACAGACAATTTGAATAAAACCATCGCCTCACATACTCACATAAACTGAATCTTACAGCTAGCTGGGGCATACTGAAAAGCATGAGACTAATGGAGCCAAACTTCCCACAATTGTTTGATCAATTTGCTATCCCTTTATTTTTTTAATTTTTTTAGAAGAGCAAAGTTGCCTTTTTCCTCAGCCCTTACTCAACGGGTAGATGGTAAAAAGTTCTTATTACTCTTTTTAAACTTGCAAATGGGATTCGTTATCTCAGAGGCCCAATCACCATTTAAAAGAGAAGATTTTTATTTTTAAGAGATTCTTTTTTTAATTGGTTACTTAGAAAGTCGGTTTTAGAAAACATACAAACTCACTGGAATTAACTTGATCTATATGGTTCAAAAAAGGGCAAATTCTACCAGAAGGAAAACAGCATGGACATTGGAATGCAGTTATCTGGGTAATAATACTTAACAACTTAGGTAGAGGAAGTAGTTCCCCTTTAATATCTCAGCTCACACTTCCCTCCGCTATCACTATGCTAGTCGCATTATGTTCAGAAGCAATCAGATGCATGAGACAATTGCTTTTTAAGCACCACAGAACTCACTGCAGTAATCTGATTGTTTTCAACCATTCTCCAAACAAAAATACTTGGGCTAAGTATGTTTTAACACAAAGTCTCCGAATTTATAAATTATTACTTATTATTATTGGAAACTGACATACACATTCCCCTGCACTCCATCACCCTGCACTGAAAATGTAACAGAAGCAAAGAAGCTAGAAAAAATTAAGAGCACTTTCCAACCTTTTGAAATGCCTAGAACAGTGATGCACATATATTGTGTATGCAATAACCCTGCAGTAGAGAGAAAGACAGAAGAGAGAGTGTTGCAGAAAAGCTTGGGAAATTGTACATTTCAAATAGTAAGGTGAGATGTCAAAGCGTTTTGTTATTTGTAGTACCTGTTTAACTGTAATTCTATATTCCACATTATGTGAAAATCTGAGTTTGAGCAAAGTTGGCTTTTTTTCTCTTTAATTACCCAGGTACTGTGCCCAGAGACAGGGCTGTAGCTATCGAGGGACCCCAAAGGCCACAGGGAGTGACTGATTAGGTCAATACTGAATCCTCTCTGAACCAGGAGGATGGCCTTCACCTGGCAGCCTTGGAAAGTTTTCTCCCATCGGAGTCTCTTTCCTATAAGCAGAGTCTGCCCCCACGTGGTGAAAGCGAGCGGCTGCTCTTAACGTCCCTGGAGCCTCTTGCTCTAGGTCAGCGGGAGGGTATCTGCAGCAACCCATGCCTTTTGACCACCATCCTATCTTTGAGCTGCTTGTTACTGCTTCTCTCCCCTCTCTCCTCCTTCCCCCTTTTACTCTTGTTCTCTTTCCTTTTGTCTTTCTTTTTCTTCCCATCTACTTCTTCCTTCCTCCTTGCCTTCCAGAGCCTTCCCCAGTATTATTATTTAGCAGCCCAGTCATGAGGGCTGAAACTGATGCAGACCTTCTGTCTGGGGAAAGAATCTGGATTCTGATTTAGGAAATTTAGACAATATGGTTTCAGTAAATAATTAGATAATAACCACCGTAAGAGGTAATACCATGACATCTAGAGAGCTTAGCAGACACTGAATGAGCAATCAGGAAACACAGGTTTCACTGGCCTTGACCCTGTCCCTGGATTATGAGATGAATGTAATATGTTTGTGTGAAAACTAAGAAATCTGGTCATAAGTGTAGCTTCATAGAGAAATGGAGGCAGGAAGACAAAGTGGGTTCCTCTGCCTTCTTCAAAGAAATGCAGAAGGGCACCTTACCCATCATGTCCACCAGCAAATCAGCAAGCCACCCAAGCACACACAACAGAAGTAATCAAAAACAATGTCATTATGCAAATGTGACCACAAGATAAAGCTCCTCATTCCCGTCACAGCCCTATTCCAACCAGCCTGTCATCCCTAGGACCATCCTGAGCAACCAATCCATCCTGGATATCATTTTCATCATAACACCTCCCTACACAGAAACCTTCAAAGGTATATTTCTTCAAATATATCTTCAAAGATATGACTCTTCAAAGGTATACTGCCTTCAAAGGCTAAATACCTTGTATATTCACGATCTCTCTCTCTCTCTCTCTCTCTCTCTCTCTCACACACACACACACACACACACACATAGTCTCAACCTACTCAAGGTCTCTACTTCTAGCCACTTTTCTCTTCCTGGGTGTCCTCCAATGTCAATCTGATTCTTGCCTTCATACTTTTGCATTTGCTGTTTCCCAGGCCAGAATGGTCTGGCTCCAGGCCCATAGTCTTTTGTGGAGTTTATGTCAGTTTGGAAGTCCCTTTTTATTTAACAAAACTGAAACTACATTACTGCACAGAGAAAGACATGTCACCCAAGGAGATGTAAGTTGAGGGCACTTTCAGACCAATATAAAAGCCTCATGTTGAGATATAATGCGGGGAAGCGGTAGCCACCTGCAGGGGAAGCGGTAGCCACCTGCACGGGTGAGCGGGCAGACTCGCAGACCGGCACCCACAAGAGAGCAGACTGAGACGGTGAGCCGGGGAACGGGGAACGCGTGCCACCAGACTGAAACGGAGCTCCGCTGTGCTCACTGGAACCAGACTGAGACCAGGAGCTCTGGGAGCTCGCGAGGGCGGCTGGCGGTGTTAGAAACACAAAGGACAGAGACGAGCCGGCCCAGGAAGTGAGGGCTGGGACGCCGGGTGTGGGGCGCACATCCCGGGATGCTGCAGGGTTGAGCAGCACCAACAGAAACAGAGTTAAAGTTGCCAGAACATCAGTGGAGAACGGTCCGCGATCCCTCCGTTCTGAGACAGAGGCTGAGATTCAGCCACTGCTGCTCTGACTCTCAGAAGAGGCACAGCAAACCACCAGGGAAAGCCACCAGAGAACAAAAGCCTGGGAAGACCTGCTCACAGTGTGCCCATCCCCATCCCCCTCACAGGGGACACTCTACCCAAACAGGGTTGCCTGAGTATCAGTGCGGCAGGCCCCTCCCCCAGAAGGCAGGCTGAAAAATCAAGAAGCCCACATCCCTAAGATCTCTATAAAACAAGGGCACACGGCCTGGGTCCCGGTCAATAATTTGGGCTCTGGACAACCCCGCACCCTCTCCTCATCAGAATGACGAGAAGGAGAAATCCCCCCCAGCAAAGAAACAACAATGAGTCTGTGGCCTCTGCCACAGAACTAATGGATATAGATATAACCAAATTATCAGAAATGGAATTCAGAGTAACAATGGTCAAGATGATGTGTAGACTTGAAAAAAGTATTAACGAAAATGTTAATGAGAATATAGAATCTCTAAGGGCAGAAATGAGAGTGAACCTGGCAGAAATTAAAAATTCTATGAGCCAAACACAGTCAAAACTAGAGGGTCTGACGGCCAGGGTGAATGAGGCAGAAGAGCGTATCAGCGAATTGGAGGATGGGTTAGTGGAAGAGAAAGCTAAAATAGAATCTGGACTTAAAAAAATCCACGCCCACGAATGTAGGTTACGGGAGATTACTGACTCAATGAAACGTTCCAATGTCAGAATCATCAGCATCCCCGAGGAGATGGAGAAAAACAGAGGTCTAGAAGAGATATTTGAACAAATTGTAGCTGAAAACTTCCCTAATCTAGCAAGGGAAACAAACATTTATGTCCAAGAGGCAGAGAGGACCCCTCCCAAGCTCAACCACGACAAACCTACGCCACGTCACGTCATAGTGCATTTCGCAAATATTAGATCCAAGGATACAGTATTGAAAGCAGCCAGGGCAAAGAAATTTCTCACGTACCAAGGCAAAGGTATAAGAATTACATCAGACCTGTCTACACAGGCCTGGAATGAGAAAAAGGGTTGGGGGGGGCATTTTTAAAGCTCTTTCAGAGAAAAACATGCAGCCAAGGATCCTTTATCCAGCAAGGCTGTCATTCAGAATTGATGGAGAAATAAAGACCTTCCAGAATCGCCAGTCATTAACCAATTTCGTAACCACGAAACCAGCCCTACAGGAGATATTAAGGGGGGTTCTATAAAGGTAAAAAGGCCCCAAGAGTGATAAAGAACAGAAAGTCACAATCTATAGAAACAAAGACTTTACTGGCAACATGGCATCATTCAAATCGTATCTCAATAATCAGTCTCAATGTAAATGGCGTAAATTCTCCCATAAAACGCCACAGGGTTGCAGATTGGATAAAAAGACATGACCCATCCATTTGCTGTCTACAAGAGACTCATTTTGAACCTAAAGATACATTCAGACTGAAAGTAAAGGGATGGAATACCATCTTTCATGCCAATGGACCTCAAAAGAAAGCTGGGGTAGCAATTCTCAGATTGGATTTTAAACTAAAGACTATAGTTAGAGACACAGAAGGGCACTATATTATTCTTAAAGGATGTATCCAACAAGTGGATATGACAATTATAAATATATATGCCCCCAACAGGGGAGCAGCAAGATACACAAGCCAACTCTTAACCAGAATAAAGAGACATATAGATAAAAATACGTTAATAGTAGGGGACCTCAACACTCCACTATCAGAAATAGACAGAACACCCATGCAGAAAATTGACAAAGAAACAAGGGCTTTGAATGCCATACTCGATGAGTTGGACCTCATAGATATATATAGAACACTACACCACAGAACCAAAGAATTCTAATGCCCATGGAACATTCTCAAGAATAGACCATGTTCTGGGTCACAAAACAGGTCTCAACCGATACCAAAAGACTGAAATTATTCCCTGCATATTCTCAGACCACAACGCTTTGAAATTGGAACTCAACCATAAGGAAAAATTTGGAAGAAACTCAAACACTTGGAGACTAAGAACCTTCCTACTCAGGAATGATTCGATAAACCAGGAAATCAAAAATCAATTTAAACAATTTATGGAGACCAACGAGAATGAAAACACAACGGTCTAAAACCTATGGGATGCTGCAAAGGCAGTCCTAAGGGGAAAATACATAGCCATCCAAGCCTCACTCAAAAGAATAGAAAAATCTAAAATGCAGTTTTTATATTCTCACCTCAAGAAGCTGGAACAGAGGGACAGGCCTAATCCATGCACGAGGAAGCAGATGACCAAGATTAGAGCAGAAATCAATGAATTAGAAACCAGTAGTACAGTAGAGCAGATCAACAGAACCAGAAGCTGGTTCTTTGAGAGAATTAATAAAATTGACAGACCACTGGCAAGACTTATCCAAAAGAATAGAGAAAGGACCCAAATTAATAAAATTATGAATGAAAAAGGAGAGGTCACAACCAACACCAATGAAATTGGAAGGATTATTAGAAACTTTTATCAACAGCTTTATGCCAATAAATTAAGCAATCTGGAAGAGATGGAGGCCTTCCTAGAAACCTATAAACTACCAAGACTGAAACAGGAAGAAATTGATTTTTTAAACAGGCCAATTAATTATGAAGAGATTGAGTCAGTGATAAACAACCTTCCAAATAACAAAACTCCAGGCCCGGATGGTTTTCCTGGGGAATTCTACCAAACATTCAAAGAAGAAATAATACCTATTCTCCTAAAGCTATTTCAAAAAATAGAAACAGAAGGAAAGCTACCAAACTCATTCTATGAGGCCAATATTACCTTGATCCCCAAACCAGGCAAAGACCCCCTCAAAAAGGAGAATTACAGACCGATTTCCCTAATGAATATGGACGCCAAAATCCTCAACAAGATCCTGGCTAATAGAATCCAACAGTACATTAAAAGGATTATCCATCATGACCAAGTGGGATTCATCCCTCGGATGCAAGGGTGGTTCAACATTCGCAAATCTATCAGTGTCTTAGATTTTATCCAGAAGGAAAAATTCAAAAATCATATGATTCTCTCAACAGATGCAGAAAAAGCATTTGACAAAATACAGCATCCTTTCCTGATTAAAACACTTCAGAGTGTAGGGATAGAGGATACATTCCTCAATCTCATAAAAACCATCTATGAAAAGCCTACAGCAAATATCATTCTCAATGGGGAAAAGCTGGAAGCCTTTCCCTTAAGATCAGGAACATGACAAGGATGCCCACTCTCGCCACTATTATTCAACATAGTACTAGAAGTCCTTGCAACAGCAATCAGACAACAAAAAGGGATCAAATGTATCCAAATCGGCAAAGAAGAAGTCAAACTGTCTCTCTTCGCAGATGACATGATACTCTATATGGAAAACCCAAAAGAATCCACTCCCAAACTATTAGAAGTTATAGAGCAATTCAGTAATGTGGTGGGATACAAAATCAACGCTCAGAAATCAGTTGCATTTCTATACACGAATAATGAGACTGAAGAAAGAGAAATTAGGGAATCCATCCCATTTACAATAGCACCAAAAACCATACGTTACCTTGGAATTAACTTAACCAGAGACGTAAAGGACCTATATTCTAGAAACTATAAATCACTCTTGAAAGACATTGAAGAAGACACAAAAAGATGGAAAAATATTCCATGCTCATGGATCGGAAGAATTAACATAGTTAAAATGTCCATGCTACCCAGAGCAATCTACACTTTCAATGCCATCCCGATCAAAATACCGATGATATTTTTCAAAGAACTGGAACAAATAGTCCTTAAATTTGTATGGAACCAGAAGAGGCCCCGAATCGCCAAGGAATTGTTGAAAAGGAAAAACAAAGCTGGGGGCATCACAATGCCGGATTTCGAGCTGTACTACAAAGCTATGATCACAAAGACAGCATGGTACTGGCACAAAAACAGACACACAGACCAATTGAACAGAATAGAGAACCCAGAAATAGACCCTCGGCTCTTTGGGCAACTAATCTTTGACAAAACAGGAAAAAACATCCGGTGGAAAAAAAGACAGTCTCTTCAATAAATGGTGCTGGGAAAATTGGACAGCTACATGGAAAAGAATGAAACTTGACCACTCTCTCACACCATACACAAAAATAAACTCCAAATGGATGAAAGACCTCGATGTGAGACAGGAATCCATCAAAATCCTGGAGGAGAACATAGGCAGCACCCTCTACGACATTGGCCGAAGCAACCTTTTTCATGACACATCTCCAAAGGCAAGAGAAACAAAAGATAAAATGAACTTATGGGACTTCATCAAGATAAAAAGCTTCTGCACAGCCAAGGAAACAGTCAAAAAAACTAAGAGGCAGCCCACGGAACAGGAGAATATATTTGCAGATGATGCTACAGATAAAAGACTGGTATCCAAGATCTACAAAGAACTTCTCAAACTCAATACGCGAGAAACAAATAAATCATAAAATGGGCAGAAGATATGAAGAGACACTTTTCCAATGAAGACATACAAATGGCTAACAGACACATGAAAAAATGTTCAAAATCATTAGCCATCAGGGAAATTAAAATCAAAACCACACTAAGATACCACCTTACGCCAGTTAGAATGGCAAAAATTGACAAGGCAAGAAACAACAATTGTTGGAGAGGATGTGGAGAAAGGGGATCCCTCCTACATTGTTGGTGGGAATGCAAGTTGGTACAGCACTCTGGAAAACAGTGTGGAGGTCCCTTAAAAAGTTAAAAATTGAGCTACCCTATGATCCAGCCATTGCACTACTGGGTATTTACCCCAAAGATACAGACGTAGTGAAGAGAAGGGCCATATGCACCCCAATGTTCATAGCAGCATTGTCCACAATAGCTAAATCGTGGAAGGAACTGAGATGCCCTTCAACAGATGACTGGATTAAGAAGATGTGGTCCATATATACAATGGAATATTACTCAGCTATCATAAACAATAATTTCTCAACATTTGCTGCAACATGGACAGCACTGGAGGAGATAATGCTAAGTGAAATAAGTCAAGCACAGAAAGACAATTATCATATGATTTCTCTCATCTATGGAACATAAGAAATAAGAAGATCCGTAGGAGAAGAAAGGGATAAAGAAAGGGGGAGTAATCAGAAGGGGGAATGAAGCATGAGAGACTATGGACTCTGAGAAACAAACTGAGGGCTTCAGAGGGGAGGGGGTGGGGGAATGGGATAGACTGGTGATGGGTATTAAGGAGGGCACATATTGCATGGTGCACTGGGTGTGATACGCAACTAATGAATCATGCAACTTTACATCAAAAACCAGGGATGGGGGCGCCTGGGTGGCACAGCGGTTAAGCATCTGCCTTCGGCTCAGGGCGTGATCCCGGCATTCTGGGATCGAGCCCCACATCAGGCTCCTCCGCTAGGAGCCTGCTTCTTCCTCTCCCACTCCCCCTGCTTGTGTTCCCTCTCTCTCTGGCTGTCTCTATCTCTGTCAAATAAATAAATAAAATCTTTAAAAAAAAAAAAACCAGGGATGTACTGTATGGTGACTAACATAATATAATAAAAAAACATTAAAAAATATATAATGCATATATTTTAATACAATGTAATTTACAGAGCTATTAATCTTCCAAGGCAGGAGGTAGGGTGGGTTAGGGAGGGGGAAGTGTTCATAAACTAACAATAAAGAATTCACATGGCTTATGCTATTGCCAGCATCCTGAGATGGAATTATGGCCCCATAACTCATACTTGGCTGGCTCTTTCCATCTTCTAATGGATGTATTGGAGGCTTGGGTTCCTGCTCACTTTCCCTGTTTACTCTCTAGTTTCTACTCCCTTCCAGTCACACCAAGAAGCCCCCTAACTACTTCGTGATCTGCCTCTGAGGCAGAAAGTGTGACAAGTTAGTTAAGCTCCCCACAGCCCTCCCAATCCAAGGATGGAGCACAGGATTGTGGGGGGGAAACCCCTCTTTCATGGCAGCTGTGTAAGTGCCATAGAGCGTCCGCCCATTGCCTCTAGATTTGGCTGGCACTGCTCCCTCCCAGGAGCAATAACAAATGGTGTACAAAATACCCACAGCTAAGGGAAGACTTAAATACCACTCAGATATTATATCACATGTCCATTTGCATGAAAATCCAGAAGAGTATTTACCTAAGTGTAATCCCTCAATCCACTGAATCAGAATCATTTAGCATAATCATTTGAAATGCAGGTTCCTAGGCCAGCATCCCAGACCTATACCGACAGAATCCCAGGGGTAGAGCCTTGGAATATAGATATATAAGCAGCCATTGCAGCCATTCTTATCCATGCTAACATTTAAGAACCTCCCTTTCAAATATTTACTCTGTCTTCCTTCATCGTGCTAAATGCAGTATTCCAGGCAGGACCCACCTTAGACAAACCATGGAATAAGTAAAGGCATCAGAATCCACGCGTTACAAACCCAACTCTGCCCCTGTACGTACGTCCTCAAAGCAGTCCTCTCGAAGGCACAGCACTGAAGGTTTATCAGTGCACTCTTACTGCCCCTGGTCTCCCTTGGAGCTCCAACCCAGACCTACCTTACTCACATGAGCACTACATGGGCATCTAGATCTTTCCCTCCAACAAAATGTTCATCTCCGCTTGATTTTCCCAGGATTTTGACATTCATTAGATGGCAGCTAACCAATTTGGTCTGATCACTAATCCATGATAAAAAGGGTTAATGAATAGGTACTTCTTCCACTTTGTCAATGTTAAAGAACATTTTCTGGGACAGATGAGGAGGGACTTGGCCTTCTAAATTACATCATTAGGTCTAAGCTGTCTAACCTTTGCTAGCAGGTCTCAGAATCTACAAAACTTTGTCTCTAAAATGAATTCATAATCCCCATTTATCTCCCAAAGAGTAAGACTTAAAAGTACTTTATAAACTGAGAAGTGGTATATAAACAAAATAATGTATTATAATTAATCTCAAGACCAGCCCTGATTCAAAGACATCATGGCAACGGTCTTCCTGGTTTTCACTCTCCTGGTAGCAAACAAAAAATTCTGATTAAGGTTTTTCCAGCCAAGTCCACATCAAATACATCCTTTGATTAGTGAAAATGGGGTTCCCAGAATTGACCCTGCCTACAGCTTATCTTTTTCGTCCTTCTCCACCCTCATGAATTTTGGCTTAGACCTGCTGCACCATGTGGACGTGGCCCATTAAGGATCAACCGGGTAGTCCTACCCTCCCATTTTACAAGAAGGAAAATGCCCCAGAGAGGTGACAGGAGATAGTAGTAGAAATGGGGCCAGACCTGGATCTTCTCTCAGCCCAGCATGCCACACTGCCTTGAGGTCACTATATCCAAATACCATAACATGTCTCTGGAACATTTTTATAGTGCTTAAAGATGTGCCCATCATGCCCGGCCCCATACCCTAACTTTACCCAGTCTCCTTATCTTCCTGCCTATAACCAAATTGCTCTCTAGACAGTTCTTTCCAGAAGGCTTTTTTTTAATCCTAAAAATATCCTGTAGGAGTGACACAACACACCCAGATGCTGTATGAGCAGACCACATACCCTATGCTTATCCGTGTAGACTAATGCTGCCTCTGGAGTTTGGTAACATATTGACATGTGGCTGCCTACTCACTGTCCAAAGGCTTTCATGTGGAGGAGTAGGTACCACAGAGAGGGGGATATGGACAGAAGGTAATAAGCCACATTCTCACATGGACCATGGAAAGGGATCTTAAAAGTCATGACAGATGGACAAGACTCCCAACAGGGCACCTTGTAACATGGTCAAGGAATTTTTCCAAAACCTGTGTTTCAAAAAGACTGAGCTGCAGCCTTTGCTCTTTAGGCTACATTAGAACACTGAAACAGCCCCCGAGGATAGCCTTTGCGCATGAATTGCTGGCATACCGGGTTGTTTAGCCTCAGAATTCCCTTGAATTTGGGGAAGTGCTAATTGAAATACAATGCACATATTCTTCAGTTTGAGCCAGGGAGAGAAATCTAAGGGCTGGACAATGCTGTCAAATAAACATGATGCAGAGTACCGATGGTGGCCACGTATAACTAGCCTAGTGAATTTGAAAACCAAATCTGGGAACATTTGGTGGCTTGATTCATTTACTTTGCCTATCTGCCATCTGTTGTTGTCTCCAGGAGCCCAAGATGGGTAGCCCTGCTTGGTTCTGCTGACTTAGTCCAGCTGGAAACCCTCCTTCTATAAGGAGGGCAGGCTGGGGTCTACAAAAGAACAAAGGTGCCTGGCCCCTGCTCAGATCTCGCCCTGGGGTTGGGAAATCAGGTTTTGTATATGCAGCTCCTCCCATATGTTCCCAAACCACTTTTACATCCTCTACCTCTGTTTAAAAGTTGTGTAAACTCACAGGTTCACCTGTTTTATATCTTCCCATGCTGATGACTACGGAGAAAAGTGAGGTCACCTGGTGACAATCGGGCAATTGTTTCTTCTGAGCTCAGCTGCAGAGTGTCACATTTAAATTTTGCCTTGATTTTGCTTTTAGCTGAATTACTTCATTCTTTTCATGGCAAAGCTTTTCATCAAACGCCTTATACACACTTGGTGTGCAGTGCCCTAGCTAGGTCCAGTTCTCCTTTCTGAACTAGGTAGTGAAAGTATCGCTCATCTTTGCCTTTGTCTTACTCCCCCAAACCCACACTCTTAACTTGCCTTATTCATTCTTCAAGAAAAATATAATGAGTGCTTCATCTGTGAAGGGCAGTGAGCTAGGTACTGAGGGTTCAGAAGTGAAAGCACAGACCTTGGTCCTCCATGAGCTCACAGGCTACTGGGGGAAGATAAATAAATAAAACTATGCTACAAATATTATGACAGAGATTTACACAGGGTACTCATGACAGAGATTTATAGCTGTTTACCAAAATTGATTCCACTCTTCTTCCATATTAATAGAGCTTTAGGGGCGCCTGGGTGGCACAGCGGTTAAGCGTCTGCCTTCGGCTCAGGGCGTGTTCCCGGCGTTATGGGATCGAGCCCCACATCAGGCTCCTCCGCTATGAGCCTGCTTCTTCCTCTCCCACTGCCCCTGCTTGTGTTCCCTCTCTCGCTGGCTGTCTCTATCTCCGTCAAATAAATAAATAAAATCTTTAATAAAAAAAAATAGAGCTTTAGCTGAGCAAATAGCCAGCCCCCAACCCATGAACCCTCTCCTGGGCAACTAAGCATGGTCTGGTGACTTGCCTCTCCCCACCTGGAACATGAGGTGGAAGTGATGCGTGCCCCTTCACCGCTAGGCCTTAAAACGTTGCACAGGTACTGTAGCACTTTCTCAAGAACTGGAACATGGACTTGCCTACAAACGAGCTTCAATTCCGTAGAGGACAGTGCCCTACGGGGTGGGAAGAAACAAGGTGGAAGGAACGCCGGATAACTGCACAGATCAAATAGGCCCACCTACCCATGCTGGGCTGCTTTGGGAATGAGAATAAAGTTCTTTGTTCCTCAGGCCACTGTATTATAGTGCCTTTGTTACAACAAATCTGCTTTCACTCTAACCAACGCAGCACAGTGCTCGACACCTATGGGACTGAAGCACTGTCTGAAATGAGAGTCAACAATTCGCTGGAGGTCGTATCACACGCCAGGTCAACCCACTTCCCTAGCACCTACCATATGCTCATATCTGCTGCTGCAGGCTGCCCATGGAAGCCCTGTTCTGAGAACCACAGAATCATTGAGCAATAAGGGGCCCTAACCAGAAGGTACATTTAAAATTACCTAAGAAGCACTGTGTGGCAGAAAAGGTGTGTGCAGTGGTATCAGAAAAACCTAGGTTTGAATCCTGAATTTGCTTCTTACTACCTCCGAAACTTGGGCAAGAATCTTAACATCTTTGAAAAAAAAATTTTAAATCTCTCCTAATAATAGCTGTCTCGCAGCATGGTTGAGAGGGTTGTAATAGACATGCCAAGCCCAGCACCTGGAACACAGTAGCCTTCTATAGGTGATTAGTAGTAGTAGTATTTTGCAGGCCTGGCGAGAAAAGAATTAAATGCTCTCTCACTGCAGAGACAATTCTTCCCTGGAGCCACGAAGCCCACGACGGCTCAGCTAAAAAGTTTGTCTACGTCGAAGAAATGTAGAATTTGATCTCCTCACCTAAAAAGCAAGTAGAAGTATATTTCGCTACGAATCTTCCTACACACATCTTCAAATCTAGATTAATGCACACAACCTAACTTATGCCAAGAGGACAAATATATCTATTAAAAACAGAGAAGAGAGTTGACTCCTATGTGAATATTGCATCACTTTTTCTGGATGCTTGTTTCGCCAGATTATAAACATAGCAAAAGCAGGAACCATGCATTTTTCATGCCGTCTGCCTCCAACTTAAAACATTTGACCCCACGGCAGACATTCTGCAAACATTCAATAAATATTACATGAGTCATAAAGTTTTAGAGCTAGAGAGTCTTTAGAGATATCATATCTTGCCTTCGTTTCAGATTAATTTATCCATCCACTCATTTGGTCAATATATATTCATCAGGAACTATAATGTAATGACAGATTGGGTTACACTACAGATTCGGAATGTAACATCACATTTGGTACAATGCCTTGCTCAAAGCCGAGCTATTAGAGTCAGGAACAGCACGTAGGGCTTCCAGCCTCAGTCGTCTTCTTGCAGAGTCTTGAGCACACCAAGATCTTGCCCAAAGGGCCCCTTGGCTCTTTTAGTTTGTCACTGCCCCGACAGCTATGCAAAGCTATCTGCTCATCCTTCGCGCTCAGGTCAAGGAGGCCTTGTTCGACCATCCCATTATATTGGCCCCTCCATAATCAAAACAACTCTTTGTCAAATATTCTAAAATAAAAATATTCTTCATGTTTTATTCCCTCAAAGTCCTACTCCCCTGAAGAAGACCAGGAACACTGTGGCTGCCTTTCTTCTTAAATTATGTCTAAATCTTTCAGTGGATAGTTCACCTTGTCAATTATGATTCCTCGTTTCTTTTTCAAGTTTTTTCATTTTAAAATAGTTTCAAACTTATAGAAAAGTTTCAATAATAGCACAAATAACCCCCATATACTCTTGATTCAGATTCACAAAATGTTAATATTTTAGCATATTTATTTATCATTCTCTGTGTGTGCATGGGGGTGGAATGGGGTATTCTCTCTGAACTGTTTGGGAGAGAGTTACAGATACAAATACTTGAGTGTATTTCTATCAAAAAAACAAGGACATGTTGTTACATAACAACAGTATAGTTATTAAAACCTAGAAAAGTAATATTGATACCCAGCTACTATGTAATATACAGATCTTATTTAATTGCCATCAATTATCCTAATAATGTCTTTTATAGAAAAAGAAAAAAATTTATACTACTCAATCTAGTCTAGAAAAAAATATCTGTACTACTCAGATCCAGTCTAGGATCATGAGTCTCCTTGAATCTTCTTTAATATAGAACAATTCCTCAGTATGTCTTTTTTTTTCGGTATATCTTTATCTTTCTTGACCTTGGCATCTGAAAGAATACAGGCCAGTTATTTTGTAGTATGTCTCTCCATTTAAGGTTTATTTTATGTTTCTTCAAGATTAGATTCAGTTATATATTTTTGACAAGAATCTTACATATGTTGTGTTCCTCCCATTGCATCTTTTCAGAGAGCACACAATTTCCATTTGTCCAGTTCCTGGCAATATTAACTTTTATTATTTGGTTAAGATGCCAGCAGTAGAATGGGGGATAAAACTGGGTTTAAGATCCTCCCAAAGAGATTACTAGACTTTTTCATGTAAAACTCAGATACCACTAGACCCACACTCTTAAATACCCATATCCATTTGACAAGACAGACTTATTGGACCCTTCCCACCCTGTTTTCTTGAGTCCATTTTGACTCATCCCCAAATGGGTATACCCAGCCTGAGAGTCACAGGCCTCCACTGACAAGACTTTCAGTTTCAACAAGAGCTTAGAAGCAGATTATCAGCTACCTTAAAAAAGGGGGGTGGGGGGAGACACCAATTGGTGGCTATCAGAAAGGTGGTCTATTGTATGAAAAGGGGGCCTCTCCAATACTCAAACAATCATTACAACCTTAACTAAAGCTGAGATATCCTTTTTTCCATCTAGGTTTATATATGGTTTATGTTGAACCAGCCAGGAGGGGACAGTCCATATGGTAGTCCCTGAGGAAGAAAATTCCCTGACATTTATGGGCATTTACAGTACAAGCATATAAAACATCCTTGCCAATTATGCATTCAGCAGTGGAAACCACAATAATAGTATAGCGAAGTGGCCCAGAAGCCCCATGCAGTAGGCCACTTGAGCTTCCCTTCCCCACTTTGAACTGTGCCCAAATCCCCTAAGTTGATTTCAGGCACCTCTAACCTGATGCGCATCAGAGTCTACACAAGATTCCCAATCATGCTATTTCCCAGATGGGCAGGTGGGAAGTAAAGGGTAATAGAAGAATCTAGGCTATGGTAGGATGGCAGGGGCAGCAGAAAGGGAAGTTGAGCACTTGAGATGGAGAAACTGAGGTTCTTTTACTCATAGGTGGACAAACTTTACTCATAGGTGGACAAATCCTCACCCTAGGATCAGAGCCTAAGCACAGAACTTCTTCCTCCCTCAGACACTTCTGCTGTCCAGCAAGCACCAGGACCCAGGACCCCTTTTCTTTCTGCCCCGAACACATGCCATGACAGTTCCACCCTGCTGTTCTGAGGGGTTTGGTGACCCCCGTGCTTGGCGCCCCATCTTCTCACCAACCATGTTGAGCTGTGAAAATGGCCAGATAGATGAGTGCAGTGTCTCTGTGCTATTAGGCAAGGGGATGGGTTCACTTTTCTTTCTGAGTGGCCTCCTGCTTATGACTTAACCAATGCTTTCGATTCATCCAAACCAATGGTTTTGGTTCACCCAAAGTTCTATTGAAATAACAAGGTCCTCTTTGCTGACACCAGTTGTTTGGTTTGGGGGGACTGCTGGCTCAAAGAACCACAGACTTACTGCCTTTCAGCTAGGGCCATGGAGCTTGCTTGCCCATTGTCATGATAACATCCCTTCCTCTGCCTGAAAAGAGGAATGAATAAGCAACAATCAAACACCATTTGCGTAGCTTTTTGTTGCTCAGCCTCTAAGCACAATTCAACTTGTGTTGATTAACAGGACAGTAAGAAACCGTTCTTCCACCTCCACCTCCCAGACATACCCCTCCTCCCCACACTTGGGCAAGAATACTCACTACCATATCAAAGAAAGTTTTCCTATCTCTCTGAACCGGGTTCATGAAATCTTTCTCTTCCAGAAAGTCACATCTCTGTTAGTATCCCATCCTTGACCCCAAAACTGTCAAAATTGTAATTTGATTTTACCCAACTTTTATAAGCTATGAAGTTAGCCTGCTGTTGTTTCATGGATGCTTGTACAAAACACAAGATTCTTGTATCACAGACCATGGACTTGGTTACTCACAGCACAGTAAGCATCACGAGCATCAGCATGCTTACGTTGGTTCCCCTGGGGGGAACCATGGGACCTGGGGACAACATGGAGGACCCAGATAGATACCTGTATATGCAGTATGCTGCGTTGTAGGAAAGAAACACTCGTCTTCAAGAATCTACCAATTTTATAACAAGCAATAAGCAAGTCTACCTTTTGTCCCAGAGGGAGACATTACCTAATCTTCAAAATTGCTCGTTGAAGATACAACCGCAAGAAATAGCCTGGGTAAAGAGAGGTCAGGGACTTACATTCTTGGTAGAGCCAATAAGATGTGTAGAAGCATGAGAAACTTATGGAGGAGTTTTTCTCAATAACAACCAGCCCTCTGGGGGGAAAGTAGTAATTTTTAGAGATCTGCATTGTATCATTTGCCAATTTCCGGACTTAAATACTACCTCGTGGCTGACTTCAAGCTTCCACTGTGATATCACTCAAGTCGAAGTTGGGAAAAGATGTGCACACACGCTAGCTGGACCATCCATTGATAACTGTTGCTTGAATCAATTATTGCTATGATTGTTGCCCTTGTCTTTGAAATACGTTGAAAGGTATGCATTTCAAAGTTTGTCCACCTATGAGTAAAAGAACCTCCCTCATCTGAGGATCCTAAAATAATTTCTGGAGAAGTCTGGAAGGGAAATCTTGGGCTATACTCATGGATAAAAGAGAACGTATAAAATTTAAATGTTGAGAGCTGCGGTATGATAGTCCCAACCTCTGACTGGTAGTCAATCCTCCACATTTCTTTCTGCATCTTTAGTAAACCATTAAACCCATGCTTATAAATTTCTGAGTCTGTAGTCATTTTCTCTGACGTTATCTGGCTTTAATTTTCTTCATAATATTTATTACTCCTTAAATTCCAGGGCCTCCATTTTATTTTTATTTAATTTTTTTTTTACTTCATGGATTGTCTCACTGCCTTTAGAATGCAAAAACAAGCATTTCACCTATCTTGTTTACCCCTTCATCCCCGGCACCTATGAGTGGCTAGCATGTGAAAGATAGTCAATAAAATATAGGATAGATAAGTGAATTCTGGGTCCTGCGTTAGTACCTATCCCATCTCATTATGCTGCCTCTGCATTCAGGCACTTTCGGGATGATGGGCATGGCAGATAGCAAATCAAGATGACAAACAGAAGCTCCAAATTTTTCCTCTCATAATTAAACCTTGATCGGGTTTCAGGACATCTGATATCCCAATGCTGCCACTCATACACTATGTATAATCAAGCAAATCATTAAACCTTTCCATACCTCAGTTTCTCCATCTCAAGTGCTCAAGGATCTCAGAAAGAATGGCTTCAGTTTTCATTGTCATCTGTAGACCATTCAGGGCTGGGCACGTATCTGTGACAGTTTTTGTCTCATTGTGATGATGTCCTTGCCTCTGGAGGGTGATAGGAGAATAGGAATGAAGAGCCATAGTCTTGCATTTCTGTCACCTATCATAGTGATTCAGAAAATCTGAAGATTCTTTGAAGGCAATATCTCAGCTTCTCTTTAACCAAGATTCAAACCATTGTTCTGACAAGTTTCCCAAAATCACCACTCATCTGTTTTCTCATCTATAAAATGGGGCTAATAACATCTACAGCACAGTGCTACAGTGACAATTAAATGAGATAACCTAAATCAGTGGTTCTCAAGTGAGGGCCTTTGACCAGCAGCATTGACATCACCTGCCAGCCGGTTAGAAACGCAAAATCTTGGGACTCATCCCAGACCTACAGAAGCAGAAACTCTGGGGTTGCCCCCCCTTCCATCTGTATTTTAATAAGGCTTCCAGGGATTCAGATGTACACTAGAGTTTGAGAACCACTGACAAATGAAATCACCTGACTCTCATTTGGCCCTCAAGGTCTGCTTTTCACCTGTTCATTCAGATTTACTAGCCACCCAAACCAACCCCAACTAAGCTACAGAATTCTTTCTCCTCACTACACTTGGCAGATGGGAATAATGGGCAGGAGACTTGGGAGCAGACCCTGCTCTAAAACCCAACTATAAATGCTCATTCTGGCTGCTGTGCCCCTTCTCCACAGTTATCACAATTTGACCAAATGTTACCTTGATGTTTATGTTTTTCTTTCTCTTATATCTTTTTATTTGTCAAGGAGTTGTTTCAATAGACCAATCTATGCATACACCAGTAGCCTGATAGTTGCTTGCATGGGCAGAGTCTAAGAAGGCCATTATACTGGGGTGACAGAGTAAAGAGCACAGACTTCAAAATCAACCAGTGCTGGGCTCACACCATCGAGGGAGCACTGGACAAGTTAACCTTGGTGCAGCCTGAGTTTTTCAAAAGAAAAATGGCCTTAACAATAAGAAAAGCCTCTATTTATTGAGTGTCTCCTATGAGTAAGGCATTAAGCTAGGCATCCTACATTTGATATGTATTATCTCATTTAAACCAAAACCATTGCCCCGCATCGGGCTCCCTGCTCGGCGGGAGGCCTGCTTCTCCTTCTCCCTCTGCCCCTGCTTGTGTTCCTTCTCTCGCTGTGTCTCTGTGTCAAATAAATAAATAAAAATCTTAAAAAAAAAATTAAACCAAAACCATGAGTTATCTTTTTTGTCTTTAAACATATTTAAATACTTCTAACATTTTCAACGTGATTTTGCAACATTCAAGGCCCATTATTTTCTTTTCCAATATAATCAAAAGATAACAAAGATGCTTTGGGGAAACAGGACTTAATTAATAACTAGCTTTTTGGCAAACTCTGTTAGAATGCCTCAATTCCATTAACTGAGTGATATCAGTTGGAAAAATGAGGCTAATTTTGCTGCAGGTTTAAAGGAAGTGGAAATAACCTCTAAATAGTGGTTTATCTGTGCTTTGCAGTAAAGGTTTTTAGTTCATACTTAATTGAAAAGGCAAGTTACTGTTGAATTTTGAAAATCCTGAAAGAGTTTTTAAAAGTAATTTAATGTAGCATTTTATGGTTGCTTTTGTAGTTTAGAGTTTGCGATGGATATCGAGGGAGGTATATGCCTTCTGATCCCCTAGATTTAATCAGACTTCTCGCTTGCTTGCATAATGGTTTATGGTACCTTTGATGATTTGCAGCCAACCTAGCTCTTTTAATAATTTACTGTAAAAGCATTTAATTTTTAATGGATAAGAATGGGTTAGAGGTAGCTTTTGCATTGGTAAGTGCTCTCCTGAAGACTGGGAAAAAGGAACAGTGTATTTAAATTCCAAACATTATTGAAAAACATGCGTCTTTTATTACCAAAATCAAATGCATAATTGAAGAACATACCTAACCCAAAATTATTGTTCATGCTTTATTTAACCAGAAGATAGCATTGCTTTCATGATGCTATCATGAGGACATTTTTTTCAAATACCCCCCTTTTTTTTAATCTTCCATGCTGCTTTCAATATTCTGCCCCCCTAGATAAAGGGCATCTGCCACAGGGTGAGAATATACATCATTTTATTACATCTTGCTCATCAAGAAAAGCCCAACAAAAGAATGGTTTGTAATGTCTGGTACATAAAAGAAATACCATCTTATACTCATTTTCCTTAAAGTTTTTCTAAGATCTCCATATAATGTGCATACCTAGGAATGATTTCACAACTAGTCTTAAAAATATCAGAGTTTCCATGTGGAAAGAAAAATGGGAAGATGCCAGGATAAATATTTTTTAAGACTTGATGGAGGACAAAACATATCTTTCCTTTAGAGACACATAAAACAAAAAATGTTGCAATTGCCGAATAACCCCTTTTTCAGATATGCCATATGTAAAAATCAGAATGGCTTCACAGAACTACTTTCTGGGGAATCAACTAACAGCCTACAGCCCTGGAAACTTATTCTCTACGCTCCTAACATTCCACAGCTGACTGTCCCCAAGCTTACCCTGAAATGGCCCACAAGGAGAACTCTGATAATCAAGGGTTCAAGTTTGAGCTCTGTTTCTAAAGCACCTTTGGAAGTCAGACATGAGAGCAGTTTCATGAAAATGTGAAACTCATTCTCTTTGTTTTGGCCTTCAAACAGTCTTGAGACCAATGCCTGCTATGGAGATTGGTTCCTTTGGTTCTTAGCCAAGAAGTTTGTGATCTGTCAAAAATTACCCCATCTAAAGATGAAAGTTTGAGGATCCAGCCACCATTTCCATGCTTGGTTTCCTGGGATAAACCTGAAGGTGTGAGACTTACCTGGTTAACAAGGACTCAATCTACTGCCCACCATCTTTGGCTTCCTGCAGGGGTTATATATATAAAACAGCCTACATAACAGTTCTCTCTATTAGTCAGATTCTCATCCCCACCCCAGCTAATGAACATAAACTTTGAGATTTTATCAACTGTCCCCCAGACCCGAGAAAGCATAAATTGCTCCTGAGCAGACAAGTTCCAGGGCACTTGACTTGGGTGACCCTTATCAATCACATACACACATTTCTCTTTCTTCTCTCCAGCTCTCTCAAATTTTTTATCTCATATAATTAACATTGACTTTTAGAGGTAGAGTCCTTAGTGACCATCCAGCAATCCACAAGCCTATCTTGTGAAGAAACTATGAGCTAGGTAATTGCCCAAGGTTGCACAGAAGCCAGAAACTAGAATTTTCTAAATTGAGTGTTTTCTAAATAGAGTGCTTTTTGAAATCTGCTTTCCAAATCAAGTGCTTTTCCCATTACATCAGAGTCTCACTCTCCCCTTCCTCTATCTCTGTCTTCCTCTCCTCCCTCCCCTCTCCTAACCCCCAACTCCTCTCATCGGTTTTGCTCTAGTTTTAGGCCTTTCTGTGTTGTCAGGCAAACTCATCAGTGTTATTTGCAGTGGTAGCCTTCATTGCTAAAAAAAAATTAAGGGATGGGCAGGCAGGACAGATAGTGGACATTCCTGACCCCCATCTATCAACCTTTTTTCCTCCTCCTGTTCCAATCAGGTGTTCTGCCTCTTTTTTGCATTCTTACAACACCACAGAAGGAGTTGACTTAACCCTGGCTTATTTGCCAGCCTAGTCTCCAGGACAGAAACATAATTAAGTTTCTTGGGCATATTAATTACACTTAATGTCCTCATCAGGGTGTGGCTTTGTGAACCATCTTCAAAAAAGAACAAGGAAATGCAGAAGAGAATGTTATAAATGTGGCCTCTAACCTCTATCCTGGCCTGGGTTATCCTGGGTTATCTAACCTCCATCCTTGGCCTCCCCCCAAAATTTATGCCAACCAAATACATGAAGTGATACCCTAAAGTGTTAACACTGGTCACTTCATGGGTGTAGAACTGGAGAGGGGTACAGCCAGAGAGGGAGGAAGGAAAATCAAGGAAGGAAAAACGGGAGGAAAACATGCCTAAACCACAATAAAATTTGTAAGCCTGAAACCTAGAGTATATCAGGAAAAAAAAAATGTTTTAAGTATATATTACAAATAAAAAGGCTACAGGTATAATATAGTCAAATCTACAATCCTTTAAATCTATAAGGCTAGGTTTTTAATGAAAGGTGAGGTGAAAAGTTCTATAAATTCCATTTTTTCCCTTAGCAGTTAAAAATAGGGAAATTCTGAGTTATGGACTGATTGTGAATAGAAAAAAAACATGTCTCTGTTATGACTGGGTGCTAGGATTTTTCATATATACCACCCATGTCTATACAAGGGGGAAAACAGACTGAATGACAGTCGATCTTGTATTTTTGGCAGACTAGATGATTAACCATTTGACATCTGAGTCAGTCTCAATCCAATCAACTGTATAGAAATGAGTCACTATAATGGAAAAAGTACTTAACTCAAAAGGGTTCATTCATTAATCACATATCAACACACCAGAATGATAATTTTTTCTGCTTAAGTCCCCAGGCTCTAGTTCATTCATTCCTTCACCAGATATTTGTTGAACTCTTACAAGAATCCAGGCACTCTATAGGGCACTGAGAACAAAAAAAGTAAGAAAGAAAGAAAAAAAAAGACATGCTCCTTAAAATAAAGGATATTATAGATTGGAAGGGAAAAATAAAAAATAAATAAATAAGCTCATGATCTAAACATCAACATAGATTTTCCACACAGACCAAAAAAAGTGCTGTGGGGATAGGGGGCAAAAGGGAACAATTACATATCTATTCTAGGGCAAGTGGAAAGTGACACCTGAGCCAGGACTTAGGGAGAAGTTGGAGTTCACTGCAAAGTTTCCAATGAAAATCAAAACCTGAAAATAGAAGAGGCCAAGTTTATGAATACCTCTATTAGGCCAGCATTTCCCGATGTGTTTATAGATCTTATTTGGGAAAGAAAAAAAAGGATTCCATAGTCAAAGAAAGTTTAGGAAATGCTGGATTCTACAACATGAAAGTTTCCTTTACAGCAGGACTTCTCAGAACCTTTACATGCTCAAATTTTATGCCAACAAAATACATGAAATGATATACCCAAGTGTGAGCATTGATTATTCCATGAGTATAGAACTGGGGTGGAGTGGAATCAGTGAGCATTACAGGAATCTAGAAAGGAGGGACAGAATATGCAGTGATTCCCAGGCTTACGGAAAGTCCCCTTTTCTTTACAGAACTTGAGGGTTTACTTGTCTGTGTACACACTTTACATCTATATTCATGATCTGTACTCATGGATTTATTTTCATGTGTGTTTTAGACTAAGAAAAGGTGACTGTATGCTCCACCAGTCAATGTTCGAATCCTATTGGAAAAAGCACCAGACAAGTCTTAACATTTATTCTTATTGCCATCAACACTACAATCATTCTCATTCCTGAAGGTTGTCATTGTCTTATAGAATTCTAGAAAGGCTATGCTACCATTTTTTTTAAAAAAGATTTTATTTATAGACAGCCAGTGAGAGAGGGAACACAGCAGGGGAGTGGGAAAGGAAGAAGCAGGCTCCCAGCGGAGGAGCCCGATGTGGGACTCGATCCCGAAACGCCGGGATCACGCCCTGAGCCAAAGGCAGACGCCCAACGACTGCGCTACCCAGGCGCCCCCTAGAAAGGCTATGCTACCATTTTGTTCAGTGTCAGTGTTCGAAGACCAGAAAACCCAGAGTAAAATGACTGAGCAATACATATGCATTTGATCGGTAATTATGTCTGAGATAACTCCATCAAATAGCAGCCCAGAAATCACTTTTCTTCTTTGTATAACGACCAACAAATAGATTAATAATCAGATCTTCCCTTCACACTCACTGCACACATATATTGAATTATGCTCTTTCTATTTGTGAAAAAAGTATAATTAAGTATATTTTAAGCAGTACTAAATATTAATAAAAATGGGGGAAATACAGATGGTCTAGATAACATAGCAAAAGATGAATGATTCACGGGGTCACTATTTCTGTGAACAGAACTTCAGAAACTGCAGATAAAGAAAGACTCCAGGCCTGTGACATGACACTATTTAAAGCATGTACTTACCACCTGTATAATAGGCTGGAAAAGGACTGATCCAATTGATGAAGGGAGCTTTAGATCTATGACTTACATTACCATGATGAAGCCCATATTAATATTAAAGTTCTATCCGTCACATTGGAAATTTTCCTAGAGAGTTTTTAACATTTCCCTGGTGGCTGCTTTAATATGTAAATCATTGCCATCCGGGAGACCAGGGCAGAATCTCTACTTGTAACTTTTCTACATTTTTTTCCATTCCATTTCAATTCTGCAAATTGAGTCCCTTTTGGTTTTAGAAAAAAGAAAGTCACTCTCTCTTCAGATCACTTAAGTCTGTACCACTCTCTCAAACGCTTTCCTTCAGCTGTTCTGCATTGTTTCCTATTTCCCTTTTGTTTGCTGATAGTAAAATTAGCAGCAGCAAGAGGTCTGCTCTGTAGGCTTAGGAAACTTGGCTTGAGCTGCTAGTACAAGCAATAAATGCTGGCCAGCTTATATTTTGTAGCCTGTAAAATGTTGGATACCGTAGCTCAGATTCTTTGGTCGGTGGGCACAGTTTGCAAATGTCACATCTCATCAAAATCACTTCAGGAACTGTTGTTCACAGGCCTGACCAAAAGGAGAGGGGGTGATGTAATCGGACCATGCGGGAGAGGAGCTGGAGTCTTGTGGCACTAATTTACCACCTATTTAGAACAGTGCTGCCCCAGTTCTCAGGTGTGACAAAGATCCGGGGGTCTCTTTGACCCTAATTACAATAAGCTCCGAATTCAACTACTTTTGAGATTTGGGATGAGGGTAAAGGAAAAGATTAACAAGCCCAAAATCACTCGCTAGGCCTGATTCTTTCTTCCATACCCGAAAAAAAACCTTGAAGCTAGAAGTTCATCTTCTACCAGCCTTCCAATGATGCTCTCCTCCCTCCCAGCCCGCATCCCTATTCATCTTCCTTCCACCCTACAATTAACTCTAGAGGATAGTAAGAATAAAAGCAGAGGGGTAGCAGTGATCAGTAAACGACATTTTGGAGGAACTTTCAGGGCTGATGACTCAGCCAGTCCTGCTGAGCATTTGCTCAACTTTTTCCCCAAATGGGCCATTCAGAAACTGCGGGCAGATGATCAGAGAGCACGTGGACACTGACTAGCTGCCCTTCACCCCACAGCTGTCATTTGTTCCAGAATGTGGCCAACTCACACCATCCTCCCCGACTCCAACTTTTTTCACAATTTACCCCTCAGAAGGCTTTGGGGGGGGGGGGGTGAAGGACAAGGATTGGCATAACCCAGAGAATCCCGAACTTCCTTTACTAGTGTAGTTAAGGAGAGGGACGTGGAACTAAAGGGTCCAACCTCTTAGATGGAGAGCACCTACTGTAAGCCGTGGAAGGGAGAAATTACCTGGCAGATTTTTCATTCAAAAAACTTTATAAATTTTTTAATCTTACTCTTTCAAGATGAGCCATAAATGGGTCAAATGATACGAATAGTAAAATGGATGTGGTATGAATTCTTTATAATTATGGAAATGGCAGCTTCCTTATTGGTTACATGAGTCACGTAACATGTAATTCCCTGTCTTGGGTTATTAATAATGGATACACAGTTATCAAATTGTTTTAATGAACACTTCTAAAATACTTTCTGACACTGAAAGCAAATATTTTATTGTAGACAGATATATTTGTGGGACTGAACTAGGATGTCCCATTATTACTACTTCTAATTTAGTGTAAATATTGTCAAAAAAAATTGACTTAGAACAACGAAGCTAATTATCAAAAGAATATAAGCTTATATTTGGAATTATACACAAGAGTCTGATTTTTCCTATCTCTAAAATAAACACTTACTGACCTATTATTTAAGGAAAGTCCATTATTTAAGGAAAGGGAATTTTGGAGTGTTTCCAAAGACTACCCAAGTGTCAGACAGAGAATGGCAAGTCTGCCAACTTAATAGAAAAATAAACTTGCCTGCTCGAAAAGCAGTGAACCACTCTACTCTGGGTCACAGAACTCACTCAACCTTAGTAAACACAGTGGGAAGAAATGAAGCAAGCCAGTATCACAACAGCAAAATAAAGGGTGTGAAACGTTTAGGAAAGAGGCTCAAGTTAAAAAGAGTTTAGGACCATTTAGGGACCAAACCACCTGGTCTTGAAATTCTCAGGACAGTGCTTCATATCTGGTGCTGAGCATAATGGTGGAAACAGGAGCGCCTCCAAATGCCAAAGAGAAACACCTGAGCCAGGCCTCTCACCTGCCAGGGGAGAAAGGGAATCTTACAGGCTCTCAAAGTTGGCACTGCTTTTGATGGATATATGGAGAAATAGCTGGGAATTGTGCCCTCAGCTGCCCCTGGGGAAGGAAGATCTCGAATTTGTTTTGTTTTGTTTTTACCGTCAAAGCCCCATATGAGCCACAAAAATATCTCACAAGAACACCTGCTTGCAAAAACAAAGACCCAGATGGCACAGATGAAAGCACCATCTACTAGTATCACTGAGCTAGGACAGAGACCTCCTCAGCATCTTTCAAGAAAAACAGAGACATGCCCACCAATAGAATGGTCAAGTGGTCCTCTAACCGCAACCCAGAACTTCAGTTTTTCACCAGCTTGGGAAGCAGTTTTCCTCTACCTGGGGAATTGGATTCAGGAAGAGAAGAGTCCAGATTCTTCCTCCTGCTTACCTGTCCAGCTGTATTAGACACTTTTGTATTGTCTTCCCAGCAGCAACACTTACCCCCAACTCTTTCAGAGGTTTGCAATAGGACCTTCAATGTTAGTGCAATGTGACCCACCTCTGGCCACAAATGATTGGTTCAGGATGGGGCACCTTAGCTAGACTGGGCCAATCAGAATCCTCCCCTGGTTATTTTGAATCTGGAACTGAGATAAAGCATTTCTCATGAGGTTGCTGAAATTGAGGAAATGTGAACCCAGACGGTATTAACAAATGGGCTGAGAGGTGGAAAAATCAAGACAGTGGTAGGAAGGAATAACGAAACTGATGCACTGAGAGAAGAAATGAGAATCAAAGAGAAAGTCCCAATGGTGATTTGAGTCCTAGGCTCCAGATGTTCTATAGGCCCCTACCCCATTTGTAAGATATCCCCATATCCTCATAATAAATTCTCCATTTTTCTTAAACACATTAGAAATTTCAGTTATGTGCAACTGAGGAGCTCTGAGCAATATATCAGGTAAAGGAGAGCTAGTTTTGCGGCTGTGCCAATATGAAAAGCCTCAACTACAAAACATTTACAAGACTAGGAAACGGCTGAAGAGGCAGGGAGGTCCAAAGTAAGCCCACAGTGATTTCTCTCCTATTTCATTTCTCACCATGGCCAGCATTCTAGGACTCCTCCTCCGTGGTTTTTTTTTTTTTTTTTAAGATTTTATTTATTCATTTGACAGAGACAGACAGCCAGCAAGAGAGGGAACACAAGCAGGGGGAGTGGGAGAGGAAGAAGCAGGCTCCCAGTGGAGGAGCCTGCTGTGGGGCTCGAACGCTGGGATCACGCCCTGAGCCGAAGGCAGATGCTTAACGACTGAGCCACCCAGGCGCCCCTCCCTGGTTATTTTTATCCGAGTTAGATCAGGTTAAGATAGTCATTAAGAGAAGTTTTGAAGTGGTAAATTTAAACAAACGAATCAACCCAAAAAATATGGAAGCACAGGAAGGGCAGTTCCATTGCTCTTGGCCTAGATATTAGGGAATGGGGCATGGACAGAGGTGGTATTCACTGAAAGAGCCACATAAATCTCCTAGCTGGATGCTTCTAGATCATGATCATCGGCTACTCCTTATTAATGAATCAGAGAGGGCTCCAACAGGGCCCCATCAGCCAAAGCCCACCATCATAAAACTGCTCTGGGTCATTCAAGCCTGTGTTTACAACAGGCTATTGTCCCTAAAGATGGTACGCCTGCTTGTACATCTAAATATGTTCTAAAACCTTTATCAGCTTTGTCTGTTTTCTTTATTATTGTTTCTCAAAGGGTAAATATCTGATTTCTTAAACTCATCTTGTACAAAACCCAGTATAAAATTAAATCCATTAGGTATTAACATTTATTTAGCTCATTTAACCTCAAGTAAGTACAGAATTTTCTGTCTACATCTCACCTTTTAGAATCAGGAAATTGCCAGAAAGTCTTCTCCTTTAATTAAATTTATGCCCCAAGTCAATATAGATTTAAAAGTATGCTTTTGAGTGCTCCTCCAAAGACCACTATATGACTGAGGGTTTTTCTGTTTGCTTGCTTGGAATTGGTTGCATTTTTTTGGTCATGGAATTGGTTGAGTTTAACCAGCAGAACTGCCATGCTGTCATTCCTGGCTATGTCATGGACACATCCTTTTGAGGGTCCAATAAAACTGGTGTTGAAGGAAAGTGTAAACCCCTCCTCAGTAATGAAATCCAGCCACTGTGATCTAAGGAATGCAGGTGCCCATTGGTATGAGGTACCCACATGAGCTCAGACCTAGAACAGAGAGGCAGGCAGTAGGGCCAAAGCCAAAGGACTGGTAACAGAGAAAAAGAAAGTCCAACTGCCAGTGTGTTAACACAAGGGCCAGCTTCTGCTCAGAACAGCAACTGCATGGCTGCTGCGGGCCTTCAAGAAACTCCTACCAGCAGTACTCAGGAACACAAAAGACACATGACCCCTAATCAAAAAGAAAAAAAACAAACCACAACCCATTCATGTGTACATCTCAAGTAGCCCACTTATCATCTCTTTCCATCAGAGATGAAAAAGCATCTAGAAAAGTCCACATTTGTGATGACACTCATTTTCATTCGTTAGCTATCTGCTCTTATTCCTATTTGAGATGGGAAAACAGTTGTACTTAAAAACATCCTCCAAAACCCACATCAGTGGAGGCTTAAGCAACAAATTTCCTCTCCAGTGAAGATGTGTTCAGGCTAGTGGAAAATCAGACTAGTGGATTAGGCTAGGTCCTTCCTAAACTATTAAAAGTCTCAAATTTTCTTTTTATTAAAGCAAATTATTATTTGAAGAGCACATTCTGCATTTTAGAGCAGAATCCTTCAAAACAAAGATAAAACAAAAACAAGACACTGAAAAGGCACACACACACTTTGTAAAAAACTAAATTATTCTGCTCAGGTTAGAATAACAAGATGGCTGCTTGCTTATTTTAAAAATATCAAAGGCAAAACTGGCCAAAAAAAGAGGGGGGAGAAAGTCCCAGGAAAGGTCTTGGTTTCCATTACCTATATTTGTATAAAAGCTATGTGCTGTTTTAACTAAACATCTGGTCTTTGTCCCTCATGTAGAGAATTCTGAGTTTTCTTGACACTTTGGCAAGAGGTACCATAACCCTCTGCCAGGCCAGTAAAAATCACACATTTTTCCTGCAAGGAAAAAAAATGTCAATAAAAATGAAACATTAAAAAGCGTAAAAGCTTGAATTGGAAAGCTGTGCTGTAGAGAGGCGGCTTCCTAATCAGCCTTGCACAATTGCTGTAAAAATTCTTTAAAACATTACCACTCCATATCGCTTAAAAGATTTAACACTGAAAAATTTTTTCAGTATATTGTTCTAAAATATGTCCTTTAGACATAGGGACCTTGCCTTCTAGAATAAATCTTAAGAATTAATTTTTATAATTATTTAATGTGTATTCCTGTACAAACTAATTCTTTAAGTGACTCCAACTAGAATTGAATTTCAACTGCTTTTACTACACGGAGGAATCATCTTTGTCTCATGTTCACATCAGCACCTCCAAGGCCCTGGCATTGTACTCTGTCTTAATAAAAAGCAGAGAAGTAAATACAATACTGCTATCAAAATATGACAAGCTCATTATAACAAGTCACTCATAAATCTTGAAACAAAGGCACCACCAGGCATTTTTAAAATAGTAATGTTATACAATTTGCATGGGATGATTTTATTTGGAACCAAAGAAGCTATTTCTTTGTCTCTGCATACAATATAGAGTAATTCCACCACCCACCTCTAAAGGGGGCCCAAAATTAGTTAACAACTGGTTACAAAATAATCTGCAAACATGCAAAGACTATAATGCCTGTAAATTCTTCTGCAGAGCGCAACAACTGGGCTATGCTTGGATGGAGAGGAAGAAAGAAACTGTCAAGAGGCAAATGGCCTGGGAGTCCACTGCTGGGCTGAGGGCGAGGAATAGGGTTCTGTAACAAAGTTTTTCTGCACATTAACATTCACCACCTCTTCGGTAGACCTCACCACGGCTTTAGGGGGCATAGATCAATTTATGGAGGAAACTAGCTCTGCTACATAAAAATTTAAATAAAAACTTGCAGCCTGTGGCACAAAAACAACCACTTATTTTAAATATTGTCCTAGAGGTGCAAATAAACCAAAACCTTACAAAATCCTAAACCCAACTCAAGTCAGCTCAGTTCCCGATTGGTAGGATTTGTCCCCTACTCTAACTGCCTGCCAGAGGTTGGGGGCATCTAGTAGGCGTGGAAAAATAACAACAAGCAATCAGAGAACCTTTTCTGCCCTCAGCCAGGGGAGCTATGAAGTCCACCTACTGGACGACCCTGAAGCATCGTCAGGAAACCCTCCTTAGGGCTGCGTCATCCCTTTTCACACCCTTCCTGGTGTTTGGACCCGTTAACACAGCAAGATCCATCAGAACATACTGAACTTACCAAGCTTCATGTTGCACTGTAATAGGATAAACCTACACTCACATTCAACCTACTTATACTTGACTGTCCCCGTATGGGTCTCAGTCTGGGAAGGCCTTCGACGTGCATCCTCACTGGGAAAATGTTAAGATGTTAAGATTTCAGGATAAGCCAACAAACTTAAGCTCTAATAATGTATAAGTCACAATAAAGAGGAAACTCTGGCCAAACTGGGAAAAACAACAAAAAAGCACCTTCAGTTTTAATCTTTATTCCTAATACCAGTGAAAAATGTATTCACTCATTTAGAAATAAAGTGTCCTGAGCATCTGTGAGATAGACAACGGAAATGCCACTGTGATCTGCACAACCACGGCTCTGCCCTCACATGGTTTCCCCGAGCAGTACAGGGGGAGGGGAGGCAAGGTACAGTACAGGACAAGTCTGGGTGAAAAAGCCACAACTGGGCAAGAACAAAGAGCCACTTATTGGAGCTGGAAGTCAGGAGAGACTTCTCACAACATGTGAGACCTCAACTGAGACTCAAACAATGAAGAGGAGAGAGAGGAGTGGACGAATATTCCATGTACAGGAAAATCATGAGCAGAGGCAAGAGAAATTGCATTCATTTAAAAGAACAGAAATAAGTTTGTCATAAAGCACAGAGGTGGCAGGGAGTGGTGGGAGAGACAATGCAGGAGACATCAAGAAGACTACAAGTAATGAAAAGTGGCCTAGGTGATTCCAAGAAAAATGGGAAACCACTGAAAGGTTTTAAAAAAGAAATCACAGATATGTTCTACTTTGTAAAAATGTTTCTGATTGCCTTGTGGAGGAAGAATTGGAGGACACCAAGGAAAAGGTCTAGGCAAGAGAAAAGAGTGAACTGAGTACTGGCACTGGGGATGGAGAGATATGAACAGATTAATTAGAAGTTAGAAGAGACCAGGCTTAACTGGGCAGAATGGCAGAATGAGAACGTGTTCAGAATGCTTGGGTTCAAATCCTGGCCTGCCATTTGTAGAGAAAGTTACTTCATCCTTCTGCACCTTAGTCTTCCTTTCCGGAAAGTAGGATTAATAATAATAGTAGTAGTAGTAGCAGCAGCTGCTTATGAGATTATCATGAAAGCTAAACAAATTAATTCACAAAGTACTTAAGACAGTTCTTGGCTTGTGGTAAGTGCTCAAAAAAAAAATCCTGTCTATTTTTTTTTTAGTATAATAGCTCAAAACTAGAAACTAGTTGTTTATTAATTCTAGAATGGGATGAGGGAGAAAAGGGGAGGAAATAGTCATGGATCTCACAAAGGAATTGGGCTTGGTCAAACGGGTGGATGCCTGTGCCAGTTAATCTATTTATTGCTTCTCAGCTCCAAATCCACTCTTGATTTCATGCTCTGAGATGATAGAGGTGGACCCCATAAGCATTTATCCTTTGCAGCAGGTATAATTTTAAGCTTTGTCAGTAAAAGGCACTAGAGGGGTATACTATAGGAGGAAGGGACATCTCTCTCTGGCTCAAGTGGGTTTCCATTTGCTTCTTTTTGCTCCTACACATGGCTGTCAGTGGTGCATGTGGGGGACATCTGGTAGCACTCATCCCCATGGGCTTTCAGCGGCAAATTCCCAATGAGTCTCAGAGATAGTCCAGAAGTTGTCTTCCCAGCCTTGACCCATCCGTACCCCAGAAGAGTATCTCCCACTTATGACTAGAACAGGCTCTAGCCTGGAGTAACCCAGCACACTTCTCTGCCATCCATACTTTCTCCAACATGGTCTGAATTCCAATCAGCTTGTCCTTTCCTTGGATAGTCTCCAAGGAAAGGACATTTTATCATTTTATAGCTAATCCCCATTGTAATTGATAATTCTTTATATTGTTCAGATTACTATGTATATTCTATCTCCTGATTGGACCCTGACAGAAACAGTACTGTTCATTGAAACAGGAAACACAGGAAGAGAGACAGGTGTGAAAAAGATAAATTCCAGTTTGGACATAGAGCACTTGAGATGCCTGTGAGGCATCCCAAAAGTACCACCTGGTAGGAAGCCAAGGATCTGAGGGGTCTAAAGCTCAGCAGAAGTGTTCAAGCTGGAGAGAGAGGCTTAGACATGAGTAGCCTTCAAGTTTCTGAAGTCTTAGTAAATGAAGCATGTATGTAAATGCCATACGGCCAGGAGACAGATTTTTTTTTTCATTTTTTTGTATGCTCCTATGTCTCATCAAGAATCCCTAAATAGGCTATGTATGTAGGAGAGCATTTCATTAAAAGATTTATGGTGATTTCGTACTGTGTGTCAAGTCATGTTGTTTTATATCGATGTTTTCAGAGTTAACTGAAAATATGGTTGAAAAGTGCCAAGCCCTGTATTAATAAGATAACTTTAACTACACTCCAAACTTGGAAGTTTGAATCTGGTGGAGGCAGGGGAATAATTAGTCATACCGGCTACGCTAGATGCTGACTGCAATCAGAAAAACTCCGATGTGCTAAAACCCCAAGTAGCAGTACTGAAAACTGATGCACCACTAACCTCTGAAATGACCAGATAACAAACATACTTTGAAAGAGACCCAGGCTGATTCCTTCCACTTTTTCCAGGGTGTGAACTTGGCCAACAAAACTTGCTCCTTGCTTCACCCATTTCTCAAAAGTTTGGATCTATTGACCACAAAAAAAGGAAGTTCCATCAGCAGTTTGCAAAGGAACAATTTGAAAGAGAAATGCATTAAATCCTCAGGGAAATTAAACCCAAATAATCCAATAACAGTGTTACAAAATTAACCCTAGACTATGAATTGAATTAATTGCCTCCTACTGTGGGGATTCTTGGCTAGCACAGACCAAAACAAATGAGGCCAATGATGTCAACTGCCTTAAGAGAGGCTGCTGGCAAGTGTGACCTCGGCGTACCCAAGAGTTTACCCGTTGTTGTTTTTCTAATTTATTCTGGAGATCTATAATACAGAGAAGGGTCTTCACTTCTGCCCATCACAAACCTCAAATTATGGTAGGTTGTGGTACAATCCTTGACACAAAAGGTGAGATTTTATGACTTGCTCTTTTGTGAATTCACCTTGAGTGTCTGTGTCTAGAAGTAGCTAGAAATCAATCACTGTAATGTCTCTTACTCCTGAGAGCATCGAAGGGGCAGATGGGAACAAGCAATGATTTCTCTAGAACCCAGGCAGTCTAATGATAAGGCAGGGCTTTAATACCAGTTATCTGCTCCAAAGGAGACTTGCTTTGGCATTTCAGGAAATAAGCATTTATTTCTATAAATTCTTTTCTTATGCCATGATGTCAGTATGCCTGTGGCAATGTGAGATTACCTAAATAATATGGGCCAGGGGAGCAACAAAATTAGCATGTGTGTGACTTACCAAACCTCTGCTAGGGGTCTTAAGGGCTCTGAGGAGGAAGGTAGGATACGGCATCATCACAGAAATACAATCCCAGTGATTTACACGGTTTTGGCAAATAAGGCCCACGGGGAAGATACAAAAGGCCTAGAACTGCCTCCAGCTTCTCCTGAGACAGCCAGTTTGTCAAAATGCCTAGCTCATGGTCTTATGCCCACCTTTCACGTCGTAGCTGACATTTACTCCTGACGCTTTTTAATAACCAAACAGCATTTTACAAAAAGTTAATTAATGTCATTTTATTTGGGTGTTATGTGACTTAGAACTCTTTTTACATTCTAAATTTTGTTTGACATTTTGAGAATACTATGCCTAACTCTTTTGTGCGGGTTTAAAAAAAAATGTTTTTTTAGCATAGCTAGCATGTATTGAATACTATTTTTTTCCTTATCAAGAACTGACGCAAACACCAAAATATTTTTCATTCAAGCTCAAAGAAATGAAGCATTCTGTTTGTTTGGAATCTTAATTACCATGGCCCCAAACTTATCTAATTAGAACCTCCTTCATAATGAGGAAAATTATTTTCAAAGTTAATGAATTTGCAAACAGGAACATTGCTGTCTTTCCAGAATGAATTACCCACATTCCTTAAATACATAGTTTAGTTAAACACTCTAATTAATATTAGTACTTAAAACATGTGGGATTGGTTTCACTGATAAATCAAACTTTCCTTTGTTTTTGGACAGTATAAAAAGACCACGATTCCCCTCCTTGTAGACATCAGGCTGCACATAGAAACTTAATTCTAGATTCTGAACAAAATGAAAGTTATTTCATCAAAATGCTTTATTTTGGTGATTTTAGCCACTTCAAGCTTGCTAACATCGAACGTCTTCTGTACAGATGAATTAATGATGTCCAATCTTCACAGCAAAGAAAATTATGACAAATATTCTGAGGTAAGTTTTTTTACTCCAACATGACTAGCATTAACTATCTATTTGTCCTCAATCTAATGCTTTTGTATTTTATGAAGAGTAAGGAATCAGTTCGTTTGTGCTTTGTTATTTGTCCAACTGCAGCCTTCCACGATAGTGTGTTGATGTAACTTGTATTTTTTAACACAACAGCAGTCTGGCCTCTCTAATGACAATTTATGTACAGGATATGATACTTAGCAAGATAAGGTGCATTAATAATTTTCAATTGACTCAGAAGAACACAGTTGAAATAACTAGTTGCAAAAATAAGATCTGATACGTTTCACCTGAACATTTGAATTGTCTTCAACTACAAACAAACAAACAAAAATACAAGGATTATATTTTCTGCTTACTGATGAGCCGGTAAATTTAGGGTAAATCTATATCTAAGTAAAGTATCTATCCTTAGGTGGTGGAATTGCAGTTTTTATTTTCTTCTTTATGCTTTTATATATTTTCCAAATTTGCTGAAATGAGTACGTATTACTTTTCACAATCAGAAAAACAATCATTTAAAAATCTTCAGAGAGACAAATTTTCATGGTAAAGCTAAATCTAATTAAATATTTGCTGTATTTTAAATGGTTCCTTTAAAGTTGGTATGTTAGTGGTGCAATAACCCACAAACCAACCAGTGCTTTACTAAAAATGTAATTTGTATACTAATAAAAATACAATCAGTCTCTTAGAGCAGGGGTCTGAGTATGAGCAGGTAAGAAAGAAATACAATAGAGCCTCCTCTAACTCTACCCCAAAACCTGGCTAGCCTCTCTGTGCCCATGTATCCTCCACATTGGCATTTAAAAAGAGGAGACACAAGAGACGTGAAGAGGCAGTGGGAGGTTTCTCTAAAATCAAAATATAAAAATACATGAAATATTTCATAAACAACATGAATCAAAAACTGGAGAGTAACTGCAGTAAAATTAACTTTTGCCTCACTTCAATACTTTATTGTGCTCCTGCTGCTCAAACACATCGCTGTACTCACTATATGTATTTTATTAATATTTTATGGTTGTCTTACAATAGTCCAGGGAAAGAGAAACTGGACTGCTTTAAGAAACCTAATACAAACTATTTATTTAAAAATTCTGCATATGAAAACATATGCATAAGCTTTGTTTATGGCTTTAACAGTTCTGCAAACTAACGTCCAGATTTAAGTTAATTTGGGGTTTAAACCTATTGCCTAGAACAATAACTTATTTTATATTCATTTCTAATCATAGCCTGAAGGAGACCCTAAGGGGGAAAAGGAAAGAAGTCTCAGTTTTGAAGAACTAAAAGATTGGGGTCCAAAAACTGTCATTAAGATGAGTGCACCCACAGTCAACAAAATGCCACACTCGGCAGCCAACTTGCCACTGAGATTTGGGAGGACCATGGAAGAAGAAAGAAGCGCCGGGGTAATGGCCAACCTGCCTCTGAGATTTGGAAGAAATATAAAGGAAAGCATCTCAAGACATGTTCCTAATCTGCCCCAAAGATTTGGGAGAACAACAGCCAAAAGTGTCGCCAAGACACTGAGTGATTTGCTCCAACAATCCATGCATTCACCATCTGCCAGTGAGTTACTGTACTCCGTGAACTGCCAGCCTCAAGAAATCCAGAGTCCTGATCAAAAACACCCATGGTAATTCCTGAAAACCAGTTAAAATGCATGGGCCATTATATATAGCTGGTACAGAAATGTTAAAAAGGATTACCTCTTTTCAAAAGAAGTTTCTATGAAAGTTAAGTTTCTTAGGAGGAAAAAAGCAAAGACAGGGAAATAAATACCTTAACTGTGAACTACAGAAGGCCAGCTATAAACATGACCAGAGGTAGAAAGTAACAAGGTGGCTTCCCCTAAGCCCCACGTCAGCATCAATCTCATTACTCTACAGCCACATACTGAGTAGGAAGATTTGATGACACGATTGGGAATTTAGGTCTATGACACATTGTCCAACATTCGATCTCTTTAATGTAAAAGGTCCCGGCATGAGGGAGCTATCTGCAAGTACAAAGGAAGGAATCCCAAAACACCAGGTCTCAAATTCAGAAGGTTTTCTTCCTCAACACTAAATCAAAGTTTTTTTCTTTTTTCTGGATCTCATTTTATAAATGAGTTCTATTACAATCATTGTTTGCATTAATAAGTATTAAGTTATCTACTATATACAAATCAGAGAGCAAGAGGTTCATAAAATTAATAGGCAACTTATTATTTTCTAGTAGAGTATATGTAAAAACAACAACAACAAATTCCTATAAACTAAAACATGACACTTTAATTAAGGCCTGTAGAAAGGAAGGCAGCAAGCTGTGACACCTTATAAGGGAGACCTTTTCAGAACATTTCGGGTTTATTTTTTACTATGGCTCTTATCCCTATCTGACATATGTTTAGGGTCCATTCCCCTTTACTAGAATTTCAGGTCCATAAATCCCATGCTTTTTGTCCACTGCATATCCCCAATGCCCATAAAAAAAGGGGGGCGGAAAGGGGAGTGTTTCTACATGCAGATATCTGGGAAAGTTTCATGAGTTAGACTTTGAAAGTTGACTCTGTTTTGAACATTCAGAGACTGGTGGGAGGAGAGAAGATACTTTCAGGCAAAGAGAGGAGTGTGAACAAGATGAGCCAAGAACAGCTGGGGTTCAGTTTGGCAAGAGCAGCAGGGGTACGAAGAGGAGAGGAAAGAAAGCGAGGAGGTTGGGGTAAGAGAAGAGAGTGCACTCAGGGCTGAGTAAAGGACTTTGGACATTACTCGTCAAGGAAAGGAGAACCACTGACATTTCTGCTGAGGTCCTGAGATATTACATGGAGGTAGAATTCGGCAGCTCACCAGATGTTGGCAGTGGGACAGTCATGAGGGACAGGGATGAGTCAAGGCTAAGGTGGTAAGTCTGAGTACGTACCCATTACAAATTCAGGTTCTCGTCCACATTTCATTTATCTGAAGTGCAACACAATTCAACTCAAGTATAATTAAGCAATTAGGATCATGGCTAGTATTTTTATATATACTCATGCTATTGTTATGATGGATCAGAACATTTTGTACTGCTTATGTTTTAGGAGACTGGGATTCAAGAAAATAGATGATGCAGAACTGAAACAAGAAAAATAAGAAATCTGGAGCATGTCCCTAGAGATGATATAAAGCTGTGGTCTGTAATCTGCAAACAACTCTATAGTGAAGACACCAATGAGTGAAGAGTCACTGTACTCTTTTGATGGGTTATCACTAACAATAATTTTTCTTTGTCACTAGAGCTAGTATCTTAAAAGTTATTTAAAAAAACAATTCAAAGAATATTGTAATGTAAAGATGAAATAATTTTTGCCTAAATAAAAAGAACATGGCAACTACTTAAGAAGCCTCTGGTAATCGGGAGAAAGAGGGGGGCACAGAGGGGTGCTGAAGCCATATCATCATCTGATGTAAAAATCATAGACACCACCACATTGAAGTAAAAAATTAAAAAGAAGAGTACCCTGACAAATATTATTATGAAATTTAAATAATTTAAGAGAATAACATGGTTGACAAATGAACAAGAATAACAAATCACTTACAAACATGTTTTTATAAACCCATTTTTTCCATTGCATCATTTGTTAGTGATTCTATAATAGGTTGAAATTTTTCTAAAAGGAGAGATTTTTTTTTAAAAAAAAGGCAATTATTAGATACCTCTTTAAGTGTCTCCTCTTTCTATATCTGGAAATTTGCCTTCTGGTGTGTCTCTTTTCTCCTCATTTAATAGTCAAGTTTTTGATTTGCAGAAAAAATCTGGTCACTCCTAAACTAACAATTTATAAACACAGTACAGCACAACACAAATGCATAGTTATTGGACTTTGGTCATAAAAATATGAAGTCCCTAATTTATTATGGTTTATTGAACGGTCTCAAGTCCATAGGGTGCAAATAAGAAATGGTGTTATTTTCTCCTGTCCTGCCCCAGCTGTGCTGTGTTGAATCTCCCTTCCCTGCTGGGTAGTGATCCCTTAATGAGAGACCCTGGACAGACTCTATAACCTCCTTCGTCACTTCCTGATATTAAAAAACTCAGTCAAGTCCACAAGAAACAGACTCTTAACTACAGAGAACGGATGGTTACCAGAAGGGAGGTGGGTGGGGGGATGGGTTAAATAGGTGTAGGGATTAAGGAGGGCACTTGTTGTGATGAGCACCAGCTGCTGTATGGACGTGTTGAATCACTATACTGTACACCTGAAACTAATATTACACTGTATGTTAACTAACTGGAATTAAAAAAAAAATTCAGTCAAGCTCAGTTAAAGATGCCAACCCTCAGACCCAAGGCAAAGCTTCCCCTCCCCCATTGCTGGCTGGGCCAGTGACTGGAAGGACCCGAACTGGTGAAAGGGGCATCTCTCTGCTCTTCCTCTCTTCCTTCCCTTCCTCATCTCAGAGGTAGGGTGGTAAGAGGCAAAATGGTAGGGCTCTGGAAAACAATCTCCTCCCCCATCTTCTCCAGGGTGTCCGAATGGGCAAAGGAGAGATGGGGATAAAGGATCAAGAGTAGCCTTTTTGTCTTCTCTATATAGTGTGGCTGCTTCTACAAATGAGTTCCCTCAGGTCACTGACCTGAGAGACCTGGATGCTATTTGATCTCTTCCAACTACCGTTACCTCATCTGGACTCCCCACAGCTTCTTATTGCCAGAAGGAAAGGCTAAGGCCAACCACCTTCTAGCGTCCACCTGATCCACAGAAAATGCATTCATCCTTGTATGCCAAGGGCTGGACTACATGCTGCCCCTCGGCTGCTCCATGCTGCACCCATTTGTCTCCAACCCTCTTTGCCCTGCTTAGGAGGGGCAGGGGCAGATCAGTAAGTCTACTGCCTAAGCAAACAGCCAGTCAGAAGTGAACTGCCAGTGCCCACTTCATGCCCCGGCTTTCCATAGGGGTTTTCTAGAAACTTCTCTTGTTTGGCTTCAGGGTGAGGAGCCACTGCAGCAGGGCCTCCTGCTGGCCAGCCTCTCATACACAACTGGGAGGGGCTGCTGTGGTTCTACCACCTCTTTGTAAACCTTGAAGGGGTGTCTGGCCCCCTCCATCCACAGTTTTCATTATAATGTTACGTATTTGGGGACCTTTGTGTCAAATTCAGGTTTGGTCCCTAGTCGCCAATTCTGAGCAACAGAAGTATCATGTGACGTCCTGATACACTAATAAAGAAATAAACAAAAGGCCATTTGATCCCTTGATACTATATGACATGGGGAAATTTCTTGTCATGTAACATGGAGTTCTTTACCTAAACCCTTGAAATACATGGAAAGTGTCAGGTGAATAACCAGCTGCCAGCTGTCCCCTTACCTACTTGGCTTGCTCTGTGTTAGCCCCTCATCACTCACCAGAACCTTCGCCAGCTTCTATAAGAAACCATTCATTAAGGGAGTTAGCAATTTTGCTAAGGATTTGTGGGATCTTGAGGAAGGGACCACATTGCAGAGCGTTTCACTGAAAAAGTCTCAATTGGACAAGCCTCTTCTCCGGAGTATCTTTTTAACTGGACAACTAGTAGGTTCCCCTCCTTCCTCACCCCAGGGTAGCTTCATGGATGTGCAACCCATGTAGTCACGCAGGGCCCTTGCTTGGTTAAATGCTCTGTTGTCACCTTCTTGAAATTCATATTAAATTTGAACAAGGGGCCAGTATTTTTATTTTGCATTGGACCCCTCAAATTATGTAACTTGTCCTGTTCCCCCAGACTTGTCCCTTCTGTCTCTTCCTACACTTCTAGTATTCCATCCCTCCCCATGTTTATTAATCAGAGTAGCTCCCACTTTCCAGAGGAAACCCAAGGGCCAGCCAGTCACATGGGCCTGGGAGGTCTGCTTATATCCTACAGCGGGTATCAATATAACTGCACAACTTGTAAGATGTGGTCAAATGCAAATTTATTTTTGCATCCCACTACCTGCTTTAAAATGTAAGGGACAGGGAAGAGGGCATACAGCAATTTTCCCCTGGCCCTGGATGGATGCTTAGACAGATGTCATGAACCTCACAGCTCTTGAGTGATGTCAGACCCTTGGTCTGTCTAAGTCAAAAATGTGGTGTCTCAATTCCATTGCAATCAGCGTTTCAGTCTGTGTTCAGCCATCCATTCATTTGTTCTCCACTGTTCCCACGGAGGGCCTGAGTGTGGGGTCAGTACTGTACTCAACTTCTGCCTCTCTTCTAGGCTCACCTGATTCCTCACTCTCTGGCTACTTTGTCAGAAGACAGTTTGAGATGAAAGGCAAGAGAACAGGACAGTTCTTACCAGGATGGATGGATTCACCTCTGGGACCCATTGCTGAGCCCTCTCCCTCCAACTTCTGTTTCCCATAATACCTTTCAATCCCCAAGTTGGCCTCAGCTCCCGCCCTAGGACAGAGCCACCCTCTCCACACACACCCATTTCCCCTCTGAAGGGCCTCTTCAATAGGACTCCAGATGGTTCTCACAAACCTCTCTTTTTTTTATATATATATATTTTATTTATTTATTTGACAGAGAGAGAGACAACGAGAGAGGGAACACAAGCAGGGGGAGTGGGAGAGGGAGAAGCAGGCTTCCTGCTTAGCAGGGAGCCCAATGCGGGGCTCGATCCCAGAACGCTGGGATCATGACCTGAGCCAAAGGTAGACGCTTAACGACTGAGCCACTCAGGTGCCCCTCACAAACCTCTCTTTAGCAAAGTCTGGTCACACACGGTTCACCCTCCACACCTCCAATACACCTGTGCTATCCTGCTGCCCCCAGAAGCTTTAGCGTTTTGGCCTAGAGTTGGGCAGCAGCCCTTTGTTTCTCTCAACCACATGGAACACATTTCTTCATCATATGGAAGCCCCTCCCTGGTGACGAGTAAGAAACAGTAATCTCCAACACCTGGGTATGGGAAGGGGGCATTCAGAGCAAGCAAAGCTCTCCAAAGAAATCTCTTCATAAACCCAGATCCTACCCCTTTATAGTCTCCACGTAGGTAAGGGGGTTGGGGATTAGTGGAACCTCTTTCCAAACACTTCCTTCAGAGCCTGCAAATGGTGATCTCGCTTTGGAATTTTATGTCTGTTAGATTTTGTTGCTCGGTTAAACCTTCATTTTTGACATCCTTTGCAACAGTGATGGATCTCTCCTTATAAGGAATGCTTACAGATGCTAAAAATGACATTTTCTCTGAATCATTACACATATATGTGCATTTTTCAGCATTCTTGGGTAAATTCTCAGTGGTGTTTGTGATCTCCATAAAGTTTAAGAATCACTGCAAAAGATTTTTGTTTCTATTACTTTAAATTAACATCTAATTCAGTTTATAAGTACTTGTTATCTGATTAGACAATTAAGTGCAGGGAACGTAATGCCGAAACAATCAGAATCACTCAAGTGGTTTAACCTGATCTTCCTCCAAATTCTGACTTTTTACAGTAGCATAAAATGGAAGGGACATGTAACTATGCCCTTCTCCTTAATGTGCTTTCCTAGGCACATTCCCAAAATATCCCATTCTCTACCTCTCCTCCTCTCTTCCAACACTGCCCTTCTTTCCCAAGGCTATTCCATTTGGATTGGTCCTGACCTAAGCCTCAGTCAGCCTATAAACGTGAGCAAAGTGTAGGGGCTTCAGGAAAGCTGGGGTTGACAACATCAACGATTTTCATGGAAAGCGACTTCCATGTGATCTCAGGTCCACATTTCATACATCATACTATGACAATGACCTTGAGAAATACAAAAAGGAAAAAAAATGTACTGACTCTGAGACCAATTTCTCAGTGAGAAAAATGAAAGGTCAGTGTTCATCTAAGTGTGACCAACAAAATGAAATAGGCACGAGAGGTGAGAGCACTGGCCTCCACTTACTTCACGTGTGTTTTCTCTTTGTTTGTCCTGAAGCTCTTCCTGCAGACGTTATGTGACACTCTTCCTTTGGAATGAATCCTATTATTTAATGAACACGCCAAACTACACGTTATTCCTAGAAATGCACACTTTCATGTTTCTGTACCTCTCCTGGGCTAATAGTGACGATTTACTGTTAGGATAACTATGTCTGGTTTAATATCTAATGCTGTTGCAACTATTTCTGTAGTGTTCATCTTTATACATGAGAAGTAAACTCAGAAAGAACTTTCTGAAGAAATATGAGCTGAGAAGTGGGCAAAACTGAGACCTGACTTCCACATTTGTGCTCTTCCTCTTCCGTCCACCATCCTGTCCACCACCCCACAACTACTTCCCCCCGGCCCTCAAACATTTGAAGCATTCAGGAAACATTTGTTGAATTAAGCTTTAAAAAAAGAAATCACATGTGCACTGGAGCTCAGGAATAAATCCCCAGTGTTTTAGAACACTATATACAGATTTTATAAGGAGGGAGGGAGGGAAGGAAGGAAGACACAAAGACCACAGATGCCTGGACAGCTTTAACTTCGCTGTTCCTTAAGGTATCTACCTTAAGAGCAGGTAAGGAGATGCCTACCTTATCACAAATGAAAGACTATAAAGGGTAAAAACATCACAGAATAAACTCTAAAGAAACATCAACTAGTCATTTTTTTTCCCCCATAGCAGACCAAGTGCTCTTGCTGATGATGAAACTCAACTATCAGTTTCTGCTTCGGTGGGAGAACTGAACTGGTCAAGAGAGCTGCTAGCATATGTAGTCATTGGCAAGTGGAGAGCGGGAAAAGGCCTTAATAGGTAGACTTGGCCCGATAGGTCTTTCACTACCTGGGCTATTTGCCGCCTCACACAGATCTCATTCGTGAACCAGAACAAAGCAGTAAAGGCATTAAAATCAATCAGGAGGAAGTGTGCCCCAGCCCACCGAGCCCACTGACATGGCTCACAGGAGTATCCAGGTGTCATAGCCTTGACATTCCTCTCACCTAGACTGATGTTTGTTACTAATCACTCTGCTTTTTGGAGTCAGGCTTGAGTTAGAAAAACATTATGTGGTGAATGTCTGTCCCTCTTTATTATAGCCAATGTTTATCTTAACTTACTATGTATTAATTTGGCCCTGAGTTCCTAAAATGCTTTTTAGGTACTGCACATTTTATTCATTTTTGTTAGAAGTATTTAAAAAAATCAGGGAGATTTCACTTGTCTTTTTTATGTATCCTTTTTATTGTGGTAAAGTGTACACAACATACAATTTACCAGCTTAAGCATTTAAGTGTACAACTCAGTGGCATTGAGTACATTTCTTGTCTTTTTAAATAGTTTGGCACTCTTCTCTAATTACACTCACACTCTTAATACCTAAATAGCCACATCCAAAGCTTTAGCATGATTTTGCCTGCCAAAAAGCTCCTATAACAACAAGACTGATGTTTTTAGAGATGTCGACTCTGACAGACTCTTACATTATTTAGGAATGTCAAATTTTTCACCAGAACATTAAGTTTTTTCTGTCTTCCCTTTAAGGTTGTCTTGAAAGGGGGTTATTGTCACTAATCTTTTTTCTTCCTGAACTACTTTATCATCTCACCAGCTCATAATATATTGGTTTCATCTGGGACCAGAGCTAGTGCTTCTCTGGAAATATCTGGAACAGTAAAGGTCTCTGTTAGCATTCAGCTATGAGGAGACTTTTATTTCAGAGAAGTAATGAAAATTATCCTAAGAAATAAAGAATGGTCAACAGTCATCCATATGCTTGCTATTTTATAGCACTTTTCTTTGAACCTCAGGGCTCTAACACATTCTTCTTAATAGCCTATTTTTGTCTTTCATTTATCATGAAGTTTTCCTCTCATAATATAACACTAAGATAATATGCTTAATCCTATGCTTAGGAAATGGAAGGGATTATCACCCATTAGTCTCTTCCTACATATAAGACCTATGAAAGGAGTTAAACAGGAAAACCACTATTAGAATCAGGAGTGGAATTAAATTATAATGAGATCAATGTCAAATTAATACTCTCTGCATAGAGGTAGAGAACTATTATTTTAATCCTGAAAAACAATTCTCTCAAAATTTATTTCTCCCTAGATTTCTAAGAATTAGTACATTGTGGTTAATAAAACATAAAACTATCGTTTCTTTCTTAAAATATACAACCATAGTAATTAGCTACAGAAATGCACCCACGTAATTTTCAAACCGCTTTTAAAATATGAAATATGTAGCTTTTCCCATGCAATTTAAAGCACTGAAATATAACCAATATTGCAAAATCACTTTTAACCACTAGAGGGCAGAAAATGCTCCGCATTTGTACTTAGCCAATTTTTTTTTAAAGATTTTATTTGAGAGAGAATGAGCAAGAGAGAGTGCCCACGAGAGCCAGGTGAGGGGCTGAGGGAGAAGCAGAGGGCTCAGGGATCATGACCTGAGGGGAAAGCAGACACTTAACCGACTAAGCCACCCAGGCGCCCCTGTAACTTAACCAATTTTAAATTCTTACACCAAAAACAACAATCACCACCACCACCACAAAAAGCCTTTAAGAGCCTCTTGTTTTATACTGTACAGTATGCTGTACACTTAAGGAAGGCTCAGTTAACAACTTAAAAATTTTAAACTAATGTACAATCACCTCAATGCAACAGTTTTTAGGAGGCAAAAGTAAGCATTTTTGCAGCCTCAGTCTAGCTATGAGTTAAGGATGATTAGCATCAGAGAATTAGTACATCCTTAAGGAAAAGCGGAGTACTTTATCTTTTTTTAAGTTTTATTTATTTAAGTAATCTCTTTACCCACATGGGGCTCAAACTCATGACCCTGAGATCAAAAGTCACAAGCACCTCTGACTTAGCCAGCCAGGCATCCAGAAAAGCAGAGTACTTTAAAAACTAAAACAAAACAAAATAGCACCCACTGAGAATCAGCAAGATTCTATGTTAAAATATCTGCAATGAAATTCAAAGGTTGTATTTATTATAAAATTGAAATAGTCACTCAAGTCACAAAGTGATCAAATACTAAAATATTTACATTAGACCCTTTCTCTCTTTTTTAAGATTTTATTTATTTTTAGAGAGAGAGAGAGAGAAGCCAGGAAAGGAGTAGAGGGAGAGGTACAAGCTGAGCCCAGAGCTCAACGGGGGTGCTTGATCCCACAACCCTGAGATCATGACCTGAGCTGAAATCAAGAGTCAGATGCTCAACCGACTGAGGCACCGAGGCAACCCAAGACCCTTTAATTCCTGTATGTACCTTCTTTTACCCCAAACCAACTATAGATTTACTTCCGGCCAAGATGTTTTTAGTCTCCTCTTAATATATCTTTTTGATCTAATTAACTTTTGTTTCCCTCCCAATTAAGCCATTTGCATTTCAGTAATTAAAGCATTACTCTGTCTGATTAGAAACCACAACCTCTCCACTTTTTCACTCTCATTAATTAAAATGCATCATGTTAAATTAAGCCATTTGGATTTCAGTCTGGGTGGGTGACATTTTAACAATCGCCCCCTCAACCTTCTCTCTTTGTCAATCTTGGCCCTGTCCTACATCATAGGACGGCGAGAGTGCAATGGCACTCCTCCTGATAGAGGAATGGGGCAGGCATGGAGCCAGGGACTATACATCACTGAAGTCAGCGATTTCTCTGATGCATGAGCCTTTCACTTGCCAATCAAACCAGTAAGGCTTTTACCTTGTAGGGTTATGCATGACCTTACTCAAGACACTAAATCATTTCTGAAGTCTTGTTTCTTACCCTAAGCAAACCTGTTCTTCCCACTTTTCAGGTCTATGAGCACTGTTCACTCTAATACTAATAAACACAGCAAAGTGGTAGAGAAAAGCTGAGGGGTAGGACACCGTGGAGGTGTCACTACTTTCAGACTAATGAAAGCAACATGCTTCTAAAATCAAGGCTAGTCAGAGAAGAGAAAGGCTTCTGTGTTATTACCTATTGGTGGAAGTTACAAACTGGCAAGTTTGCAAGGAACTTCTAACAATTAAATCGGCCCAGTTATTGATCTGACTAACATAAGCTATGGAAATCACAGACATCACTTCTGCACGGCCTGTGAAGTTACACTAATTCCAAGACTTCCAAACTTTATGAGTCTTCTTTTAAGATTAATTTTATGTTCAGAAAGAAATAGGTGTATAAAGTTTAAGAAGTCAAAAGAATTCTACAGGATTTGTATTAGGGTGACTGCATCCCAGTTTTCCAGGGATAGTTCTAATTTAGGCTTATTATCCTATTGTAATTTTAATAGTGCCCCCCTTTCACCCATAAAAATGTTCCAACTGGATGAAAATTACTGTCAAGCCCAACCTCATCCACTCCCAATTTCTATTCCCCAGAAGCAAGTACTTTCAACATGTTTAGGATTTTTTCTATATGGTGTCAAATTTCTAAACAAACAAGCATGACTATACATTGGCATCAGTTAAAAATTACCTTTGAATTCAAAGACAGGGATGAGGTTGCGGGGGTGGGGGGGTGGGAATCACTGACTTAAACAAATTGACAGAGATTCCTGGAAGGTACATTGTTTGAAGATTTACTAATCTAAGAATAACTTTTCTTCCTTCACACTGTTGGGACTTTATATCCACCCAAATTCTCAATGAAGTGTAGGGATAGGAAAAGTAATGTCAGGCCATTTGTGTTCCAAAGGTGCCCAGAGGGTTACCAGTCAAGGTTTTGTCAGGCTGGACCACCTTTCTCCCTCTGCCCAGTCCTGCTTCCTTTCCTCCCTTCCACAGGTGTTGGTCTTTAACAAACATCTTGAACCCCAAACTCCCTCTCAGCATCTGCTTCCAGAAAACCTCATCTACAGCAAATAGGCAATATGGTTCAAAACTCAAAAGGTGCAAAAAGAGAATACGGTAAACCACCTCTGTCCCTCCACTGAGTTCAGTTACTAGTTCCCCTTCCCAAGGTCAATCAATATAATATGGCCAGGTTCTTGTGCAAATTTCTAGAAATATTCTAAGCATATATAAGAAATGTTGTGTGTATACATATATGTATTTATATATAATTATTAGAAAATATATTAATTTATTTCATTTACTAACAAATAGTAGGATACCTTACAACTGTTCTATATTTTGATTTTTCTTCCCTTCAGGTATATCTCAGATATATCTGTCTGAAGACAATAAATAAAAAGTATCATCACTTTCATCACTCTTTTTAATGGCTGCATGGTATTGTGTTGCATGTATGTAATATAACTTAGTTGATGGGCATTTAGGTTATATCAAATCTTTTCCTGTTACTTACAATGCTGTACTGCTTGAGCCCTGTGGGTATGCATGTGGGCAAGGAAAATTCCTAGAAAAGGAATTCCTACGTCAAAATGTTATCCAGTCACAATTTTGACAGACGTTGGAAAATTCCATTTATATTGTAAATTGCCTTCCAATATATTCCATTATATTGCCTTCCATTTTTATGGTACCAATTTACATTCCCTTGAAAAATAAATGAGAAGCTATTTCCCCATACACTTCCTTTATGTGTATAACAGAATTAATAAAATCCAGTATAAAATATAAGTAAAAGTAGAAAATTTAAATGTTGGGATAAAAAATATAGAGGTTCTAATATTTTTTCTATGCCCTACTGGATCACCTTGTGCCATCTTAGTAACACTTCACCCCACTTTGGAATTCAACAGGTTACTAAACTGCAGAGTTTTCTGAGCTCAGGGATCAGACATTGTCAACTTTGCATACCCTGTGTTGAACACACAGTAGTTGCTCAATTAACATTTATAGAATAAATGAAGTCATGGAAAAAGAATAAATCTGGTAAGCAATAAATATAAGCATATAAAATCTCTCATTTCAATGTGCATATTTTACCACCAAATTGTGTTAAAAGTGGACCCACACAGTTTAAATCCGTGCTGTCCAAGAGTCAACTGTAGTACAGATTGGTAAAATGTATGTGTATGTGTATGACATATGTGTATGACCAAAATGCTCAAAATTCTTTTTACTAATTCCATTTTACACACACCCCCACACACACACACACGTGCCACATTTTATCTATTCATCAATGGACACGTATGTTGTTTCCATGTCTTGGCTATTGTAAATACTGCTGCATGAACATGGGGGTCTAGATATCTCTCTGAGATCGTGATTTCATTGCCTTTGAACAGATACTCAAAAGTGGAAATGCTGAATCATATAGTTCTATTTTTAATTTTTTGAGGAACCCCCATACTTTTTTCCATAGCTGCTGCACAGTTTACACTCCCCTCGCAGTGCATGAGGGTTCCCTTTTCTCCATTCTCACCAGCACATGTTATCTCGTCTCTTTGATAATAGCCATTCTAATGGGTGTGAGGTCATTTCTCACTGTGGTTTTGATTTGCACTTCCCTGATGATTAGTGATCTCAACCACTTTTTCATGTACCAGTTGTCCATTTGAATGTCTCCTTTGGAAAGATGTCTATTCAGACCCCTTGCCCATTTTAATCAGATTATTTGGGATTTATTGTTTCTTCTTTTGTTTTTGTTTTTTTGCTATTGAGCTGTATGAGTTCCTTATATATAAGATATTAACACCGTATTGGATATGTAGTTTGCAAATGTTTTCTACCATTCCATTGGATGCCTTTTTGTTCTCTTGATCATTCCTTTTGCTGTGCAGAAAGAAGCTTTTTAGTTTAATGTAGTCCCACTTATTTATTTTTGCTCTTGTTGCTTGTGCTTTTGATGCCATATCCACAAAATTGTTGCTAAGACCAATATCAGGGAGCTTTTTCCATGTTTTAGGAGTTTTATGGTTTCAGGTCTTAAGTCATTAATCCATATCAAGTTCATTTTTGTGAGTAGTATAAGGTCCAGTTTCATTCTTTGTGAATATCTAGCTTTCCCAGCACCATTTATTAAAGAGACTATCTTTCCCCAATTGATTATTCTTTGTCAAATATTAGCTGACATAAATGCATGGGTTTAATTCTGAGCTTTCAATTCTGTTCTGTTGGTCAATGTGTCTGTTTTTATGCCTATACAATACTGTTCTGATTATATAGTTTTGTAATATAGTTAGAAATCAGGATATGTGATGCTTCTAGCTTTCTTCTTCTCAGAATCACTATGGCTACTAGGGTTCTTTTGTGCTTCCACACAAATTTTAGGATTGCTTTTTTTATTTCTTTAAAAAATGCCACTGGAATTTTGATAGAGATTGCACTGAATATATAGATGGATTTGGTAGTATGGACATTTTAACAATATTAGTTATTCTAATCCGTGAATATGGCTAGCTTTCCATTTACTTGTGTCTTCTTCAATTTTTCATCATTGTCTCATAATTTTCAGTACAAATCTTTCACTTGGTTGGTTAAATTTATTCCTACATATTTTATTGTTTTTGATGCTATTGTAAATGTGATGGTTTTCTTTCTTTCTTTTTAGACAATTTGTTAGTGTAGAGAAATGCAAATAGTTTCGTATGTTGATTTTGCTTCCTGTAACTTCACTAAAGTCATTTATTAGTTCTAACAACCCTTCAGTAGAATCTTTAACATTTTCTACATATAACATCATGTCATCTACAAACAGAGATAATTTTACTTCTTCCTTTCTGATTTGGATTCCTCTTCTTTTTTGTGCCTGATTGCTCTGGCTAGGACTTCAACACTATGCTGAATAGAAGTAGTGAGAGTAGGAATCTTGTCTTTTTCCTGATCTTAGAGAAGAAGTTTTCAACCTTCCATTACTGAATATGTTAGTTCTGGGCTTGTCTTATATGGCCTTTATTATATTGGGATACACTTCTTCTAGATCTAAGTTGTTGAATTTTTATTATGGATGAATGTTGAATTTTATCAAATGCTTTTTCTGCATTTATTGAGATTATATGATTTTTATCTTTTATTCTATTAATGTGATGTATCACATTTGTTAAGTATCTGTTGAACCATTCTTGCACCCCTAAGATGAATCTCACTTGATGTACTTTTATTGTGTTGTGGAACTTAGTTTTGTAGTATTTTGTTGAGAATTTTTGCAACTATATCTACCAGGGATATTGGCCTGTAGTTTCCCATTCTTGTAGTGTCCTTATTAAGCTTTGGTAGCAGGGTAATGCTGGCATAAAATAAGTTTGAGAGTGTTACCCCTCTTCTATTTTTTTTCAAAGAGTTTGAGAAGGATTGGTGTTAGTTCTTCTGTAAATGCTTTGTAAAATTCACCAGTAAAACCATCTGGTCCTGGGCCTTTCTGTGTTATGAGGTTTTCGATTACTGATTCAATCTCCTTACTCATTATTGATCTGTTCAGATATTTCTTTCTGACTCGGTCTTGGTAGGTCGCATGTTTCTAGGAATTTATCCATTTCTTCTAGGTTGTCCACCTTGTTGGTGTACAATTATTCATTGTAGTTTCTTATGATCCTTTGTATTTCTGTGGTATCAATTATTATGCCTCCTTTTTTCATTTATAGTTTTGTTAACTTGGGTCCTCTCTCTTTTTTCTTGGCTAGTCTAGCTAAAGGTTTGTCAATTTTGTTCATCTTTTCAAAGAACCAATTCTTAGTTTTGTTAATCTTTTCTATTGTTTTTATATTCTCTATTTAGTTTGTTTCTGCTCTAATGTTTATTATTTCCATCCTCCTGATTACTTTGGGTTTAGTTTGCTCTCTTTCTAATTGCTTGAGAAATTAGGTGGTTCATTTGAGGTCTTTCTTTTTTCTTGATGCATGCATATATCATTATAAACTCTTAGAACTGCTTTTGCTGCATATCCTACATTTTGGTATGCTGTGTTTTCATTTTCATTTATCTCAAGATATTGTTTTTCTTTTTTTATTTCTTCTTTGACCCATTCATTGCTCAGAAGTGTTCTGTTTAATTTCCACTTATGAATTTTCCAATTTCCCTTCTATTATTTATTTGTAGTTTCATATTATTGTGATCAGAAAAGATACTCAATGATTCAAATCTTCTTAAAGACTTCTTTTGTGACCTAACATATGATCCATTCTAGAAAATGTTCCATGTGCACTTAAGAAAAATGTGTATTCTGCCGCTGTTGGATGGATGTTGTTCAAATCGCTGTTTCCTTATTAATTCTCTGTCTGGATGATCTATACATTGTTGAGAGTGAGCTATTAAAGTCCCCAGCTATTATTGCATTGTTGTTTATTTCTCCTTTTAGTTCTGTTAGTATTTGCTTTATGTATTTAGGGGCTGATGTTGGTTGCATTAATATTTACAATTATTCTATCTTCTTGATTGACACCTTTATCATTTTTATAATGATCTTCTCTTTTGACCATTTTTAGCTTAAAGTCCATTTTGTCTAAGTAAAGCTATGCCTGCTGTCTTTTGATAATCATTTTCTTGAAATATCTCTTTCCAGCCCTTCACTCTCAGTCCATGTGTGTCCTTAGAGTTAAGTAAGTCTCTTGTGAGCAGTGTATCACTGGATCTTTTTTTATCCATTCATTCTATGTCTTTAGATTGAAGAATGTAATCCATTTATTTTAAAAGCAATTATTGATAGGTAAGGACTTACTATTTCCATTTTGTTCATTTTTTTCTGACAGGCTTTGTAGATTTTTTATTCCTGCTTCTTCCCTTGCTCTCTTCATTACTTGATGACTTTTTGTGGTAGTATACTTTCTGGTTGCCATGAGACTTACACAAAATATCTTATACTTATAATATCCTATTTTAAGCTAATAGCAACTTAACTTCGGTAGCATGCAGAAACTTTATACTTTTATTTCTCCCCCACTATATTTTAGGTTATTGATGATGATCCAATAACACAGTATTGTAGTTATGGCTATTTTTAATATGTTTGTTTTTGAACTTTTAAATAAGAACTGTATGTAAATTATGCACCACCATTACAATATTAGAAAATCTGACTTTGACTATATGTTTACCGTTACCAGTGACTTTTACACATTCACTTGTTTTTATTATGTTAATTAGCATCCTTTTATTTCAGCTTGAAGAACGCCCTTTGGCATTTCTTGTAAGTCATGTCTAGTAGTGATGAACTCCCTCAGCTTTTGTTTCTCAGAGGAAGTCTTTCTTTCTCTTCCCTTTATAAAGCACAGCTTTGCCAGGTATAGTATTTTACGTTGACAATTTTTTTTCTTTCAATATTTTAAATATATCATACCTCTCTCTCCTAAACCACAAAGTTTCTGTTCAGAAATCTGCTTATAGTCTAATGGGGGCTCCCATGTATGGGACAAGTCATTTTTCCTGCTTTCAAGATTCTTTGTTTCAAATTTTGACAATTTAATTATAATATCTTAGTGTAACCCTTTATGGGTTCAACCTATTTGGGGTTGTTTAGGCTTCATGAATCTGGATGTCCATTTCTCTCCCCAAGTTTGGGAAGTTTTCAGCAATTATTGCTTTAAAGAGACTTTCTGGGGGTGTGTGGGTGGCTCAGTTGGTTGAGCATCCAACTCTTGATTTCAGCTCAGGTCATGATCTCAGGGTCATCAGATCGAGCCCTACATGGGGCTCCACACTCAGCACAGAGTCTGCTTGTCCCTCTCCCTCTGCTCCTCCCCCCACCCACTCTTCCCTCTCTTAAATAAAATCTTTAAAAGAAATAAAATAAAGAGATCTTCTTTCCCTTTCTCTTTCCCTTTTCCTTCTGGGATTTCCATTTTACTGTTTTTCTTGATGGTATCCCATAAGTCCCATAGGCTTTCTTCACTCTTTTTCATTTTTTCTTTTTGCTCCTCTGACTGGATAATTTCAAATGCCCTACCTTTAGTTCACTGATTCTTTCTTCTGCTTAGTCAAGTGTGCTGATGAAGCTCTCTATTAAATTCTTCAGTTCAGTCATTGTATCCTAGTTCCAGGATTTCTTTTTGGGGTTTTTATGGTTTCTATTTCTTTGTTGAACTTCTCATTTTTTTCATGCATTGTTTTCCTAATTTTAACTTTCAGTCTGTGTGTTCTTATAGTTCACTGAATTCCTTCAGAGGAATATTCTGAATTCTTTATCAGACAATTTATAGATCTCCATTTTTTTAGGGTCAGTTATTGAACCTTTATTAGTTTCCTTTGGTCCTGTTTCCCTGATTCTTCATGATCCTTGATTCCTTGCATTAGTAGCTATGCATTTAAATAAACAGTCTCTTCTTCTATGCTTCATAGGTTCACTTCAACAGAGAAAGACCTTTACTGGGTAGCTCAGCTGGACTGGATAGGTCAGCTGGCACAGTCTGTTAGCAGGTGGGCTTGCTACCAGGGTCTCTAGTTGAGGGAGGCTACTGCTTATGCTCTGAGGTTGGCAGGGGAAGGGTGCCACTGGCTGAGCTCCAGCGTAGGCCTCCTAGCTGAGCTACATGTCAGGCAAGGTTGCTGGGTGGGCTCTCTCACAGGGTGGGGCTGTTGGCTGTCTTCACAGTCAGAGGTGGCCACTAGCTGGGCTCTGGAATCATCTCTGGTGAAGCAAGGTCACAGGCTATATTCCATGATAGGTGACGTCACTGGTTGAACTGCACAGCTGGGCAGGGCTATGGGCTGAGATCTGCAATTGCTCCTGGTTAGACTAGATCTCAGACTGTGCTCTTCAACTGATGCTGCTGCTGACTGGACTCTGTGCTCAGGTGGGACTGCAGGCAGAGCTTCATGGTTGGACAGGCCTCAGGCTGGTTCCTATGAACAGGCAAGACCACAGGCCCTGAAGTTGGGCAAGACTACAGGCTATGCTTCATGATTAGGTAGGCTGCTGGCAATGCTCTCTGGTCAGGAGAGGCCTCCAGCTTTATCCTGCACTTTGGTTGGGCTAGATAGTGTACACTGAGGTCTGGCAGGGTCACTGGCTGCGTTCCCTGTTAGGCAAAGCCATGGTCTGGGTTCAGCAATAGGGCTGGGCTGTAGGCCGGGCTCCACAGCTGCACAGTAACGTCGGCTTGACTCCCAAGCCTTCCTAAGGTCTCTGTTCACACTCCCTGGTTATGTGGGGCAGGGCCAGAGCTATACTTAATAGTTGGGCAATACTGCTGACTTGGCTCTCTGTCTGTACATGAACTCTGTGGTTGCCTGGATTTCCTAATCAGGCAGGATTGGAAGCTATATTCAAGAATTGGGAGGGGATGCAAATTTGCTTCCCTGCCTGGGGTGAGGCATAAAACAGGCTCAACAGCCAGTAAAGCCTATTAGCTAGGGACCCAAGTCAAGCAGAACTGCCAACCAAGTTCCCTGTCCAGACAGGGGCACTGGCTAGGATCTCTACTCAGGCACCACTGCAAGCAGGAATGTGACTTGCGAAGTTCTGAGCTTTGGTTGCTGTAAGCCCTACCCTCTTCTCCATCTCTATCTTATCCCCAGTGGTTGAGCCCCACAGAGTCTCCCAGCGATCTCTGTGAGGGAGGACCCAAGTGGGCTTCCTAGGAAGCATCCCACATTGCTCAGAGACTGGACGTCCACCTGGGGCTCTATAATTTTTTCCACTGGTAAAACCACAGGCCCTAAGGGGACTTCAGTGCAGCCAAGCATGGAGGGGCAATAAAATCAGAGTGCAACCACTCCTCCTACTCTCTTAATGAGGTTCTTCTCAATCTCTGTGGACATGGAGGTGCTTCAGCCTCACTCCTGGGTTCTGCGATTTTCACAATGGTGTCTTGTCTATGGATAGTTGCTAGATGATCTTCTTATAGGGGGAATGAAGTTAAGAATGGCCTATGTAACCATATTGATTATGTCACTTTATCAGTTGTGTATAATTTAAACAAATGCTATGGTGCTTTAGATCTCATTCTGTTTCTTCTTTATTCAACAGTTTTTCTTTCCTATGTGTGATACAATATGTATAGTTAGGAAAACAGAAACCAAACCAGGCATTTCAGCAGAGGGAATTTTATATAGAAAAGTGATTACAGAGATGTACTGAAAGAGCAAAACAAGAACAGAAAAAAACAAAACAAATAATAATGACAATAAGCTGGGGAAGCAGAGGAAAAATCAGGGGTTATCAAGTCCTGAAAGCCCATGAATCTTAGACTCTGACCTGTGAGGGATGGTCTCAAACACACAGCAAAATCCAGGAGGACTAGAAGTTGCTGGAAGCACAAAAGCTGAACAAATTTTGGACACTGAACAGTGCTGGGGACACACTGGCGTTCAGGCTTAGGGAGAGTGAAGGGATTCTGGTAAACACTCTGGCCATTCAGTTAAGGCCCTTTTGTAAAGGGGCAAAGAGTCAGGGGCAAAGTTGAAAGACCTACCCTAATAAAGCCTAAAACCAAGGCTCATATATGCTGGTAACTTAACTGCCTGCCAGAACAAAACTCAATACTCTTTGAATATTAATAACATAACCCAAAGGATGATTCCAAAGTTCCTTACTTGAAAAAGTGACAGAGGTAAAATGTGAACCTGAAGGAAATTTAATGGACTGGCCAACATCAGAACCTACCTATGAGTATGAACTAAAATTGTACCATTATACGATGAGCCAAGTGTTTTTTAGGAATCAAAGCTTTCCTAGGCACAAAAACATATCAAAGAGATTTTAAATTGACAGTTTCCCACCACATTATAGTATTAAAAAATAAGCCAAACTATAAAATAAAATAAAAACAAAAAAGGCTATCCCTATTCCCAAGACTCAACAAGACCCACCTGGCTTAATCCAATGGCAAATATTCAACTCAACTCAAGAGATTTACTCGGCACCTACCTAGGTGTTTCCAGAATTATTTAGCCCACTGGCCTTGGTTTCAAGGAGGGAACACCCAAACAGTTATTCTTTTCATAAGCATTTAAGTGCCTGTTAGGTACTAGGTACTAAAGATGTGCACTGGGAACCCAAAATGAATCGAAAAACACTATTCCTGCTTTTCAGGAACTCCTATATTACGGAGAGAGGTGGACATATAAACCAGTAAGTACTGCAAAATAAGTGTTATAATACAGAGGCAAGCACTAAGGGGGAAGACATGAAGGTGCATTTAACCTTCCACAGAGAAGTAAGGAATATCAGGATAGCAGAGAAGAGCATAGCTTTGATGTCCAGACAAACATGAATCATTTCACATATGTCAAATGAGAATAATATCTACTTCAAAGGGCTGCTGTGGGATTTAAAATTATGTACACCTACACACACACACACACACACACACACACACACACACACACACACATATTCTATCACAGCACCTGGCACATAATATGTGTTAAATAAATTGTCATTACTAAGGTGTGCAAATTATCAATTTATTGGTTCTCCATTCTAAATTCACTCTTCTTTGCCCCACGTTTTGTGATAGTAGACTTGGATCCTGCAAAACCTTCTCCTTTGTCAGGTGGCAGAATTTTAAGCTTCGTCAATAGAGGGCACTGGAATGACCCTGCAAGGCAATGATAACAGTGTCAGACATTTCTGTTTCAGGTACTGATCCTCTATTATTATTATTCATCACCAGAGCCCAGCAGCCATATAGAAGAGTCCCAGCTGTGCCATTAGACCATTCTCTCTCCACCAGTAGCTGTATCCAGCCCATACCCTCCCAGCAATGGCAGGCCACTTCTAGAGGCCAGTTCTGGCCAACTCACATCCTCCAACAAGACCAGACCACTTCTAGAGCACAGTGCCAACCTACACCTCTGGCAAGTTTTTCTCCATTGGAAGGCTGTGTGTAGCTATGATAGGCACACTGTCTTCCAAGAAGTTTAAATCTCCCTCTTTTAGTAGTGACCCAACTTCTACTAGTTAATAATCCTTTATATTAAATTTGTCCTGCTCAAATAATGGGTATGGCTTCTGCTACTTACTGAACTCTGACCGACAGATATGGTTTACCAAAAAGAATAAAACTTGATATGAAGAAATGGCAGAGGGAAAGGTATGGAGACCAGAAAAAGGCTAAGTCAAGAAACTGCAAGTAGCGGGGCGCCTGGGTGGCACAGCGGTTAAGCGTCTGCCTTCGGCTCAGGGCGTGATCCCAGCGTTATGGGATCGAGCCCCACATCAGGCTCCTCCGCTATGAGCCTGCTTCTTCCTCTCCCACTCCCCCTGCTTGTGTTCCCTCTCTCGCTGGCTGTCTCTATCTCTGTCAAATAAATAAATAAAATCTTTAAAAAAAAAAAAAAAAGAAACTGCAAGTAGCTCAATATAATCGAAGGGTGGGCTGCCTGTGGGAAAGAGTTGAGAAAGATTAGATTATGAAAATTTTTTTCAGATTAAGAAGTTAGCCTTCATTCTGTGAATAACAGGGACCCATGGTGGATTTCAAGCAAGAAACATACCGGATTTGCATTTTACAAAAATCTCCCAGGTGGCAGTGTAGAGAATGATAGGATGAAGCTAAAACTTGGAGGGAGGCAAAGTAGTAGAAGAACACTGCGACTGATGTTTCTAGAACTCACTAACATTTCCAGTTCCCTCTTTTTCTAGGTACGCAGGAACACGACATATCCCAGGCCACCCCCTGTAATTTCCTGTGGCCACTGAAATGTTTATAAACTGATGCAAATCACTTATCAGTAGAAAAAGTTAAGAGCTGGTGCTTAATCATCTACACTCCCTTCTGCTGGTCCATATCTTGAGGCCCCATATTGGGATGGCAGAGTTATCAGACAGTGAGTTTTCCATCAACCTAGGCCCCTGAACGACAAGGCCCCCTGTAGTATTGGTTTAGGGAGCATAAGGAAAAATAAGCTACTGAGATTTTAGGCCACTCAGATTTGGGGATTATATGTTACTGTGGCATGAACTAGCCTAGGGTCCACTCCTTTGGCTCTTCAGTACCCACAGACACCTCTCTACACATATTTAAACATCAGTGCAATAATAATATGGCATGCTTCCACCTAAAATGATGAAATTATTTTTCATACAAATGAATATCCTATGACTCACTCCCCAGAAGGTCCTAACAGTCACCATGTCTACTTCTGGATGATGTTAATTTCCTCTCCTAGTTTAGTTACAATGCCATAAAAATATTCTGCATCTTAAATACTACATTGTAAAGTCAACCACCAACAAACACCTGAGTTAACATTAAAATATTAAAACATTCTAATATTTAAAAAGATAAGAAAGAAAACAAATTATATAATACATACAAACATTACTTAACCAGTGTTTGGTTATCTATTACTGCATGATAAACCCTCCCAGGACTTGTTTTAAAGAACAACTGTTTTATTACCTTGTGATTCTGTAGATCGACTGAAATCATGGGGGCAGTTCTTCTGCTGGTCTCCCCTGGGGCCTCTCATATGGTTGCAGTCAGGTGGCAGGCGGGACTGGAGTCATCTCTTCAGATAACAGGGACATTATGACAAAAGGGTCTCTCCCCTCTTCATGTAATCTTTCCACAGGGTCTCTCCAGTAAGGTAGTCAGACTTCTTTCACGGTGGTTCAGGGCTCCCGAAAGCAAATGTTCCAAGAAGGAGAAAGTGGAAGCTGCCAGTCCTCTTAAAGAGTAGGTCTAGAATTGGTACAGCACCATTTCTACTGCATTCAAGTGGTTAACACGAGTCACAGACCAGCCCATACAAACGTAGGTGGGAAGTACACACGACCATTAATAGCAGGAGCTGTGGTTCACTGGGGCCATCTTTGGAGCCTAGGCCACCTAGGCTAGGAAGAAAATATACTACATGACTACAGTCCTCGTTTCCATAATTCTTGAGGCTGGAAGTGCAAGAGTGTTTGCCCCTCAATGCTGCACCTACACACTGGAATTATAACTGGTCCCTGGTTCCGTACCCTGAGACTGCAGGCACTGGGACAGTCCCTGACACATTCTAGGCAATAGGGATTATTTACTAAATAAGCACATTTTATAAATATCTGCATCTACGTCATTTCAATGACTACATAGTTCCTTAGCTACTCAAGGCAAAAAACTCAATTTAATATTAAAGTGTCACTAAACTCATTTGTAATCAGTTTAATTTTAAAGCCAGCAGAGTATGTATTTTTTGTCATCCTCGTAAGTAGGATGTATACATTGGAATCAATGAGGTTTTAAGTTCTGCGATTTTTTTAAATGTATATTTTAAAGTCACTGAAAGAGACTTCCCAACCCATCTTCTAGGCAAGGAATAAAACTCAAACTTTTTCCATTTAAAAAATATTCATGAGGGCGCCTGGGTGACTCAGCCAGTTAAGCATCTGCCTTGGGCTCAGGTCATGATCCTAGGGTTCTGGGATCCAGCACATGTCGGGCTCCCTGCTCAGCAGGAAGCCTGCTCCTCCCTCTGCCTCTGCCCCTCCCCCCTGCTTGTGCTCTCTCCCTGTCCCTTTACCTCCCTCCCTCTTTCTCTCAAATAAATAAAAATAAAATCTTTATAAAATATTCATGAAATCACTATATCAAAAAGATATTTATACACCCATGTTCACTGCAGCATTATTTAGAATAGCCAAGACACGGAAACAACCTAAGTGTCCCTCCACAGATGAACGGATAAAGAAAATGTGGCACATGCGCACACACGGGAAACTATTCAGCCATTAAAAGAAAGAAATCCTGCATTCATAATGACACGTATGGATCTTGAGGGCATTATGCTAAGTAAAATAAGACAAAGATAAATACTGCACAATCTCACTTGTATGTGGAATCAAAAAACAAAAACAAAAAACAAAACAAAACAAAAAACAACCAAATTCATAGAGAAAGAGATCAGATTTGTAGTTGCCAGAGGCAGGGAGGAGTAAGAGGTGAGGGAATCAAGTGAAGGTGGTCAAAAAGTACACATTTCCAGTTATGAGATAAATAAGTACTGGGATGTAATGCGCAAAAGGATGACTAGAGGTAACGCTGTGTGGTATATATGAAGTTGCTAAGAGAGCAAATCCTAAAAGAGTTCATCGCAAGGGAAAAAAGTCTTTTTTGTAACTAAACATCACTGGTGACAGATGCTAGCAACTAAAATTATTGTGATAATTATTTCATAATATACACATATATGAAGCCATTATGCTGTACACCTTAAATTTATACAATGTTATATGCCAATTATATCAAAACAGGGGGGGATTTTTTTAAATACTCCTATGTGCCAAGAAGTACCAGAAATCTCAAAACCTTATTTGGTTCATTATCAAATACCACTTAGTTAAAAGTCTCTGTAACAGATTTAAAACAAAGGTTATAGAGTATAACTAATAATTTATATTATTATATACTTCCTGTATATTATTTCCTTGAATGTTAAAGGTCTAACTTAAGAGGTTTGGAATTTTTGTCAACCAGACACAATATTCTATGATACATTTTTTCATTCCCAAATTTCATTTTCCCTGCTGGAAGGATTCTTGGTGATTCAAAGAATATATTAAGGTAAATGAGGTGATGAAGGAGGGATCAACCCGTCAGGAGAAGTAGACAGTAGTAGATCTGGGGCTACTGACTGCACTGGTGGTGGTGATATACCTAAGAAGTCAGTTATTTTGAGGACCCCTCGGTAGGTGGCTACTTTGTGTTGTCAGGGTCACGTATATATCACCTGATGGCTGAGGTGGTGTGAGTAAGTCAAAAACGCCTAGAATAAGGAGCATGGTCAAGCAGACCCAGTCTTGACATCCTCAAGAACCTTTCAGATAGGGAAGTTTTTCCAAAGAGAACACTTGTTTTATAAAGATCTGACAATGAATTTTTTTCTTGCCTATAAATTTTATTTGGAAATAGCGAAGTTAAAAATAAGTAATTATATTTTCCTACCTTCACTCCCATTTGACAGAAAATAAAATTTCAAACCCAGTAGAACCTGTAGCTTATCACCACATATCCTGGTCAGTCAACCCACTGTTGCCCTAACTTCTCTGGTATCACAACCACTCGCATACATACAAACACGTGCCTAGTGATGCAGCTTCAGCAGATATGCCTGGTTAAACCTATTATGCTCAATTATTACCTCCAGGAAAATCAAGCCATGAGGAAATGGGACAAAGGTCAACCACAAGAGAATGGTGGAGTATGGAAATTACTGGAAGGTTGGGCACAGGAAATAGGCAGAGCTGACAGGGAATTTAATGGGAAGGAATTTAAAGGGAAATCCTGAAAACCCCGAGAGCAGCAAAAAGACAAAAAAAAAAAAAAAAAGTTAGGATGTACTTCCATGAGAAGTTTTTTGTGGGGGGAAAGATGTATAAAGGAGTAAAAGATAAAGGCAAACCACCTAATTCACAACTGTCTGCAGCAGTATTTACTCTTGCAAGCTAAGTGGAGTTGTAGGTGAGGTGCGGGGACTAAGAAGTTGACCAAGAATACCAAACGACTACCTTGTCTACTCCAATGCACCTTTCTTTCCCTCAAACATTCACCTAGAAGGCACAGCATAAAATGAATACTCATTGGTCAGCTGATTAGAGCGTTGTTTTTTTAAAAAAAAGCAGAGAACAAGGACACTGTCACATCTCCCTTCTCATAGGTGGTGATCACTCTTACCCTACATCCTTCTGTGTTCCCGCAGGCTCAGTTCTAGCCTCTCCCAAAACCTAAGCTTCTCACACCCCATCCTTCTGGGGAGCCCAGTACTCAGTCATCAGAGAAACTCGTGGCTCTGTAAGTGCAGAAACGTGGTTCTCATTTGTTGCTGGGGGAAAAGGGCAAGCGGAGAGGTGCGGATAACCGAGGTCAGTGAAGTGGGGCTAGGTCCTCGGGAACTGCAGAAGGCATCCGCGGGCCAACCTACCCTTTCGCCAAGTCCACGCCCACCCAGCGGAGAAGAGCCGAGGTTCTCACAGGGTGCAAGCCTGGGAGCAGCCCGCGCAGAGTCCTGCGAACCCACCCTGGATGTGGCCGCACTCTTCCCTATTCCAGCACAGGGAAGTGGAGGAAGAACATGGGTCGGACGCTCTCGCCTCACCAGGGTGTCCTCTGGCCCTCTATCCTGGCCCTGTGCTCGTCCTCTGCCGGGTCCACACGAAGGAACGCCTGGGCCAGGAGAAAAGCCTGGAACAGGTAGCCCACGAATAGAACAGTGTGCCCCCACCACAGGACGCCTGGGGACAGAGTCGGGCGAGGTGTGGGGGCGGGGCTGGGGCCCCGGAAGAGTTCCTTTCACCTCTACACTGGGCGTCTAGCCCTCCCTCCACACTTCCAATCCCGCTTCCAATTCCTACGGGTCGCAGAGCTCCTGGGCTCCCTTCCTGCGAAACCTGTAAGAGCCGCCCACCACCCCGCAAGAATGCATTACCTAGTGCCACGGTCACAGCTGCCGTCACAGGCACCCTCAACCCCACCCCTGGTCTGTCCGAGGTCCCTCTCTCTCTCCCACCCGCACCTGCCTCCAGCCCGCAAGCTCCCCGGGCCGCAGGTGCGGACGACGGCGGGATTCCACGCCCCGCGGAGGCCCACCAGCTCTGGGGAGGGGAAGGGGAGACGCGGTCCAGGGCTGCTCCCAGACCAATGTCCCAGGTGCGTCCGAACTCCCCGAGTCATTACTTGGCAGGACGCTGATGGCCCGGGAAGCACGCGGTCTCAGCCTGGGTGCCTCCTTGGCTTCCCCCTCTAAGTCTAAGGGAGAGGGTGGAATTCTCACCCCTTTGGGGTCCTGCTCGTGCTGCGCCCCTGCTTCTCCACCTCTCTGCAAAGGACTTCTCTCATTCCGGATCCTTGAAACCTTTAGAAGCACAGCTGCTGATTCTGTTGGTTGATTCTGCCTGCTTTCTGGAATTGTGGGGTGGGGAGGGAGTGAGGGATCAGCTGAGCTTTCTTGAATAGTTATGGTAAAAATTGAGGCAAAAATATAATTTCAGTCGATGTCCATGCAGTAGTGGCCTTTTACGGATATGGACCTACGTGTCATCCACATAGTGTTTAGATTGTACTTAGAAACATCTTCCATTTTGTGGATTTGTTTCCGTTGAAATTCATTTCCTTAGAATTTAAGTTGCTATTTATCACTGATGTGATAATCTGAGGGTCCATAGACAGCCCCTTGGTGAGGAAGGAAGTGATTTCTATGCAGTGTTGAGCTGAACAATTTAGCAATATAAAGTATGTTCCCTGCCTTCCCTGAGGGAGGGTCACTGTGATAGTGAGCAAGTCAAGCTGACTGCTGAACCAAGTGTGCCCTCCTTTTCTCTTCCAGTCTGTGCCATCTTAGTCAAGAAACATGGAGGTAATTCACGGCAGGCCCTATTGTTGCAGAGAGCTTGAAGGAGCTGACATACTGTCCAATACCTTCTACTCTAATGAATTGCACACTCCACTACAAACAACTGTTCGACCAACTGCCTCAGAGGATAGGTAAAACAAAAACTAGAGAATATAAATAATTAAAAAGGGCTTTAATACATTATTTTTATACGTGAGAAAAAATTCAATTGGGGGCTCTTCTGTTTATCACATCACAGAGATGGCATAACATGACAATTAACTGTAAAGTGTCCACATCTGTTAGGAACTCGATCAAAAGTAAGTCGGTGTGTATTTTTACAAGGCAGACATCAATTTCATCCACTACCTTCTGGAACTCCAGAATGATCACTTCTTTCATTTGAAAATTAATCTGTTTTAATCAAACTTTTTATTTTATAAGGAGTAGTGTAGTGGTTCCCTATCATCCCCTAACACCATCTGTTCAAAAACACTCCCAGAATCTGTTGTTCATAGTTGCTATCTAAATTTTTGCTTTACCAAATTTCCTGTAACACATTAATTACAAATTATTATTAAAACTGCACCTAATGTGTATCGAGTAATTACATAAGTGGGCACTGAGCCAGATGCTTTGAATGTAGCAGTTCTTTTAATCCTTACAACAACCCTGTAAGTACTATTATTATCCCCATTTTACATATGAAGTTATGGGTACAAACAAGTAATTTTCCAAGATCTTAGTGCCAGCTTTCTGTATTTACTTGAATCATTTTGAGGCCAAAAAAAAAAAAAAAAATTCTCAAAACACTTGGACAGTAAAAAAAAAAATAGCCCGTGTGGTTGTTTTGTTTTGTTTATAATTTCACTTGGTCAAATCTCTCATTTAAGAATTCCTTCTTTAAGAAACACAGAAAGCCACCTGGCCTCAGTTTACACTTCCAAAATGGGAGGTCACTACCACACAGGCAATCCATCCCAATTTTGAAAGCTACTGATTGTTAGATAATTTTCTTTCTACTGAGAACATGTTTTCCTCCCCCTAATTTCTACCTGCTGATCCTAGTTCTCTCCAAAGCCATGCAAAGTAAGAATAATCTATCATTTCCACGACAGCAGCCCTTCGAGAGTTCGAAGATCCTTTGCCTCTGTAAGAATTCTCTTCGCCAGACCAGACACTGGTTCCCTACAGACTTTACTCTTTCTTCCGTCGAGGCTTTCACCATCTTGATCAGCCCTCATGGATCTAGTCTAGTTTGTAAACATGCTCTTTATATGAAAAAAGAAGAAAGTTTTTTCCCCATAATGATAAAACTAACACGTTCCTTATAAATAATTTAGAAATCATGGAAATCCTGAAGAAAACAAATTTCCCTTTTTCTAACAGAAGGAAAAGCTATGAAATTAAAGCGCCTGGGGAAAAAACCTCTGTACTTCCTTTATCCAGAATAAGCACCGTTAACACCTAGATATGTGTTTTCTCTATTTTTTAAAATTTGAAGGTCATATTTAACCTATTTTTTTATAAACTGATATTTTCACTTAATGAAAAGGAATATTTTCATATTTGTGGGAAAGAAGACTCAGCTCACTTCTACTGAGTCAGTCCTTGCTGCATGTCCCCTTTTGTTACCTGATTCCCAAAAGTGGTTGTCAGCCCTAAAGTCCTACTCATACTCAGTTCCAAGGGGATCAGATTAAGCAGGGCTTCCCTTGAGTCAAAGGGAACCCTTAGCAGATTGTGCACGATCTGGGAATAGGCAGCTATCCCTGGCTCAAAAACAATGTAAAGGGGTGCCTGGGTGGCTCAGTCGTTAAGCGTCTGCCTTCGGCCCAGGGCATGATCCCAGGGTCCTGGGATCGAGCCCCGCATCAGGCTCCCTGCTCCGCTGGGAGCCTGCTTCTTCCTCTCCCACTCCCCCTGCTTGTGTTCCCTCTCTCGCTGGCTGTATCTCTGTCACATAAATAAGTAAAATCGTTAAAAAAAAAAAAAAAAAGTTATATTTGGCCAAAAGGGATCTGAGTAGGAATTTAAGGCTATCCTATCTGAATGAATTCACTATTCCCTCAAAAGCACTTATGTAAGGCTTTTTACTGAAATGTTTATCTCTTCTACCTAAATGGTCCTATGGTTGGTTAGTAATTGGCTCCAAAACCTTTTAACTGGCATAAATTTTAAGGGAAGCATCTTTGATAAAATGCTGTTTTTTATTAACTGATTATAAAATTAAATACAATATATGTTCAGTTACCTATAAACTACAGCAAGGTACTACTTGAAGTAAAAGGTAGGTACAACCATGTTCCTGATTCCTAACAAATAAAACTTGCTTTCCCTTATATTCCATGTGAATTTTTTCCTATCATAGTTACCAAATGGGAAAGCCACGATGATTGTGCATTCTCAAAACTCCTCCTTTTAACTCCCTCTTAAAAAGCAGCTGGGAGCTTACAGAAATAGAAGTTCTCTTTTTCTTCTGAACTGCTCTGAAAAGTGGTCATCAGGGTAACACTGGTACCTCTAGTCTGTCAATGCTGAGGCTTACTTCTTCAGAGCAAGGTCAGGGTCTGTGGCTCCCAACTCAAGCCTCAAGGCATCTCAAGAGCAAAACAAGACAAAAAGCGCCTAGTCTTGGGACACCTGGATGGCTCAGTTGGCTAAGCAGCTGCCTTCGGCTCAGGTCATGATCCCAGAGTCCTGGGATGGAGTTGTGCATCGGGATCCTTGCTCAGCAGGGAGCCTGCTTCTCCCTCTGCCTGCTCTGCCTGCCGCTCCCCCTGCTTATGCTCCCTCGCTCTCTCTGACAAATAAATAAATAAAATCTTTAGGGGAAAAAAAAGCAAGCTCCTGGCCTTTAGGGATTACCCTTCATAATGATAAGGGTGAACATGAATTCTAGCATATGTTAGCTCTCAAAAGTTTACCTTTCTAAACTTGGATGTACAAGAAGATACCTTTTTAAAATATCATGTGTTCTGAACTCAACCACTGAACAACAATGCAAAATGACTTCCTCACATCAGCATACTTTTTCTTTTCAGAATAGGCAGTCTAGCTCCACTGTTACCCAGCACTGGTGAGTAGACAGGACACATCAGAACCACTTTCTAAAAATAGAGATTCTCAGGCTCTATCTGGAGATATGCTGGCTCAAGAGGTCTGAGGTGGGTCTAGGAAATCTTCATTTTTAGAAGTTTTTCAGCTTACTTTGAGAACCACTGGTCTAGCAGAAAGCACTGAAAACAGTAAGAAAACCAGGATTATGGTTCTGGCTTACCCACTGGCCAAAGGGGAGTTACTCTTCATCCTTCCGTTACTTTCTTCACTGGTGTATTTTGGACTGATTATAGTAGTCACTATTATATATACTCTGACTTGATCTCCTTTAAAAATATCAATAAACACGTGGTATTCTTTCATATTTCTTCCATTGAAAATTCAAGAATGGCTGGTACAGCTATTCAAAATCATGACAGATGTCTATCTCTGTTTTCCATTTGGTTGACATCTCCTTACCTTTAGCAAGTTCTCTAGCTCATTAAGCAAACAAACATCAATTAAGGAAGTACCTTGAGAATTGCTTAAGATTTCATCAAAAGTTCCCATCTGGTTTCTGGATTCATTCCATTGCTTTAGGATTCTTGAATTCTTTTTTATTTTTTTTTACTACAAGTCCTCTGCCAACTAAAAATGAGAATATGTTTGTTCTGAGCTTTCATTTAATCATTCCTTCCAATATTTACTGGTTAAATTCAGCCCCTCAAGTAGAATGTAATGCTAAAGGGGCGCCTGGGTGGCTCAGTTGTTAAGCGTCTGCCTTCAGCTCAGGGTGTGATCCCGGAGTCCTGGGATCGAGCCCCACATCAGGCTCCTCCGCTGAGAGCCTGCTTCTTCCTCTCCCACTCCCCTTGCTTGTGTTCCCTCTCTCGCTGGCTGTCTCTCTCGGTCAAATAAATAAATAAAATCTTAAAAAAAAAAAAAAGAAGGTAATGCTCAAAACTCCATAGTGACTCCAAAGCAAGATGCTGGTTCATCCGTAGGAAACCTATCTATCTCAAAAACAAGTAAACACTTACTTTTATGTGGCCACAAATTGCAGTACTAACAATTTAGTGTTATTTTCTTTGCTATGGAGACATGTATTATTTAAGCTTTCAAATTATTTAATCCTAAAACCTCAATATTTATTTTAATTAGTTCCTTCTATAAGATGCTGTTATATTCAGGCTAAGGAGGAATATGTGAGACACTAAAATAAAGGAGAAATAGGACTTATTTTTGCTTTTGACTTTTATTTTCAATGGTCTCCTGCAACTTATTGGCTTTACATGGATGCCCACCCAAAGGGCTGGTTAACATTTTCTACTGACTCATCTTCCCAGGACAATGTAATATATATGGAGGTCAGATGTTGAGAAATTGACTCATCTAATAATTTAAACATAACTTTTTAAAACTTAGATACTAAAGCTTAGGTTGCCATTAATCAAATGTGTTTAAATATTTTTCACTTGTCATGCCCTTCATACCACGTCTACTGATTATTGCCATAAGGCTGGCGAAGGCCTCAGAGGTCTGAGAGCTGAATACCGCCATGCCTTCCACAGCACCCTAAATCAGTGGTCACCCAGCTTCTCCTTGACTAGCAAGTGCAGAGGCTGGCAAACTTCTGTAAAGGGCCAGACAGTAAATCCAGTTGACCATTTAACAACACAGGTTTGAACTGCCTGGGTTCACTTATATGCAGATTTTTTTCCATAAATACAGTACGGTAATATAAATGTATTTTCTTTTCCTTATGATTTTCTTAACATTTTCTTTTCTCTAGCTCACTTTTTGTAAGAATACAGTATATAATACACATAACATACAAAATATGTGTGTTCGTATGTGTGTACACTATTACAAAATAGTGTAATCAACTGTTTATGTTATCTGTAGGGCTTCTGGTCATCAGTAGGCTATTAATAGTTAAGTTTTGGGGGAGTCAAAAGTTATATGCTGATTTTCAACTGCACGAGGGGTGGCACCCTTAACTCCTACATTGTTCAAGGGTCCACTGTGTTTTAGGCTTTATGGTCTCTGTCAAGCTACTCAATTCTGCTATTGCAGGGCAAAAAGCAGCCACAGATAATAGACCATACATAATGAATTGTTGTGGCTGCATTCCAATAGAATTAGTTACTAACAGAAACAGGCAAGCCTGTAAGCCATAGTTTGCCAACCCCTATCTAGTGACTTCATGAGATAAAGCATTCCATTTATAAGCATTTATAAGTGTTAGCTCTTCATTCCATTCAGCAGATATTTACAGGGGGAATACATTAAGCCAAGTACTATACTGGTACAAAGAAGTTCCACAGTCTATACCCCTCTCTCTGAGCTCCTCTCCCATGTTTCTAATTGGCTCCCCACTGCACAGATGTTACAGTCCAAAGGGCTTGTAAGGCCCACAGCTATTGTTCTTGTTTTCCTCTCTTGCTTCACCTCTTACCATAGCTCTTCTCTACTGTGCTTTACATTCCTGAATTCTTTTTTTTTTTTTTTAAGATTTTATTTATTTATTTGACAGAGAGAGACAGGCAGCAAGAGAGGGAACACAAGCAGGGGGAGTGGGAGAGGAAGAAGCAGGCTCCCAGTGGAGGAGCCTGATGTGGGGCTCGATCCCATAACGCCGGGATCACGCCCTGAGCCGAAGGCAGACGCTTAATGACTGAGCCACCCAGGCGCCCCTACATTCCTGAATTCTACATCATCTCTACGATTTGGCCAAAAATTCAACTCCATTTTCTCAGCCCTTAAGATCTAGATAAGTTCCACTCAAATCTTTATTCCATACCTTCTGGAAGTCCAAAGCCTTCCTCAAAACTTTCTATATTACCAGGATAGGGGTGGGAGTGGTCATTAATGACTTTCTGACTTTGGTTTCCTTTGGTTTCACTTCTGCTGCTTCTGTTCAGTAACACTTTTACCCGGATGTGAAACACAGTCATTCCCAGTTTCCTCCAAAGACCTCATGCACACAGAGCATTTGTGAGCCCAGTAAGCTTCCCTGATCAGTTTGGGGTCAAAAGGAAGAATCACATCACACCATATAACAGATAACTTAAAGCCCCTTCTTAGCCATAACTTCTGTATTCTCAAAAATTCTTAAACCCAGCTGTCACTGGGGTTCCCCACTGGCTTTTCACCCAGTGCAGTTCCCAGCCTCCTAATATCTTGCTGGCTTCTCCCTTCTTCATCTCCCTTTAACTTTGCTCTCACAAGAGTAAAAAACCAAATCCTTCCCTGTGCAGGGCAGCTTAATCAGTCTTACGTGGCTCGGTGTCTTACCAACAGCCATACCTGCAGAATCTCAACCTCTAAACCAAGTGGCCTAACAAAATATTTTATCAAACAAAACCGATCCTTTCCAAAGAAGGGTTCTGGAGCCAACACTGTCAGGAATTTTCAATTCCTCTAGGCCTTTTGACGTGTTATTCCCCCACCTAAATGTCCTACTCATTCTTTAGAACTCATCTTAGATAGTGACTCCTCCAAGAGTCCTTCCTCCAGAAAGGAATCTTAGTCCTGCAAGGTGCCTGGCGGGTATACTACCTATATAGGTATACTACCTATCCTGGACCACTTCAAACCAAGGTCAGATGGTGGACAGATGCAAATTTGGGCAAAAGACAACAAGAGAGGTGGTTTACTTCTAACTTATCTTGAATATGAGAGAGTAACCTTTTGCAGCTTATTGTGGAGATGGTCTCCTTTAGATTTCTCACTTGGCTGGCTTCTGTACCCCTCACCCAGCAATCTCCTTAAAACAGAAATAAAATTTGCAAGAATTGGCAGTGCCTTAAGGGCAAAAGTGACTCCTTTGCTTGTTTACCCCTCTGGGGTCCTATTTTCCTCTTATGGAGCTCTGGTAACTCTTTCCAGTCTTGTTAACAACCAGTTGCTTTTAAAAAGATGTTTTTCCTTTTTTTCTTTTCAGCTTTTGTTTTGTTTTGTTTTTGTTTTTTGTTTTTTTGTCTGTCTTCTCCAAGCAAATCAATAAGGTCAGATAGAAATAGAATTCAACTTCTCCAAGAAGAGTTAATCCAAAGTAGTTGATTCCCTTTTTAAGATTTTCATGTCACTGTCTGCTCTCGAGGAAAACTACCTAATCAATAAATATTTGTTAGGCATCATATATTTGCAAGACACTGTTCTATATCCTGGGGGTTCTACGGTGAGTGTGGCAGAGTCCTTGTCCACAGTGACTTGTCTTTTTTGCTGTGCTATGGAAACTGGGACGAATCAATGTTTTTTGTTCTCTACAATAGTATACTGTTCATCTCTTGATGACAGATCACCAGTTTATTATAAAAGGACGTAACTCAAAAACAGCCAGATGGAAGAGATGCACAGGGCAAGGGATGTGGAAAGGCGCATGGTGCTTCCATGTTCTCTGAGTGCACTACTGTCCCCCAATCTCCAAGTATTCACCAACCCAGAAACTCCCTTTTTAGCACTTTTGGTTGTTTTCAGTGGGAAGGATACTCCAAATAATCTAGACTGCCATTACTGGAAACTGGAAGTCATTAAATCCTTGCTAATTAGGAAGCAGATTTTTTTGCCACATGTTCTTAAGTGTTTGGCGAGGCCTTCTTCTAAGGAAAAAGCTTCCATCCCTGTGTCACAGGCTACAGTCCAGGAAACAAACCATCTCTTTGGCTTCACTCATTCACTCACATATGCACTCATTCAACAGACTCCACTGAGTACTTCCTACAAAGCTATGTTTACAGGGAGTTAGACTCCCTGCCCTCCACTCTTGTTCAGAAACAGCAGGAAAAGTCATCTAAATTACCAGTTTTCAAGATCAGACTAAGGCCTACCAGCCAATTTATGAAATTTCCATATCTCCAGCCCACTGAATGGTACAGTTGTAAGGGATGAGACCTGATTCCTATGAAAGGTAACTGTTGAATGGAGCAATGCTTTTAAAACTTTAGCACGTATAACAATCATCTAGGGGGCTTATTAAAACAGATTACTGGGGCCCACCCCCAGAAATTCTGATTCCTAGCCCTGAGGGAGAGCCTTAGAATTTATATTTCTAGTAAGCTTTTAAGAGATGCTGATTTTGGCATCCTTTCCTGATTAAAACCCTTCAGAGTGTAGGAATAGAAGGTACATTTCTCAATCTCATAAAAGCCATCTATGAAAAGCCTACTGCAAATATTATTCTCAATGGGGAAAAGCTGGAAGCCTTTCCCTTAAGATCAGGAACACGACAAGGATGCCCACTCTCGCCACTATTATTCAACATAGTACTAGAAGTCCTTGCAACAGCAATCAGACGACAAAAAGGGATCAAAGGTATCCAAATCGGCAAAGAAGTCAAAATGTCTCTCTTCGCAGATGACATGATACTCTATATGGAAAACCCAAAAGAATCCACTCCCAAACTATTAGAAGTTATAGAGCAATCCAGTAATGTGGCGGGATACAAAATCAATGCTCAGAAATCAGTTGCATTTCTATACACGAATAAGGAGACTGAAGAAAGAGAAATTAGGGAATCCATCTCATTTACAATAGCACCAAAAACCATACGTTACCTTGGAATTAACTTAACCAGAGACGTAAAGGACCTATATTCTAGAAACTATAAATCACTCTTGAAAGACATTGAGGAAGACATAAAAAGATGGGAAAATATTCCATGCTCATGGATCGGAAGAATTAACATAGTTAAAATGTCCATGCTACCCAGAGCAATCTACACTTTCAATGCTATCCTGATCAAAATACCGAGGACATTTTTCAAAGAACTGGAACGGATAGTCCTTAAATTTGTATGGAAACAGAAAAGGCCCCGAATTTCCAAGGAACTGTTGAAAAGGAAAAACAACGCCGGGGGCATCACAATACCGGATTTCGAGCTGTACTACAAAGCTATGATCACAAAGACAGCATGGTACTGGCACAAAAACAGACACAGAGACCAATGGAACAGAATAGAGAACCCAGAAATGGACCCTCGGCTCTTTGGGCAACTAATCTTTGATAAAGCAGGAAAAAACATCCGGTGGAAAAAAGACAGTCTTTTCAATAAATGGTGCTGGGAAAATTGGACAGCTACATGCAAAAGAGTGAAACTTGACCACTCTCTCACACCATACACAAAGATAAACTCCAAATGGATGAAAGACCTCGATGTGAGACAGGAATCCATCAAAATCCTAGAGGAGAACATAGGCAGCAACCTCTACGACATCGGCCAAAGCAACCTTTTTCATGACACATCCCCAAAGGCAAGAGAAACAAAAGATAAAATGAACTTATGGGACTTCATCAAGATCAAAAGCTTCTGCACAGCCAAGGAAACAGTCAAAAAAACTAAGAGGCAGCCCACGGAATGGGAGAAGATATTTGCAAAGGACACTACAGATAAAGGACTGGTATCCAAGATCTACAAAGAACTTCTCAAACTCAATACACGAGAAACAAATAAACAAATCAAAAAATGGGCAGAAGATATGAAGAGACACTTTTCCAATGAAGACATACAAATGCCTAACAGACACATGAAAAAATGTTCAAAATCATTAGCCATCAGGGAAATTCAAATCAAAACCACACTGAGATACCACCCTATGCCAGTTAGAATGGCAAAAATAGACAAGGCAAGAAACAACAACTGTTGGAGAGGATGTGGAGAAAGGGGATTCCTCCTACATTGTTGGTGGGAATGCAAGTTAGTACAGCCACTCTGGAAAACAGTGTGGAGGTCCCTTAAAAAGTTAAAAATTGAGCTACCCTATGATCCAGCCATTGCACTACTGGGTGTTTACCCCAAAGATACAGACGTAGTGAAGAGAAGGGCCATATGCACCCCAATGTTCATAGCAGTATTGTCCACAATAGCTAAATTGTGGAAGGAGCCAAGATGCCCTTCAACAGATGAATGGATTAAGAAGCTGTGGTCTATATATACAATGGAATATTACTCAGCTATCAGAAGGAACGAATTCTCAACATTTGCTGCAACATGGACGGCACTGAAGGAGATAATGCTAAGTGAAATAAGTCAAGCAGAGAAAGACAATTATCATATGATTTCTCTCATCTATGGAACATAAGAACTAGGATGATCGGTAGGGGAAGAAAGGGATAAAGAAGGGGGGTAATCAGAAGGGGGAATGAAAAATGAGAGACTATGGACTATGAGAAACAAACTGAGGGTCTCGGGGGGGGGGATTGGGATAGACCGGTGATGGGTAGTAAGGAGGGCACGTATTGCATGGTGCACTGGGTGTTATACGCAACTAATGAAGCATCAAACTTTATATCGGAATCCGGGGATGTACTGTATTGTGACTAACACAATATAATAAAAAATCATTTAAAAAAAAAAGAGAGAGATGCTGATTTTGGAGCACCTGGGTGGCTCAGTCGGTTAAGGAACGAACTCTTGGTTTTAGCTCAGGTCATGATTTTAGGGTTCTGGGATCAGCCATGTGTCAGGCTCCACGCTCAGCAGGGAGTCTGTTTGAGGATTCTCTCTCTCTCCCTCCCTCTCTGCCCCTTGCTCCACTTGTGCACTCTCTTTCTCTCAAATAAATAAATAAATAAATAAATATTTTAAAAAAGAGAGGTGCTGATGCTGCTGGTCCATGGTCCACACTTTGAGAACCACTATTAAAGGAGCTCTAGATAAAGCTTAGGAGCAAGCACTTCGCTCCTTTACATGACTCTCCATTTTTAAAAATCAAAAGACAATCTCCATGTCCATTGACAAATAAAAGGATAAAGAAGATGTGGTATTTACATATATATATATATATATATATATATATATATATATATAATGGAATATTACTCAGCCACCAAAAGGATGAAATCTTGCCATTTGCAAAGACGTGGGTGGAACTGGAGGGTATTATGCTAAGTTAAATAAGTCAGTCAGAGAAAGACAAAGATCATGTGATTTCACTCAAATGTGGAATTAAGGAAACAAAACAGAGGGCACTTGGGTGGCTCAGTTGGTTAAGCGACTGCCTTAGGCTCAGGTCTTGATCCTGGAGTCCCACGACTGAGTCCTGTATTGGGCTCCCTGCTCAGCGGGTAGTCTGCTTCTCCCTCTGACCCTCCCTCCTCTCATGCTCTCTCTCAAATAAATAAAATCTTTTAAAAAAATAGGAAACAAATGAACATACAGGAAGGGAAGGAAAAATAAGATGAAAGCAGAGCAGGAGACAAATTAAAGGAGACTCTTTAACTATAGGAAACAAATTGAGGGTTGCTGGAGGGGAGGAAGATGGAGGGATGGGGTAACTGGGTGATGGGCATTAAGGAGGGCACCTGACAGAATGAGCACTGGGTGTTATATGCAACTGATAAATCACTAAATTCTACCTCTAAAACTAATAATACACTATATGTTAATTGAATTTAAAATTTTAAAAAAAACCAATCTCTAGCCAAGACCATTCAATGGGGGAAAGACTATTCTTTTCAACAAATTGTGCTAGGACAACTGGATATCCACATGCAAAACAATGAAGTTGTATCCTTATCTCATACCATGTATCAAAATTAACAAATCAGCATGGATCAAAGACCTAAATGTGTAAGAGCTAAAACTATAAAAACTATTAAAAGAAAACATACGGGTAAATCATGATCTTGGATTCAGCACTATATTCTTGACACTAAAAGCACAAGAAACAAAAGAGAAAACAGATAAACTGGACTTCATCAAAATTAAAAATTTCATGCTTCAAAGGACACTATCAAGAAAATGAAAAGACAACATAAAGACAAAGTAGGAGAAAATATTTGCAAATCATGTGTCGGAGAAGGGACTCCTATCTAGTAGTTTTACAGCTCAATAATAAAAAGAGAGCCCAATTTAAAAATGGCAAAGGATCTGAATAATAGACATTTCTCCAAAGAACATATACAAATGGCCAATAAGCATGTGAAAAGATGCTCAACATCATTAGTCATCAGGAAAATGCAAATCGAAACCACAAAGAGCTACTATTTCACAGGCACTAGGAGGGCTATATGAAAAAAGAGAGACAGAAAGTAGATTAGTGGTTGCTTTGGGCTCGGGTGGGGAAGGGCAAGTGGGGAAATGATGGCTAAAGGGTACAAGATTTCTTTTTGAGGTGATGAAAATGTTCTAAAATTATTGTGATGATGGTTGTACATATTTGCGAATATACTGAAAACCATTTAATTGTACACTTTAAATGGATGAATTATATCGCATATGAATTGTATCTCAATAAAGATGTTTAAAAGAAATTAGCACATGGACTACAACTGTAAAAAATAAAAAATAAAATAATAATAATCTATAGGCCCTCGAGAATTTAACCTCGTTCCTTTAGCAATCTGATGATGCCTTTCGTATCTGTGTATTGACTTCCTTGTCTAGAGCTTTAAATACTTTGATGGCAAAAGGTAGGCTTTTAGCAGTAAGGTTACCGCTCTAGATAGTTAAGCATTGTCCTGAAGGTACTGACTCTGCTGTGGGTTCAGTGTAGTTACAGTGCTACAGTGCAGTGATTCTCAGTATTTTTCAAAGATGAGGATCTCTTTGTTTTCCTGTTCATTGTCAACAGTTTTTATCTCCCACACATATGTCATGATTCATTGATTGAAACTGTAAAACACCATAATGACCAGAAGCTTTTATGAATTTGATAATGCTTTACAATGAAGTTTCATTTAAGTATGCAATGCCCACATGTATTTGAAAATTGGTAGTGTGGTATTCGTATGTTTTTATTTATTTGGTCTACAGATCATTCTTAGGGAGCTGTGATTTTGCTGAACCTTGAAATAATGCTGGCTCCCCCTGTGTCCTACTGCCCCATTATTTGGGCATATCATTATTACTTTCACCTCTTAGGGCTCTTGTGAGGATTCAGTGAAATATCATATATTAGGTGCATGGTATTATGCTTGGCATTTAAGTGATCTCCATCTTGCTTTCTCTTTCCTGTGTTACCATGAGCCAGTTTTGAACATGGGGACATTCTGGGGTCTCCTGGATAGTTTGGTTCCAATGGGACAGAGTTTAGGGCAGTGCATGGGGGGCGGGAAGGCTGTGTCTCTGAGACGGCGGGTGAGAAGGCATGAAAGATCACCTAGCGCAACAGTATCTCTCATAATCGACCCAGCACGGAGAATTCTGTGTTTTAAAAATGCAATCCAAAAATAATTTTGAAGCTACAGGAACTTTAGTTGTTTGTCTCAGTCTGTTCAGGCTGCTGTAACAAAATAGCGTAGACTGGGTGGCTTCTCATAAACAACATTTCCTTCTCACAGTTCTGGAGGCTTAAGTCCAGGATCACGATGCCAGCATGGTCACATTCTGGTGAAATCCTTCCTCCTGGTTCAGAGCTGGCACCTTCTTGCTGTATCCTCACATGGTGGAAGGGGCTAGCAAGCTCTCTGGGGTCTCTTTTTTATAAGAGCATTAGCCCCATTCATGAAGGCTCCACTCTTTCGACTTAGTCACTGAGTAAAGGCCCCACTTTCTTATACCATCACATTGGGCATTAGGATTTCAACATATGAATTTTGGGGACAAAAACATTCTGACCATAGCATTCCATGTTGAAATGATTTCAAAAGTCTCTCTTTTTTCACAGGTATCAGGAATTAAGGGAGTCGCTCCAACATTGTAGACTTCAATGGGGTGCTGATAGGGAATATGGTGGGATAATGCCCATTTCACTCCCTGAGGAACATAGGCCAAAATGTGAACCTCCTCATGTCATGGGCAAAGGACATCAGCATTATGGATTTGGTGGAGAAACCTGGCCGAGGTAAGTAAACTTTCTGCCCTTCACAAAAAGGTCTTTATTTTTCATTTTTCTTTATTTCTATTATGAGTCCTTTGTTAACTTAAATCTACCTCCAAACTTACTTCTTTTACTGTTTATGAAAAGACACAGATGGAAAAACTAATTATATAATTTCTAATTGTGAAATCAGTAAAAAAATTCTGTGTTTATGGATGTCTTTGCTATCCTTAGAGATTTTTAAGTATTGTGGTCAGAAATTTTTATTAATTCTCTTGCTAATCACATTTTATCTAAAACTAAATGGGAATATTCCTGAGAGACATTAAATTAAAAATGTTCTTGCTTGAGCAAATAGTCGGCCTAATTTGTACAGATGTCGATTTTTGGAAGTTTTGATTTCTAATTTGTTCATCAATCTGTAGTCATTAGAATCTACTGAGCACCATTTTCAGGTATTAAAATATTGCAATAATCATTTATAACTTTTAAGTCACTCTTTCAGCAACTTTGTTCAAAACACATTAAAACTGAAGAGAAAGCAAAAACTCTGAGCAGCAAATTAAATGTCACATTAACTATTCACTAAAAATACGAAACTTTAAAACTTTGAAATTTACTCAAAGCACAATCAAACCTTCACACAGAGCCTACCTACTCCCGCTTTATCTAACAATCCTGCTTACCTAGTTTATAACGATCTAGCTAAAGCCGTTTAAAAAAACAAATTAGGAAAGACAAGCTGCAAGTCAAAAGAGAAACAGCCACAATAATGACATGTGGCCACCACGAACCTTAATGAAGCCTCAGGGAAGCAATAAACACCAGGTAAATGAGAAGTCCTGTCAGAACAATTGGAAAGATGCAGATATCGACACATTATAGATAGCAAGGACCTCAAGACCATTCATTCATCCAACACATGTTTTAAGTCCCCACTCTCATGGAACTTACTTTATAATATAATATAGATAGATTTATAATATCTTTGTAAAGAAACTACTGTTATCCTGGTTTTACAATACACGGAGACTCAGAAGACTCCGCACCTTTCCCTGGATCAGACAACTATGAAGTTGTGGATCAGGGACTGGAGTCCACGTTTCTTTGAGTCCAAAGCCCAAGCAAATTCTTTTCATCTGTCCATTCCATTCATCATTTACTCCAGCTATTCATTTATTCAATAATTTGAGTCTAGCAAGTGTTGTTTTAGATACTAGACATATAGCTGCTTGTGGAGTTTACATGTATTGTTCTCAAAATTAATGTATTTTAAAAAATGCACAACATTCTAAAAGGATCAGAATTGTACTCACGGGATTCCAGAGTGCAAAAAGAGGACCAACGAGGAGTTTCTTAAGGGAAATCCAGTTTGAAATGAGAGGTCTGTGTTTGCTGCCTCACTGAATGCAGCCTTGGGCAGACCACTGGGGGATGAAGTACTTGTTCCAATTAGAATGCCCATCATCCCCGACTCAGAAATGCAGGTTGCTGTGTTCTGTTCTCTTCACATCCTCTTACATCAAATGTTACCATTTTGACATATTTATCTCTTAAAAATATATTTAGGACACAGCCCTATTTTCTGATACAATGCACATCCCTTGACAAACAGCTACAGAATTGGTTTTACTTGTTTCCTAATAGGGAATGACTTCTGTCACAATATTTTTCTCTCTCCCCCAAAGGGCCTTTTATACAAAATAACAGAATATTCTCCAGCTCTCTGAGGGGTCAGGCTTCATGTGGTCCACATAAAGCTTGTGCTACCAATCACCCCCTACCACCTTCCCTGCAGGGGCCTTGCAGGGGCGCTGTGGTGCCACATATGCATCACTCATTGGGAACAGGATCTCTCCTTTGCCTCACCAACCCTTCCGTTACATGACTCGGTAAATTCAGAGTACCTACTGCTTAGGAAAACATCTAGTGAGATGTCCTACGGTGTATCATCTGAGGTTCAGAAAGTAAAAGAACATGGTTTACTAATGGAATTATAATCACATACATTTATATGCGCATGTTCCAATGCAACATCCCCCTTCCAAATCTCTTCCTTCCGGTGCTTCGTGCCTTAACTATATCTAAGTAAATCTCTTCTAAAGGAACTTTAACAGCATCTACTTAACCACAGGTGCAAGTTTCAGAAATTCCAAGCAAAGGTGTCGCCCTCTAATTCTGCATACATTCACGTAGAAGAATGATGTTACAAAGTAATAAAAATTTATAACTTTGTTTTCACTTCCATAAACACTTCTCTTTTCTTAAGATTTTATTTCTTTATTGAGAGAGAGAGAGGGCGCATGGGCGCGCAAAAGCAGAGACGGGGCAGAGGGAGAGAGAGAGAGAGAATCTCAGCCCAACTCTTCAGTGAGTGCAGATCCCATGTGGGGCTTGATCTCACAACCCTGAGATCATGACCTGAACTGAAATCAAGGGTCAGACTCAACCTACTGAGCCACCCAGGCACCCCCATAAACACTTCTTTATATAAGTTTGGTAAAATAATAGCAAAGTTTTTACTTTTTTTAAGAAAAAGGAAATGGATCTTCCTCTAACATACTGGCAAATGTTAAAAAGCTGTTAAGTAGGTATACAGTGCTCTGTGAACTAAAGAATACTTTGAAATTGCTGCTAACTATAACTAGCACTCTATAATAATGATATCAGTAGTAGTGGCAGTGGTGGTGGTGGTAGTGAAGCTTGAAGGTTATTGCTTATGAAGTAAAATCATAGAATATCCCTCTCCTGTTACCTAAAAGTGAAATAAATAGGAAATTTACCAGCAGCCCCCAAACAATACAAGGAGAACAACCTTATGCCATTAATTTTAATGTGACAAGGAAAGAAAATTCTATGTAGTTTATTCCAGTTCTAACTAAATGTTTCTCAAGAGGCCATTTGGAGCAGGACAATTCTTTGTCCCATACACTGTAAGGTACTTAACACCTCTGGCCCGTAACCTAATACCAGTCTCATTCATTGTGACAACCAAAATAAAACCAGCCACACATATTTCCAGCCCATCCCTGGAAGTGCTGGAGGTACAGAGGGAAGCCACATTATTGGCTGAGAGGCATTATACCTAACCACATCCCTACATTCCAAATGCATACGGAGACAAGGTGAGTCAACAAAATCCTGATTAATTGTCCAATTTAAAGAGAAGATTAAAAAATTGAGGAGGTAATCCTATTAGAATAGAAAAAAGCCTCAAGAATAGAAGCCCCTATCTTAAAACAGCAAGAGCTCAAGAGAGACGAAGTTGTGCAGAATGTGTACTCTTCCAGAATACTGTGATGACTTGAGGGAATGAGCAGAAGCCCAAGGGTATGGCTATTTCCCCAACTGAAAGGAATGAGCCTTATAGAGGACATTTAACAGGATCGTGGACTGTATTAGACCCAAGATGCTTGTATTCTATCTGACACAATCTCAGCACTTACTCTCTGCCACCTCAGTCCCATCAGGCTAAAGAAATATGGAGACAATAATATTCAGTCATCAAGCTTGTAGCACAGACAGAAAGGCACAAACTGATTTCAAACCACAGAATCAAGAATTCACTCACACTGTATCATAGCAAATAGCTTGGTTTAGACAGAGCTGTCTAATTAAACAAGCTTAGTATGAGAACATATGGTAAGGCAATTTGTAAACCAGGAAGAGAAAAGAAAAAATATCATATACATATATTTATTTTTATATATAAAACACATGAAGAAACTATTCTGAGAAAAAGACACAGCCCAGGAAACAAAAGTAGATTCTCTATAAAAGGACAAAATAAGTATGTGAATCTGATTAAAAAAAAAAAAAGATTAAATGATTGAACATTAAATAAGGGGAGATCACAGGGCTAAGGGAAAGAATGAGGAAAACAACTACACAAAAGCACTCACAAATCCAGTACAAAAAGCAGCAGCAAGAAACAGAACACGTGACTGAAAATTGATAAAATGGTCTAAAGACAATGAATCAAGGAGAAGGCAGAGGGGAAAGATAAGGATATTAAAGCCAATACAAATAAAAAACTATGCTATTAAGAACAAGCATAATTACTTATCATAAGGAAAACTGATGTCCCAAATGTAGAGCATCGAACAAGTAAAACAACAAATAATAAGTAAATCTACCAGAAAGAGGTACTCAGATACACAAGAAAATTCCCTTGAAATTAAGAACTGAATCTGAAAATCAAAAGGACGTACCATACAATGGAAAAAAAACTGAAGTGGAACTACTGACATTGAGATAACAGCCTCGTTATGTTATTTTATTCATAAAGAAAGAAGCCTGTGTTCTCAGGCTACTCATATTCAAATCAAAGTCTAGTGCAGATATGGATGACTGGCAGAACTTAGGGCACACATTTGCCCCCTGGCTGCTCACGAGACTGGAAAGTAGATTTTCTGGATTCTTCCTGGGCAAGTGGGATATTTAAAATGTGGGAAACTAACGAAACGTAGAGAGGGTATTATAAAGATGTAGCAACCAGTCAATAATAGCAGCAATAACAATAACATGCTTTTCAATTCAACATGGTGTCCATGGACCAGCAGCATCTAGGAAATGGTGAATGCAAAATCACGGACCCCACCCCCGACTGACTGAGACAGAATCCCCATGTTAAGAAAATCCCTCAGGTAACATGTAGCAAAGTTTGAGAACTGCTGCCAGTGTAAGAAATGCAAGACTTTTTTATACAAATGAAAATGCACTCACCTCCCCACAAGGGGAAACTCAGAGTCTCATCAGTTCCTGCATCCAGTTCCAAGCCCAAGATCTCTGGGTGATATTCTCCTCTCTAGTTCAGTCATAATCTTGTCCTGATAGTCCACAGTTATGCACTCAATGAAGTAAACCATCACCAACACCCTATATAGAGTAATAAGGAAATAAGGGGAAAGGGTGAATGAAAAAAATAAAACTAATGAATACACATAAATATAAATGTTTTACGTTATAATCTTTTCATATTATAATTATATATTATAGTATATAAAGACATACTATATATAATTATGTATATATTAATATAATTATATATATACATCCAAGTTCCCTTGCCCTCAGCCAGCACCTGAGCTGGTAGGAGTTCATTACCTGGTAAAGTGCCCCCCAGTTTTCTTCCTGAGAGATCTAGCAATTAATGGTTCTGCCTGTGTGAGACTGTTCCGGTATTCCATTAACTTTATGCCACTAGAAGCAATACCACGAGGTGTCCAAAAGATTCTTTAGATTCTAGAAACACTCCTTTTCCCCATCATTACATAACAGCAGTCCTCTTACCCTTGACATTCAGGATCGATCATCCCAGTCTACTTGGTATATATAATCCCTTCTTGCCTGTTTCCCCCAATCGTAAGGAGCCCCAATGACCACATCATCAGTTCAGCTTTCAATTCAATGGGACCATTATGTTTCCTGATGAAGCATTTCTCCCTTGACCTCAAAACCAACAAAACTCAAGGTGGCTGGGAAGGAAGTAAAATCTTTCTCAAATGTAATAGTAAGTTTAACAGTGAGAGGTACCACTCCCACTTCCACCCTTCATTTTTTAGACCATCCATTCTGGCTATGGGAGAAACCATTTATTGGTCACTGGTTCAGAGCATATGCCATACTCTGGAGGACAAGCGTCAGCCACAAATGAATCTTCATTAGGCTGGTCTGCATTCTGTAAATATAAGACTAGTGTGTCCTTTAAATTCAATCAGTGCCTTATTTCTTTGGTGGTAAATTGAGTTCCTTAGTCAAAAGTAGTATTTTTTAAGATGGCATACAGTGAAGAAGGTATTCGGTAAATCCACTGGTGATGTAACTGGCAGTGAGAAGGAAAGGGAAATCCATCTTTACGTCTACTCATGTGGGGATAAATCATCTCTTTCATGATGGAAGGGGTCCAATGTAATCGACCTCCCACCAGGTGGCTGACTAGCACACCCAAGATTTTTCTCTATGAAATACTCAGGGTTAGTAACTTTTGCTGGCAAACTCAGATGTGGCCAGGTCAGTTTGATGAGAAGTTCACGTTGCTGAATTTACCCATAACTTCTGTCCTGCCTCCGTGATAACTTAGTTTATGAAGGCACAGAGCAAGCACTGGGGTGACTGGAGAAAGCCTGATATTCACAGAGCTGGTCACTTTATCTACCTAATTATGAAGCACATCCTCAACTGTAGTGCTCCCTTGGTGAGCATTCTTTTGGGGTAAAAATAACTCTCACACTTTAGGACCATTCTCAGAGGCTGAGAAAGCAAGTTTTTTAGAATCTATCTTGGGCAGATGAGATAAAAGATGGGTGTTTAAAAGATACTGGGAGCCACAAATGAGAGTTGAGCACTACAGTGCATATTAAAACATTACAAGCACCAAGAGTGAAGGCTAATGTAAACTATGAACTTTAGGTGGTAATGATGTAACAAATGTACCACTCTCATGGGAGATGTTAATCATGAGGGAGGTTTAGCATGTGTGGGGATGAAGGGTATACGGGAAATCTCTCTACCTTCTCTCAACTTTGCCGTGAACCTAAAACTACTCTAAAAAAACCATGTCTTTCTAAAAAAATCAAAGACAAGGTCCAGTCTCTTTTGACCGCTGCCCCACCAATCCCAGTTTCCTTCCTAGAGGGAACCACTGTTATCACTTTGGTATGTCTCCTTTCACATCTTCTGTTACACAATTACATAATTATACATGTACCCATTGAAAATATATGTATTATCTTGTTTATGTGTGGAATCACTGGATATATAGTAGTAGGCAACTTGGTTCTTTTTTTCTTCCTACAATCTAGAGACTGTAAACACAGATCTATTTAATTCTTTTTGATTTCTCTTTGTGTTCCACAATATGGATGCATCATAGACTATTTAGCCATTTTCATATTGTTTCCTCTTTTCCTTGGCATTAATTCTATGTAACGAATATTCTTGTACAGGCCTCCTTGAGCTCATGCACAAATGTTTTTCTAGGGAAAATCTTTAGTGAAAGTTATAGGTCACAATATATGAAATTTTAGAAATATAGCCGAAATGCTTTATATTCTCATGGTAGTAAGTAAAATATCCATTTCCCCCATACTCTTGGACAACTATGTAATATTATCAAACCATAATTTTTGCCCATCTAGTAAGTATAAAGGTTACCTTGGTTATCAAAATGCATTTCTCTGGTTGAGTACTTATGTTTTCTTATATATGGTCATTTATATTCCCTCTTCTGTTCTTATTGTTTGCCCATTTTATTGTCTTTTAGTTATAGATTCTTACTGTGTTCTAGATATTAATACTTTGCATATCTTTATTGCAAAAATTTCTTCCAAACTTTACTTGAGCTTTTTTATTCCATCCTGTCCTCAAAAGTTTTTCTTCTGATGTTATCAAATTTCCTTTTGGATTTTGAGTTTAAAAGAAAAATCTAATTTAAAATGTTTTCACCATTTGGGGTTCCTGGATGGCTCAGTTGGTTAAGCACTGGACTCTTGATTTCAGCTCAGGTCATGATCTCAGGGTTGTGAGACTGAGCCTGCATCGGGCTCTGCCCTGGGCAGGCAGCCTGCATAACATTCTCTCTTTCTCCCTCTCTCTCTCTCTCTCTCCTCCTCCTCCTCCCCATCACCTCTCCTCTCTCTCCCTAAAAAAAAAAAAAGTTCTCCCCACCACAAAGAAAAAAAACATATTCATGTATATTTTAATATTTGCATATGTTTTCCCAATTCTTTAGATTTTAAATCCATCTGAAATTATCTTTATGCATAGTATGAAATAGAAATCTACTCTTTTTCAAATGGCTAGTGAATTTTTCCTGCACTGTTTATTTCAGTAAATCCTCTTCCACTGATTTAAAATGCCACCTTTTTTCATATACTGAATTTCCATACATACACGGTTGTATTAGTCTATTTGTCTTTTACTATCTGATCATCACTGTGTTAATTTGAAAAGATGTTCAGTTTAATCTTTTCTTTTCAGAAAACTTCCTATTGAACAATTCTATTATTTGACGCAGAATAAAAAAAGTGACATCTACGGAAATGATTCTTTGTAAGTTTGGGGTTTCTTTTCCTTATATTGGACCAAATAACTTTTTTAAGTGAAAATAGTTATATGATGAAAATGAGTTATATATAAGGGGCTAAAAAAGTCCCAAAATGGTATCTTTTAGAAAAAGTGTTCCTTTTTTTTTTAACAGAGATTCTTTTTTTAAAACAGAGATCAATAATAATAATTTAACAGAGATCATTAACAGTCAAGACCATAGAAACAGAAATAAAACAAATAAACCAAAACCCACTAAGAGTTTGTGGCATTTAACAAGAAAAAAATACAAAATATGGAATAGTAATGTTTGAAAGAATTCACACAAGTCACCTGAGTCCATTTCTCTGCCTTTGACCTAGTTAATCTAATAAGAATCTGTTAAATGTCTTAAAAGGTTCATAGGAAATGCCCCAGCACCCTCAGCAAAATTTTTCATCAGGATCTTATGAGGACAGAGGTTCATTATGACAATCTACAAATAATTTGTAATAAAATTACTCCCTAAATATCCTTTTTGGATAAGGAATAGTTTTTAATTTATCCTTTGCTTAGAGGAATTATTTTCCAGCATATTAAATTATTTTTGCTCTTTGAAATGGCTTGGTATATATATTACAAAAGCATACTTTTTAATTTTCAGATAAAAATAAAACACTGACAACAGTGAAGTAACAATGAAAATATCACTTCTTTAACCGTTAGAACCGTTAGGAATGTTTATAAGAAGGAAGTTAATATAGAGTTCAGCCACAAGAGGGAGCCAAAAAGACATGAATTTTGCAGTTGCTAGGCTCTTTAATCCTTTTGGGATGAGAAAACTATGAAAAGTAAATGTAGAGTGCAGCAGTACAATAATGCACAGGTTCAAGTCAAGGAACTAGTGTCTCTGAGCATTTTTAAGTTTTATTCAAACTTTCAAACTTGTATTTTTTAAAAAAGCTTTCCTTTAATTTTTTTTTTCCATTTTGAATCAAATGCATTTTAGGTATACACTTGTCAATACGATAGCTAAATTTGTCACATGAGAAAATTTTCAGATGCTGATTTAATGTTTCATAGCCAACCTAGTAAATCAAGACCCCCTGAATTCTTCATATTCATTGCCCCCCCCCCCAACTCAACCACAAATATAACTGGAAGACATGTTTGGGGTGGTTTTTTTTTTTTGTTTTTGTTTTTGTTTTTTAGTTCCAAGCCTACAAACCTGGAGTCTAAATAAAGAAAGATATAAACCTCTTAAAATTAATGGGAATTATGTGTTTATAATACACTGTAGACTCAAAAAATTATATAGTTTACATACCACTTTCTAAATAAACATACAAAAATTGAATAGTATATTCCATTTTATGGATCTTTGCTATCAACAGGTAACACTATATTCATTTTTCATGCCTGAAATACCAGAAATATCTTCATAGGCTGAAACTAAGTGTTGAATCCAATAAAAGCAGGTGACAGTCCTTCTCTAGTGTGAACTTTGTTCCTGGGCTTCAGCATTATTTCTTGGCAGGCAGGGCTCAGAATAATTAGTACATACACAGCTTTTAAATGAACTGATTCAGAAAAGACATGCCTCCAGGAACTTGTTCAGTTTTGTTCTAGCCTTTCTGTCAACTGGGCAATATTTACCATTATGAGAGATCAGCAATCCTGGGCAAAGGGACAAAGCACACACAGTACTTATATATATTGTCCCACCAGGCCACACTCAGGTCACTTTAGGTCACGTAATTGCACCACATGCATGGTGTCAGGCTGCCTCTGAGCACTCTGGCTATTGCCTGATTATGAGGGTGAATGTCAGTAAGAACCAGAACTGTATTATCATTAGAAGCAGTCAGTCCTGCACCTGCACTGCAAATAGGAAATGCAAAATGGGTGGTGAGTGGGACTGAAGTTAGATGGATCGATAGAACTGAGATATGAGGATATCTTATCTTTCTGTCTGGTCAATATTCAGTGTTCCAGAAAGTCAATCAAGAATATTATCTAAAGATACTGTAGTTTGAAAGTGGGATACATCATTATTCTTAAGCAAATTTCTAATAGGTATGTATGCTTTAAAAAGTCCTTAATATTAAAAATTAGGATTTATTTCCTGTTTTTATTCTAGGATGCCCAAACCACCTAATTCAACAGTAGGGTAAGTATATACTTATATTTCCCTTCCCTGTTCCAATCAAGAAAAAAATATAGGCAATCCATATGCCTCAGACAATGTGAGGATAAATATGCCTTTTCAGGAAAGATTTTTTTTTTTTTTTTTTAGCAAGTGGGAGAAGAGGCTGGTATTATATACCCTGCTAAACTTTTTTTAATAAACTTTTTAATTTAGTACAGTTTAAATTTGCAGAATTATTTGAAAAATAGTACAGAGTTCCTATAAACCTCATACCCAGTTTCCCTACTAAACAACATCCTATATCAGTATTGGTATATTTGTCACAATTTATGAGCCAATACTGATGCACTGCTATTAACCAAAATCCATACTTTATTCAGATTTTTTTAACAAACAAAAATAACCTTTATAATATATACAAGATACTGAATGAAATCTCATATTATACATAGACTCGAGACACACAGAGTCCATACCTTGCAGGTCTTAGAGTAAAATATGTTTTGCTAAATCATTACCAGATATAACTCAATACTATTAACTAGGAAATAGTTTCTAGAATCTGAGGGGGAAAAAATTTCTGCCTTAATTCTAAATGATCAGAATTAATCAGCCCTCTCCCTACCTTCCTAACTTCTACCTTTTATCCCTTCTTCACAAAGCCAAAATCCTGGCTACAGACAAAACCAGAAGGACCCAATAACTATGTATACACATTTTGCAAATTGACTTTCTATCAAGGGGACCAATCCCCAGGAAAAAAAAAAATGGCTTATGAAATTTTGAGGATTCTTTTTTTGTAATTTAACATGATCTTGGCCTTTAGAATTTGTTTTCTAAATTAAGAAGTCAGTCTCTACACTCTGGTCATGTCTTTGTGATGAGAACAAGACACAATGAAAACTAATGTAATGGCCTTCCTTTGTCAGGAAGTCCTTACCAACATCAGATTAGTGGAAAATGGGGCCACCCTGCCCTGGCCTCTGGGAGCATGCTAGCATTTACTTAGCTTGTTGAGTGACCCTCTGATAAAGATTAGAGATAAAGCAGTTAGCACAAGGCCTGGCACATAAATGCTTTATTGTTGCTGTTGTTATAGTTATTACTGGGGTTAACTATTTCAAGGCAATGTCCTCTGAGTATAATTCCTATTCATACAGCAGTTACAATGTCTCAGGACCTCCCACAGTACCCACTGAGATATTTTGTAGGGAGAGTGTATAAATGTGACCATTTTGTGAAATATTCATACCACATTTCCTTAAACTTCATCAAGTCTATGGGAAATGGTATTGGAAGTTTAAAAATTAATCCCTCATTGATTCCCCATTCCCACTGGTTCTTCCATCTTTGCTCAAGCTGACACATACTGGGAAAAAATCCAAGAGAATCAGGATGAATCTTCTTCCCAGATAAGTTAATTAGCACATATTGAGACAATCATTATACTCTATTTACTCATCCATTCTTTCCAGTATGTTTTGTGACTAAATGTCTCTGACTGTTGAATAATATTTGAATCCAGCCTTTCTCATTTAATTCTTCACTGGCCCCAGGGTCTCTATCTTTCTTGCCCAGGTCCCTTATTTCCTGACCACTCCACCTGCAGTCCCCCAAGGCTCTGAATGTCTTAAGAACTTCCCATAGAATATGGGCTTTTTACTAGACCTCATTAAAGCCCATCCCTTCCTGACTTAGACTGGACACTTTTTCCATGAGCAAAAATGTGTTCATTCCTGTTTTATTCACACAAATAGTTTGCTCAAACTATAAATGATCACTTATCTTCAAGCTGATTTGTAAGGGGAAGTGAATTCAAGTGGGATAGTTAACCGTAGAATCCACCAAATTAGACAATGGGGACTCTGGCTCAGTCATACCCTCGGGGATTAGAACAGTACCTGCCACAAAGAAGGATCCCAATAAATACTTGATTTTTTTTTTCAATTGCACTTCTTTCTATTCTTTTTTGTTTGCTCAACTGAATCTCAGAGAAATCTGTTCCTCATATCCGATTGAACACCCGTACCACACACACATCTCCCGAGGTGCCATGTTCCCAACCTTTACATCACCCAAGGATCTCTACACTGGCATTAAAGCCCGAAGCCAACAGCCATTTCCTCCCACTGTGCCAACGAAGGCTTATGATACAACGATTTTGAAAACAAGAGGTAAAATGTGATTTGATATTGGAACAGTATTGATTCTTCTCATATTTTAATTTTATTCAATAATAAAATTAAAGAAAGTAGGGCAAAGGACTCCAGTCACAAAAGCGTGACCCACCAGTAGATTATGAAAGTTGTTCTTAACTGTAGCTGCCCTTAAGAATCACCTGGAACCCTACCACAGACATCAGATTCTCTGCAGGTACTCTTTAACTTTTGTTCTTTATACAGAGCCAAACATTGTAGAATTGTTTTTATTTACCTGTATTTTCTGTTTTCATTTCCTTGCTGCTCTCGCTCATAGTTTAGCTTTTAAAGATTTCACCCTAGCTTAAGTGATCAGCACAAGGATCATATTTGGTTTAGATCATCAGGGTCTAGACATGGGTATAGCAGTTGTGATGAAACTGAAAGACTATCACTGAAATAAAACTCGGAAGGTAACGGGAACAGTTTGTTCAGGTCCTCTTAAAACCTTGAGGCATCTTCTTCAGATGCAAACCGTGGGGTCTTTCCAGATGTGTTTTATTAGGATGGTAAGCCCATACACTAGTCATCAAGACTCTCCCACACTAGACACCTTAAAAGAGAGAAAAAAAACCTATGGAGAAAGATTGAAGACACTAGAGAAATGGTAACTGAAGGTGACAGAAAAGGTGCATGGCCAGCAGAGAGAAACATCTGTTGAGTTCTTAAAGGACTTTAAAAAGATGAGTATATTGTAATAACCCTTATAAAAGACCTTTCCAAAAAATACTACTGCATTAGGTTTTCTACTCTTTTTTCACACTTACTGTAACTCTTCTTTAATAGAATTCAATGTATATGGGTTAAGAGTGCAGGCCCTAGTACCAGACTGCCTGAGTTTGAATTATTCCACTTACTAGCTGTGTGGTCTTGGGCAAACTGCATATTTTCTTTATGCCTAGTTTCATTTGTTAAAGTGGAAATAATAGTACCTTCCTCATAGTAATGTGATGATAGATATAAAACACTTAGTACAGTACTGGTACACGGTAAATGTTCACTAAATGCCAACCTTCATTCTTATTACCCCTGCGGATGGATGTTCAGAGCATTCTTTAATGTGGAACTTATTACAGGACCAGAGGAGGCCATGCTGTGTTTGATAAAGCTTATCAAACTACCACTAATACCTAAGAAGCTAGGGTCTTTAAAATGTTCTCTTTCAATACCTTTCTGGTAAGCAAATACTAATTCTTTGTCCTGATATTTGGTCAGGAAAAGCCCAAATCAAGCAGTATAGAAATGTATTTGCTAAGCCTTCAGAGACCAGAAAGAGGAGCCAGGAAAATTTAAATTTAAAAGTTACAACTTACCTACAAATCCCTTTCATTAATCAGAGAGGTGCAGTACAGGGCTCTCTCATGCTAGAGACTCAGGGTTAGAGACACAGAGGTAGAGACTCAATCTCACTGTGTGTGGCCCCACGTGCTGCTCATTAAGGGGAGCAAGAATTCAAACAAAGCTATAATACAGTAGCTAAAATGTGCACCTGCATTGCTCTCTACCTCCTATCATCTCGTTTCTATTTACTACACCCCAAAAGCACATTCATAGAAAACAATTCTTGCATATTCAGGATAACAGCGCTCTTCTGAAAATTTCAGGTAATCCTTACAGATACGAACTGCTTGATCTTCCAATGGATTCAAAGAAGAAAGCCTTGACTTGGCCAGGCCAGGGTGTATATTATGATGTAAGTATCTTTTAAAATGTGTGTTTAAAACAAAGTAAAAAATGCTTTTGCTCTATACATTCATAAAAACCCAAAAGATGGATTGTTTTATTTTCTATCTGGTTAAAAAACTTGAGATTTTGACCACGATTCACATTTTTTGTTTTCTTAGCTGATTTCACATACTTTGGGCAGTTATGTAACATTTCCACGATTACAAAAAAAAAAAAGGTTCCCCACTGAGAGAAGGTGGAGGGCTGTGTTTCACTCACTGTGAATCCCGCAACTCTATTCTTTTTTTTTTTTTTTAAAGATTTTATTTATTTAGTTGACAGAGATAGAGACAGCCAGAGAGAGGTAACACAAGCAGGGGGAGTGGGAGAGGAAGAAGCAGGCTCCTAGCAGAGGAGCCTGATGTGGGGCTCGATCCCATAACGCCAGGATCACGCCCTGAGCCGAAGGCAGACGCTTAACCGCTGTGCCACCCAGGCGCCCCCCCGCAACTCTATTCTTATTAATTCAGAGTAACTCCAAATATACACCGAGTAAATGAAAATTTTTCAGAAAGATTTGCAATTTATTGTCCCAACCATTATATTTGTTTAGAATCAAAAATAAAGCAGTGGCCACTGTGCATTGAGCAATTGCTACACACTAAGCACTTTAGATACAGTGTATCACTTAGCCCATACAATAACTCCTAAAAGTTTGCATCATCATTCCCACTTCTCAGGCTCAGAGAGTTTGTGGCTATCTTATAATCATAGAACTCAAGCTTGTCAGACTCCAGTCTCTGCTCTTAATCTCTGTACCAGGACTCCACATGGATAGGAAGAAAAATTTTAAATCATGAAGGAAAAGATCTACACATTTGAAAATTATAACAGCTAACCCTCATTGACCAATTAGTTTGTTAGAGGCAGTGCCAAGCATTTTCCATATATTATCCTCTTGCATCTAAGAATCTATGAGGTAGGCAAGAAACAATTATGCAAGGCTAGAAACATTTTAATTTTACTTGGGACGACCACTGTGGCAGGCGGGAGTGTGGTCCCTGCAGTGTCACACGGTCATCTCCCAAGGAAGCAATTTCGTGTTTGCTCTTTGTAAAGTGATACACCAAGAATAATCCTTGAAGAATCATCTATCTTACTGGACTTCTTTCATTCTTTCAAGCAAAATCTATATCAAAGCGACCCAGAAATACGGTAAGTTATTCTCAAAACCATTCACATTATAGCCACAGTCTCCAGCTCTGTGGCTTAAGTTTCTTCTTTCAATCTCCCTCCCTTCGTACTGCTTAGGAAAATGCTGCTGTCCCCATATCTCACCCCTGTGCAACAATCTTGACTAGCTCCCCTTTACCTAAGTGTAAATCCCAACGCTTTAACTGAGCTCTAGAGACCCTTCAGAGTCTGGCCTTCCTTACCCCCTACAGCCTGGCTTAGTTCACTGGTCCTTGAACAGGTGGACGGCCATGTCCCACTCCTAGAGTCACGACTCTGAGATCATGACCTGAGCCAAAATCAAGAGTCAGACACTTAATCTACTGAGCCACCCACATGCCCCTTGTAATCATCTTTTGAGAAAGATGAGATATAATAACCACAGAGATCAAGTGCTATGAACCTCTCCAACCTTTGACTATTTAAAATATTTTAACAAACCATTTTCAAAGCCTAACTGAGCGTACTATCCAATTTTCCTTAACTGTAAATATTTGGAAAGATTGCTGGCATCCCTTGGAAAGAGCATCCACTCATATCACCCTTACAGAAGAGTGTAGTTTCCTTCTTGAACCATCTGCCATCTTTCTAATCTGAAGTGCCCATCCGCCTCCTAGAGATACATTCCTCATTCCTAGGACAGTTCTTTCTCTCCACAAGAACACCCATCATCCACGCTCATCCTCAAATAACCACAATGGATTTGGCAAGGACACAGGTACCTCTTTTAGAAATGTGTTGTCAAATAACTGGCTGCCCACAGTTCACTTCTCCATCACCACCAGCACCCTGGGCCCCACCCTCCCACCTGCTCATCTCCAGCAACAACCAACGTATCCAGAATGGGAAATAAACTGGTAGGCTCTCTCTTCTCTACCCTGCACGCTTCCCCATTTATGGTCTCACCCTGCCCCTCCACTCTTCCTCCTCCATCTCAGGCAGCCTCTCCTCCCATTGTGCATCCTGTTCTCCCTTCAACTCTCTCTTCCCAAGTCCTAGCTTGATTCCAAAGGAAAGTATCTCTGCCAGTCTCTCATCTCTTATTTACACACACACTCTCTCTCTCTTTCATGCTCTCTATTCATTTCGTATGTAAATGAAAAAATTCCTAATCACAGCTTCTTAATGTAAAAATGATCCACTAAGGAACCAGCATACCCAGTACTACGCTGTCCAAAGGGCAAAGTGGTCTCCAAATTAAACCTGTTCTTGTTCCCCTATTAAAACTGATTAAGCACCATCATTCAAGACTAAAAACAAAAAACTATATTTAATTTCCTGATTTTTTAAATGTGTTACAATAGTATTAATTTCTGTTATTTTGTGGCAACTCACAGTTTTGATGCTTACCACAGGCCCTTAGAAGCTTGCACATAGTCATGCATGTAATAGGTATTCAGTAAATGTTTATTAAGCAACTTACGAATTACATAGATTTTTATGGTCTACCGGGGAATGTAACTACAATTTATACAGTACTACTCCTCTGAAAATGTATCCCAAATTTAAAACAACTAACATCACTCCTTTGTAAACTGGAGCATCTGCCTAGATACTAACATCTCAGGAACCGGAATTCCTTCCTGCTTTTGTACTTATCTTGCATATCAGACACAAACTTCACCCTGTGAATAGTACATTTAATCAATGAATTCCTATTGAGTGGATGGTCACCAGCAGCCCCTCTCTCACTATCCTCTCAATACTATTACCTTAACATACTGAAAATTGGCCAGCTCTCTACTCTCAAATATTCCTGACTTTCTTTTTTTAAGATTTTATTTATTTATTTGTCAGAGAGAGAGAGCACAAGCAGGGGTAGCAGTAGACAGAGGGAAAAGCGAGCTCCCCACTGAGCAAAGAGCTGGATATGGGACTCGATCCCAGGACCATGGGATCATGACCTGAGCCAAAAGCAGACAGTTAACTGACTGAGCCACCCAAGCATCCTTATTCCTGACTCTTTAAACTCTTCCCAAGACATCAGAGGTTACAGCAAAATCTCACATCCCCTATTTTCTTCCTCTGTGCCCTTGCCTGCATTTCAGTACATCATTGCTGTTATTTTTTTTTTTAAGATTTCATTTATTTATTTGACAGAGAGACAGACAGCCAGCAAGAGAGGGAACACAAGCAGGGGGAGTGGGAGAGGAAGAAGCAGGCTCCCAGCGAGCAGGGAGCCCAACGTGGGGCTCAATCCCAGGACTCTGGGATCACGCCCTGAGCTGAAGACAGATGCTTAACGACTGAGCCACCCAGGCACCCCATCATTACTGTTATTTAAACTAGATTAAGACACAGGATTAATCCAGCCTGTTGGAACAATATTTGAAAAAAAAAGTCCTTATTTCTAAGTTGGCTTTGCAAATCATGATAAAGAGAACAAAGAATAAGCAAGCCATGTATTCACTAAAGGTTTATACAGGTGGTTACATAATACTTGAAACAGTCTTCTGTCAAGTGCCTTTTACCATGACTATTCCATATATGGAAAATGGGGAGCACTTCAACTTCACAGGGTTGCTATATTTAGCATCACCCTTAGATCCAGGAATTTTAGAAGGCCCCATGCCTTTAGACCCAGCTCAGGCCTTCCTCTGGCTATATCCCTCCCTATGGCACAGGATGCTTACGGGAACAAAACAATATGTCTATCAAGAGACCATACTCCCCAGTCTCCTGCCCCAGCCTGATGTTGGACTGCAGAAATCCTTGACAAAATGGCTTTGAAGCCAGTACCAGTACTAGGCCTTCATGAGGTCTCTTCCTCGGGTCCATCCTACCAGGGGTTGACACTGCTTCCAAGCTAGTATATACCTCTAGGTCAAAGGGGTGGCCAAGGGATGGCTGTTTGCTGGAAACAGAAGTAATAGGTATAATGGAGCTTTAACTTGAGAGTCAGGGTACTCTCATATCCAAGACACTTCATAATTTGGGATGGAATTGGGGGTAGGAAGAAAGCCATACGGGATGTTGAGGCCAAGGGCCACCAACTAGCTCTTTCTGAACTACCATGTCCCAATACAGAATTAGGACAGTCTAAGAAGTTTAAATTTGAACTTGTCATGAAGGTATTTTGTCAAGGTAGGAGAATGGAACACATCTTATTTAACAGCTTATTTGCTTAATTTATAAATTAAACTAGTTAGACTAATGGAATGTGGGCTCTCACTATACTTTAGCCCCAGGACCTGCAAATGTTAAGCGTGGGCCTGTCAGGACAAGCGCACAGTGTTCAAGAAAGTTAATTCCATACTTTCCACCACCATCCATACCTCTGCTCTTACTGTTCCTTTGGCTTCCCCATCTCTGCATGTCCTTAAAGGCCTATTTCTGTAACATGACATAACATGGCCTCTTGTCTTCTCCTTTCTTCTCTGGTCCCAGCCCTACTTCCCTGTTCACCTGGAATCAATCTCTTCCTCCTCTGAATTTACAAATAATTCTTTCTTTTTTCCTTTTGTTTAACAAACAATTCTTTCTTAACCTCTTTTATAACAAAGAGTTACTTTCCATCTTACAGTCATTTATGTTCATGCCCTATCTCCCCTCTAGTCAGTATTCCTGGATGACTTCTGATCCATCCTTGTTCCCTGCCACTACTACCTTGCACATATAGGTACTCAGTAAATAAGTATTGAGTGTCATCAATCTGAGAAAAAGTGAATTTCTAAATAGCCAACAAGACTGCAAAGAAATTCACTCATTCATTTATTTTTATACCTCCTTTTGAAAATACAAAATAAACTCCATAGTAAACAGTTATGTCAACAGCATAAAAAATTTTATTTGAATTTGAGTGACTTAAACTTCATCAGAAATCAATAAAATGGGGGCACCTGGATGGCTCAGTTGGTAAAGTATCAGACTCCTGATTTCAGCTCAGGTCATGATCTCAGGGTCATGATTGCGCAGTGACCAGCTCTGCCCTGGGCGTGGAGTCTGCTTAAGATTCTCTCTCTCCCTCTCCTCATCTCTTCCTCCCCCTCTCTTAAAAAAACAAAGAAAGAAAGAAATCCATAAAATATATCAAATGGTGCCATTTCAGGCAAGGAAAGAGAAGTGGGAAGCACACAACTTTGGCTGTACTTAGCCAAAGGAGTACCTCAGAGCCCTTTATATCTCTAATAAAAGAATATAGAATTTCTAAGGGCAGAAATGAGAGCAAATCTGGTAGAAATTAAAAATTCTATGAGCCAAATGCAGTCAAAACTAGAGGCTCTGGGGCACCTGGGTGGCACAGCGGTTGAGCGTCTGCCTTCGGCTCAGGGCGCGGTTACTGCAGGTAGAGTATTCCCAGGGACATTTCTCCAATGTACGTTATCAGACAGAGTCTTTACTAAAGCAAAAAACTTTTAGAAAAGACCTCACCATTCCTTTGATAAAATATTGTGTTTAAATCTAAATACAGTGAAGTTGCAGAATGTTAGTAATTAATGAAGAAAAAAATAGTATCTGACTTCAGCTTGGAATTTTCTTGACCCTCCTTTCCGATGACAGTGAATCAGCCCTTACACTACTAGATAACATTAACGACAATAACCTCTTATGTTCATGTTCTAGTTTCCTAAGTGTGTTGAGAAAAACAAGCCCGTATTCTACCCAAAACCTCCTAAAACCTTCGCTCCTAACACTTCTTTAAATTCGTGGGACCCTATTAGCTCTCTAAAAGAAGCCAACATACAAAGAAATCTTGAGAGGTCCCACTGGATCACTTCGTACACTCATGATTTTACAGGTATGAGTTTACTTTAATCCAAGTAAAAAGAACAAAATTAGAATATCTGACAAATGCTGTTACA